>NW_024412418.1:5009266-5035157 GCF_014898765.1 Herpailurus yagouaroundi | reverse complement strand
CATAAGATACCTAGGAATAAACCTAACCAAATAGGTAGAATATCTGTACCCTGAAAACTCTAGAAAGTTTATCAAAGAAATTGAAGAAGACACAAAGAAATGGAAAGACATTCCACGCTCATGGATAGGAGGAACAAATATTGTTAAGATGTTGATACTACTACCCAAAATAATCTGCACATTCAATGTAATCCCTATCTAAATAACACCAGCATTCTTCACAGAGCTAGAACAAATAATCCTAAAATTTGTATGAAACCAGAAAATATCCCAAATAGCAAAGTAATGTTGAGAAAGAAAACCAAAGCTGGAGGCCTCTCCATTTCAGACTTCAGGATGTATTGCAAAGCTGTAATCATCAAGACAGTATGGTACTGGCACAAAATCAGACACATAGATCAATGGAACAGAATAGAAGACCCAGAACTGGACCCACAAATGTATGGCCAACTAATCTTTGACAAAGTGGGAAACAATATCCAATGGAAAAAAGACAGTCTCTTCAGCAAGTGGTACTGGGAAAACTGGACAGCGACATGCGGAGGAATGAACCTGGACCACTTTCTTAAACCATATATTGTTTTCTTTTTCTTGGAGCTCACCCACTCATCATTGCCAAGTTTTCAAAGTTGGTGGCACAACTTTTTCATAAAAGTTTTTTATAAAGTTGAAATGGTCTATAGTTATGCTCAGTTTTCATTACTGACATTAGTTATTAGTGCCTTCTCTCCCTGTCTCTCTCTTTTGCTTGTTTAGATGTATGAGAGTTTAATATTATCAGGTTTCTCCAATTTTGGATTTGTTGATTGCTTCTATTTTATATTTGCTATTTGTTAAATTCTTCTGTCTTTGCCTTTTAATTCTTTTTTCTTTCTTCAGATGCTTTCCTGCTGAAAATGCCTGTGACTCCTCTGAAGGCTCTTTTTCTCCTGTTTCCGGGAGTTCCCTCAATCCATACATAGGCCAGTGTGAAAGTGCCAAACAGTGAACATCTACAGGAATAGCTTTCAACCAGTGGTAGTATATGGTAGTGAGAACATAAAGATCCCATCTTCTTCATTCCTTGAGGGGGGAACAAGTCTAAATTAGGTTTTACACAGTCTTCTAGGGGCCCTTAGTGGGACTGACACCCAATTATCCACACAAATAACCTGTTCATTTTTGGGTTGTCTCTCTTCCTTACTTAGTTACTGGTGCTTCCTAAGATCATCTTCCAAACAAACTACTTGCATCCAAATCTTGTTTCAAGGTCTGCTACTGAGGAAATCAACCTTGGATAGAATAGAAAAAATCTTCGGAACATCTGTAAGAGATATATGTAATAACTGTATAGAAAGAGCTCCTACTTACAGTAAAGTACAAAATCACCAATAAACGTTTGCAAACAATCTCATAAACACACATTAAAAATAAATTAAAACAAATAGCAAGAATATGGATTAAGTACAACTTTCATAAATGCTGAGTATGATTGCAAAGTTGAACAAAGGTTTTTTGAAAACTCTTTGGAAGTATGAACCCATAATTCCAGTCCTTGGTATTAACCAACGGAAATGCATATATATTTGCACCAAAGACAGGGACAAAAATGTTCACAACCACACTATTTCCAATTGCCCCAAAGTGAAAATGATTTATATATCCCTAAAAAAAATAATTTTTGGTTGCGTTTATTCAATTGGATACTGTATAGAAATGAAAAAAAAAAAAACTACCGATATTCAGTACAACGTTATGGAATTTCACAGTCATGATGTTAAGTAAGAAGAATGCAAACATCAGAGTGTATAAATCATATTATTTTATTAACATAAAATTCATGAATAGTCAAATTAGTTTACAGTAATGTGTCAGTATAGTTGCTGCTCTTTTGGGCTACTCACTGGGAAGGCATAGCAGATGCTTCTAAGTGATATTTTGATAATAACTGATATCATGATCTTGTTGGTAGGTGTGCAAGGTTTTTTTAATTAAACAATTCATTGAGTTGAACTCTTAATTTTTCGCATCATTGGATTTAAGTTCTTAGTAGGGAAAGGGTTAACAGTGGGCAGGGATAGATAAGGGATCCTTGGGGAGGCTGTCTGCAGCTGCAGCTGGGTTTGGTGAAAAAAAAAAAGATATCTTGCCATTTGCAACAACGTGGTTGGAACTAGAGTGTATTATGCTAAGGGAAATAAGTCAGGCAGAGAAAGACAAATATCATATGAATTCACTCACATGTGGAATTTAAGAAACACAACAGGTGAACATAGGGGAAAGGAGGTAAAATTAAGATAAAAACAGAGAGAGGAAGTAATACATAAGAGACTCTTAAATACAGAGAACAAAGCGGAGGCTGCTGGTGGAGAGGTGGGTGGGAAGATGAGCTAAATGGGTAACAGACATTAAGGAGGATACTTGTTGGGATGAGCATTGGGTGTTCTGTGTAAGTGATGAATCACTAGGTTCTACTCCTGAAACCAATACTACACTGTATGTTAGCTAACTTGAATTTAAATAAATAAATTTATTGAAAATAAATAAATAAATAAATAAAGGATAAATGCATTCTAGACCTGCCAGGTGCTAAGCACCATGAATGGAGTCTCACAAACTGTTCCTGATAAGGTCCCAATAAAAAGTCAGAGAAGATTCCTTGGTGACAACCCAGTAGGGACCCTCTCACTCTTGAGAGCTTTGTACTTTCATTCCATAAACTCTATTGTTTTGTCACTATCCACTTCCACAAGATTCATTCCTTGACTCCATGAGACAGAGACCAGTGTCTCTCCTACCCACCTGTAACAGTTCTACTTCAATAAAAATGTTCTCAAAGAATTTGGGGAAAAAAATGTAGAGTTGGCAATGTTGTAGCTGAATTCTCCAGACATAGATGTCGCGACGGAATTTGGCATGCAATTTTCATGGGATACATAGCAATAGAAGGAAAGGGAAGGAGGCAGAATGGAATTCAGGGACAACTTAGATTGTGGTACAACCACCAAAGTCCTGCCTACCCAATGGGGAGTTTTTGCACACATATCATATATCAGAGTCGATTCACTGGGTCAGATCCCCTACCCATGCATAATCTGTCATATGAGCATGATGGCTCTGTAGAGCTGAAGTCAATCTTGGAATTCACAGCTGGGAGAACATATCTTTCCTTGAAGAGGGATCTATCTGTACTGTGCATCTTTGTCCCACCACAGCAAGGTGTGGGGAGTCAAGGACTCTCACATTGCTGGTGAGCATGAAAACTGGTAGAGAGCAGTTTGGTAATAGCTATCCTAAGAAAATATACACAGCAGTACTGCTTCTGAGAATTTATACTAGAGATACTTTGAAAAACAAAGTAGAGGTATACATTCGGATATTTTTAAAGTATTATTTAGAACAGCAAAAGACTAGAAAACCTGAAATGCCCATTAATATGTGTTTGGCTTATAAGTGATAGTAGTTTTTTAATGTTTATTTATTTTCCAGAGGAAGAGTGCAAACGGAGAAGGGGCAGACAGAAAGGGGGACAGAGGATCTGAAGGGGGCTCTGAGCTGACAGAAGCAAACCCCTTGCTGGGCTCAAACTCACAAACCATGAGATTATGACCTCAGCTAAAGTCAGACACTTAACCAACTGAGCACCCCGCTAAAATGATAAGTTTTTTTCCTCTATTTAAACTCATTACCTCAAATAACTTTTTTTGCATTTCTTTTTTTATTCTTTAATTAATTAAATTTTTTTAAAATTTACAACCAAGTTAGTTAGCATAATGCAACAGTGATTTCAGGAGTAGATTCCTTAATGCCCCTTACCCATTTAGCCCATTTCCCCTCCCACAAGCCTTCCAGTAACCCTCTGTTTGTTCTCTATAGTTAAAAGTCTCTTATGCTTTGTCCACTTCCCTGTTTTTATATTATTTTTGCTTCCCTTCCCTTATGCTCATCTGTTTTGTATCTTAAATTTCTCATATGAGTGAAGTCATATGATATTTATCTTTCTCTGACTGACTAATTTCATTTTGCATCAAACCCTCTAGTTCCATACACAGTTACAAATGGCAAGATTTGATTCATTTTGGTTGCCATGTAATACTCCACTGTATATACATACCACATCTTCTTTATCCATCGATAGTGTTTTTTTTAAAAAGAACATACCATGTAGCCATTCAAAATGTTAGCTCATTTTTATATATACCTACATCGCCAAAATAAAATGTTCCAGAAAAAACTGAGCAAGAACCACACAGTAGTCCTAATTCAGCATCATTTATGTTAGAAGTGCATACACATTTCTCTCTACATATGAACATATTAAATGCACTGCAGTTTCTTGATGATTCAAAACAAACAAATAAACAAACAGAAACAGGTAGCACTGTTTACCTCAGGTAGAAAAACTAATGGGTTGACAGGCAGAAGCATGTGGGAGATTTTTTTTAAACTTATCTTTGGAATCACATTAAGAAAATGCATTATCTAAAGGAAGACCATTTCATGTAATTTATCATAAATATCTTTAATGCAGAAATTGATGATTAAAAAAAGTTGGCATGGTCTCTCAATTTTATAATCACCAAGGTATTTGCTTCTATCTTTCTCTTTTTGTAGATTAATTGGTAGATGCCTATATACAGAGATATGAATACCCATATATACAGATAACATACAGATACAAATATATATTAATATATTTGTATTTAGTTCATTTCAATATTTACATATTTGATCTATGTATTTCAGGTTGTAAATATATTATATTACAAATATCAGTATGCCACATTGAGAGCCAGATTATGCTGAACCTATAAAAAGGAACTAAAATTTCATTGAGATTCATCCCCACTCTTTTATTCCATAATTTTAGAGGACTTGCTACTGTCTTCTTTGAATTGTAATATGATACATCACTTCTGCTTCAATAATTACTTCAACCATTTCTGACAATGTTCATATTTTATACCCTTAGCTTGTTTCATGAAATTATAAACTTTCAATCTATTTTCAGATTTTGATTATTCTGTTACTTATAATTAGCTTAGACTTCCAGAAATTTTCCATTGCGATGTATTGTGTACAGGGAGTTTCAAATACTACAGAGAGTTAATGATCTGGGGAATGGTCCAATTTCTATTTCTAATTAGCAACACATGCTTGGAGTACTTACAATAACTCCCAGATCATTAATATCCAGAATGCAATTATCTTTTTGAAAGTACATTCTCTGACAAGGTAGACATTAGAATCTCATGATAATCCCATTTTATTCAAGAAACAACTGAGATCATATGCAGAGCTGCTTTGTAAATTATAGTTGCAATTTGCAAATATAAATGGCTAAATCTATATTATAAAGTCTTGAGTTTCTTCTTTTCATAAATATTGAAAATAGGTATTGAAAATAGCCAATAGGTATATGAAAAAAATTATTGATGTCACTTAGTCATCAGGGAAATACAAATTAAAATGATAAGACTCACCTCACATCTGTATGTGTGTGTGTGTGTGTGTGTGTGTGTGTGTGTGTGTATACAAGTGTTGGTGAAGATAATGAAGAAATTGGAACCCATATGCACTGTTGATGGGAATGCAGTATGGTGCAGTTGCTATGGATATAGTTACGGAGATTCTTCATGAAATTAAAAATTTAACTACCATGTGATCCAGTAATCCTATTTATCCTAAAGAATTGAAATCAAGATTTCAAAGAGTTACTACCATTTCTGTGTTCTATTGCAGAACCATTAGCCACAGTCAAGATGCAGAAACAACCTAAATGTCCATGGACAGATAAATGGATAAAGAAAATGTGGTATGAATATACAGTGGAAGACAATTCAGCCCTAAAAATAAAGGGAATTCCACAATATGTGACCACCTGGATAAACCTTGAGGACATTATGTAAGTGAAATAAGCTACTCAGAAAAAATAAATCCCACTTATATGAGGTTATCTAAAATAATCAAACTCATAGAATAAAAGAGTGGAATGATGGCTGCTGGGGACTGGGGGAAGGGAAAAGGAGGAGTTACCAATCAGTGGTTATAAAGTTTCAGTTAAGAAAGATGAGTACGTTCTAGAGATTTGCAGTACAAAATTGTATTTGTAGTCAATAATACTGTGTTGCACACTTAAAAACCTCTTAAGAAGGTAGATCTCACATTAAGTGTTCTTACCACAATAAAATGAAAAATTTATTTAAAAAAATTGTTTATATTTATTTATTTTTGAAAGACAGAGTGAGACAAAGTGAGACTGGGGGAGGGGCAGAGAGAGAGGGAGACACAGGATTGGAAACAGGCTCCAGGCTCTGAGCTTTCAGCACAGAGCCTGATGCTGGGCTCGAACCTACAGACTGTGAGATCATGACCTGAGCCAAAGTTGGACGCTCAACTGACTGAGCCACCCAGGGGCCCCTAAAATGAAAATTTTAAAAAGAAGTATTAGTATGTTATGATCACTAAAATCTAAACTTTATATAGTTTCCTTATTTTTTCCCATTAATGCCTTCTTCGTTTTCTGAGGTCCAATCCAGGATACCACACTGCATGCAGTTGCTGTGTGTCCCCAGTCTACTTTGGTCTGTGACAGTTTTTTTACTCTTTTTTTTTTTTTTTCTTGACTTTGACAGCCCTAAGGAATACTGGTTAGGTATCCCATAGAATGCTTCCAAATAAGAGTTTGCATAATGGTTCTTTTCATATTAAGCTGGAATTATGGAATTAAGAGTGTCAGAAAGGTGAACCCTTTCTCATCACATCATATCAAGGGATAAATGATATCTGCATTGTTTCACTGATAATGGTCACCTTCTTTTTCCTTAAGGTAGCGTTGGGGCAGTATTCCACTCCAAACTTACTGTGGAATTTAAAATGCAGTCGAGTTCTTAACAGCTGTTTCTCAATTGTTCTTTTTTCCCCTTACTTATTTCAAACTCAACAGTTGACGTTTTCTTCAGTTAATACATATTACTTCAATAATTCAAAATTTAAAAGCAATTAGTGGAATAGATGTGGTGATGTAATTATCCTTAATGATTTAAGAGAAAATGCATATACCACGATGACCCAAGGGACGGTGTTTAACGAACTGTAAGATTTGTGGTGCACTGAGGAACACTCCAATTGTAATTCTCTGTAATCTATATCTTCAGAGTTATGGAGGCAGATATAAGACCCAGAGTTTGGCAGAGTTTAGATTGTGGATTCAGCTTTTGTTTTTTTCTTTGAATTCCCAAAGATTTCTTTGGTTCTGGAAATAAAATGCCTTTGGACTGGTTATACTTATTGAAATATACTACCATTTTTTTTCAAACCTCAAGCCTGTTGCTACTGTAAAGAATGTTTAATTACTAAGAAGAAAAATGCCTGAGATTCACTAATCATAAAAAAAAAAAAATTCTCAGTAAAATAATCAAGAGCTTCTGGTGTCAGGTCAGTTCATTTCTTTTTCAGTAGCTTTCAATTTAGGAAGAAAACATGGAGCTCCAGCTCATATAGATTATTCCAAAAATTATATGTGGACCCTTTTCTCTGGCCAGAGACCTTTTAATTTTCATTCACGAGGCATGAATGTTTTTGAGAATTAAATTTCGTATGACAGAAACTAGCAACAGTGAGCAATGGGAAAGACACAGAAAATCATGGGGTATTTGTTGATTTTGTATTTCTATAGGCTTGGTCTCTGTTTGGATACAAACCTAATCCGGTCCCATCGGTTTTCACCAAAACCTTTGAAATTGCTAGGGTTGGGCTACCAAGTCTTTTTCTGAATAACTTTTTGGTATTGACCTAAGAAGCGTGCCAAAAAGCCAGAACAGTAGTAGCAACAATGTCCCTAATAAGCCAGGGTTTTGCAAATAGTTTCACATGTTGAAGGGAACTCATTTATTAAAATAGCCTGAACAATAATGGATGTTTACAGTGTATCTGCCTGGTCCTTCTTGCTGTTGGAAAAAAAAATACTGCTGATGGATGCTCTATGTGTGGGGTTGCTTGTGGCACATGGAAAGGTAGGCAGCCATGTTGCTGAGTCTGGAGCTTGATGCTTCAGAAGATGGAACAGATTGCCCATCTAATTCTGTCGTAGTCTCATGTCTAAATCTTGGGACCATTCATTTTATGGGCTTCCTGCTCTAACTTCCTTACCTTCCCCAAGTTTGCCTCACCGTAGGAGAGGGCTTACTTCTATTGGTTAAGAAAATGTGTAATTTCCATTGTATCACAGGACATATTTTGTATGGAGCTATTGTTGGTGAAAATAAGATACTTCTTCTGTTTCTCAAAAAATATGCAATTTAATTATATATTTACTATTTTATAATATATAACAAATTTAATTAATCTAAATTAATTAATGAATTAAAATAATACATGGCAAGCAAAATGTCAGTGAAAGGCCTACAAAATTACCCCTGTAGGCCATGCACCTTAGTGGAGGCTTTGATGGAAGCTAGATGATTATTTCATGAGTAAGAGTTTGTAATGGATTCTCAAGCATTAGGCAGATGGCACAGACTAGATACATTTTAAGGTTTATTCCGACTCATAAATTCCGTGCATATTTAATTCTGTACAATGCCTGGAAAATGTTAAATATATAAAAACAATGAATACTAAGTGTTATGGGGCACCATTTGCAATGCCAAGTGATCTTGATCCTTAGTATGGTTCTTAGGACCATTACAAAGTACTCCGTGCTTCTTGTCTGCCTCTCTCGCTCTTACAATTTCTTTTTGTGCCCTAAGTTTATATTTCAGTCCAATAGTAATAATACTAAGAGGGCTGAATTTTAAACAATAGAATTATACATATAATATTATATATAATATATTGTTTTATAATTATATATATTATATTTTATAATTATATTATAATATAATAAAATATAATAATAAATAAGTATGTATGTATAAATAATAAATACATATACTTATTTATGTGCCTAGTAGTTCTCATAATTTAGCAGGCAGCAAAATCACCTGGAGACCCAGTCAAATCGAGAATTGTGAGCCCGGGGTACCTGGGTGGCTCAGTTGGTTGAATGTCCAACTTTGGCTCAAGTCATGATCTCGTGGTTTGTGAGTTTGAGCCCCACCTTGGACTCTTTGCTGACAGCTCAAAGCCTGAAACCTGCTTTGGATTCTGTATCTCCCTCTCTCTCTGCTCTCTCTGTCTCCCCTCCCCTGCTCATGTTCTGTCTCTCTCTCTCAAATTTAAATAAACATTTAAATTAAAAAAAAAAAAAAGAATTGCAGGCCCCATCCCAGAATTTTTGATTCAGAAAGCTGGTGATGGGGTTGGAGACTTTGCATTCCTAACAACTTCTCAGGTGCTCCGGCTGCTGTTGGTTTAGGGACCACACGTTGAGAGTCACTGTTCTGTGTCAACTTCACAGAGGCATATGAAGCCTCTTTCTTCTTTCTGTTTCTCCTTTCCATTCAGGTCTACTTTTAGAAATAACTTTTCAATCAACAGGAATCGTGATGTTATCTGAAGGAAATCGAAGTATCATACCCTTTTATTCTTTTGGGTTTTTCGGAATACCCAGCCCTCCAGGTTCCACTCTTCCTGGTTTTCTTGTCTATCTATATGGCCACTGCCGTGGGCAACGTGGGCATGATTATAATCATCAAGATAAATCTGAAATTCCACACGATCATGTACTTTTTCCTTAGTCACTTGTCCTTTGTAGATTTCTGTTATTCCACCATAGTGACACCTAAATTGTTGGAGAACTTGATTGTGGAAGACAGAACCGTATCTTTCTCTGGTTGCATTATGCAGTTCTGCTTTGCTTGCATATTTGGAGTAACAGAAGCTTTTATGTTAGCAGCAATGGCCTATGACCGTTGTGTGGCGGTCTGTAACCCCTTGCTCTTACTATTATGTCTCCAAAGCTCTGTGCTCCGCTGGTGGCCGGGTCATACTCATGGGGTATAGTGTGTTTCCTGACACTCACATATTTTCTCCTTGCATTATCCTATTGTGAGTCTAACATCATAAATAATTTTATCTGTGACCACTCTGTAATTGTTTCTGTCTCCTGTTCGGACCCCTGTATCAGCCAGATGTGCTGTTTTATTATTGCCATATTCGATGAGGTGAGCAGCTTGATGGTTATTCTGAAGTCCTATACCCTCATTTTTGTCACTGTTATGAGGATGTCTTCTGCAAGTGGGTGCTGGAAAACCCTCTCCACCTGTGCCTCCCACCTAACAGCCATCACCATCTTCCATGGGACCATCCTTTTCCTCTACTGTATCCCTAATCCTAAAACTTCTTGGCTCAGAGTTAAAGTGGCATCTGTGTTTTACACAGTAGTGATTCCCATGCGGAACCCCTAAATCTACAGCCTTAGAAACAAAGATGTGAAGGACACATTGAGATTCGTTGTTGCAAAATTGCTTTGTCCCTCGATATAATCTTGTTAGATTCATTATTTTATTCCTGAAAAAACAAACAAACTGATTTACTATGCTAGAGATTGTTCAACCCTTGTCATGCAGTTGATGATTCAAATCATTTTGCAATTAATATGTTTCAGTGAATGTATTTATGGCAGGGCGTTTTATGATGACTGATTTTGTACACATTCATTTTTAGGGAAATATCTCCAGACATGTAAACCAAAACTTAAACAAATAAATAAACTCTTGGATCGTAATATTTTTGCAATGTTTGTAAGTGTTTTTAAACTATTTTATCATGTAGTATGATTTCATATGTATGTTTCCAAAATAAAACTAATCACCAGTTCATCAAATATGTGCAGGTCGAGAATGGTTCCCTCGAATCACAATCAGGTGGTTCATGTTCCAGGGACGGCTTTGGCGGGGTGTGTCAGCTCACTGTACCTTGTACAGAAGCCAACCTTTTGCTATTTGTTGTATTGAATGGCAGAAGTTGACTTTTACTCATGAAACTTTAAAGGGACCCAAGCATATCTGGTCACTTAAAGATAAGACACAAATAGAATGGATCCTCAAAAAACTGATGAAAAGAACTTCATCAACATTAAAATCTGTTGCAAATGTTCCTTGGTGGCAAAAGACAGTGTTAAGAAGTAAGCCACAGGCTATGAATAAATATTTGCTATATATACATCTTTGCCACATGTATGCACGTGCACATGTTTGACAAAGGATTTGTTTGTAGAACATATGAAAGAAAGCTCTTTATACTCAAGACAAGAAGACAAAGGATCTAGTCAAAGGTGAAATATGTAAGCAGACACTTGACAAAACGAGATAAATGAATAATCGTTACGCACATGAAAAGATACTAAGTATTATTAATCATCAGTGAAATTCTTATTAACACTGAGATACTGCTGCACATCAGTTAGAATGGCTAAAATAAATAAAACTGAAATATCATGTACTGGTGAAAATGTGGAGCAAGCAGATTGCTCACACATTTCGGATGGGGGTAAAACATAAAATGACTTTGGGAACAGTTTAGCTGTGTCTTCTGAAGTTATGTGAACACTTCCCATGGACCTCAACAATTCTCTTTTTCAGTATTCATCCGTAAGATACGAAATCCGACTTATTTATTTTAACTGAGGAAAAAATTATTCTCTCTGGTACATGCAATAATATAGGAAATGGAAAAGAATAGGAAAAATAGTGTGTGAGGGATATTTTTGCCTTTTATAAACTTTTTTTGACTTTTTTCCTTTAAAAAGTGATTTTTCTAGGGGCGCCTGGGTGGCGCAGTCGGTTAAGTGTCCGACTTCAGCCAGGTCACGATCTCACCGTCTGTGAGTTCGAGCCCCGCGTCGGGCTCTGGGCTGATGGCTCAGAGCCTGGAGCCTGTTTCTGATTCTGTGTCTCCCTCTCTCTCTGCCCCTCCCCCGTTCATGCTCTGCCTCTCTCTGTCCCAAAAATAAATAAACGTTGAAAAAAAAAATTTATAAAAAAAAAAAGTGATTTTTCTAGAAGGAGTAGTTTGTCTTTCCTGAAGAGCTCTTTCTATAAACCTATCAAGGATAAACAAGAGTTGGCAGGAAAGATATGACAAGTTTTTGTCATATCTTTAAGAGAAACTTAAAGTTACATAAATAAATAAAATATGCTACTATATAAACTTGTTAATATACATAAATCTTTTGCATTGTGCCTTTGGTAATCTTATAGCATCTATGTTACCAAGATTTTGAAAACTGTACCGATGAGGTATAATCGTCCTGTCATGTAATTGTCCTTTTGAGATTTGAGATAAGGGTGACGCTTGTTTATGGAAGAATGGTTTTCGAATTGTTATGAATTCTGAGAAAAGATAGATGCTGTATCCATGAGTAAATGTTTGGTGAGGACAAGAAATGAAGTACTCTTGGCTCTAAACAGAGGGAGATTAGAAGAATGATTTGTCATAAAAGTCATAGAAGTCATAGAAGTCTTGCTGATATGAGGGGGAAGAGAGGTTCTCCGAGAATAGGAAAGAAACCATTAAAATCATCCCATGATGCATCGCTGTTCCTTCAGCGTAGCTGGCTTTTGAGAGAGACCTAGCTCCTATGTAGCTCCCTCAGATCTTAAAATGTGTAGTGTTTGTGTTCTGTCCTTCTCGTGTTGGAGTTTAACTTTCTCTTCTGCAGCTTAATAGCCAAATACTGTGAGAGGAGAGATGGTCAAACCTTTGAGCAAGGTCTCAATTCTCTTGTGAGATATTGTTTTCTTAAACACCATGACATTTCCCTAGGACATTTCAATCTGTCTCTCTGGTTCACATACCCAGCCTCCCACAGAAACCTAGAACATAACAAAGGCTCTGTAGGGAAAAATTAAGTATGAGTTTAGGATTTCTTTACTTTTCAATTTACCAGTAAATTCTTTTTTTAAACATTTAAAAATGTTTATTTACTTTGAGAGAGAGATGGGGAGAAGGGCAGAGAAGGAGAGAGAGAGAGAATCCCAAGCAGGATCCATATTGCTCATGGCAGAGCCAGCCAGACATGGGGCTCCATCAAACGAACCATGATATCATGACTTGAGCCAAAATCAAGAGTTGGGCGTGTAACCAACTGAGCCACCCAGGCACTCCCATCACTAAATTTTTAGACAAATTTATCAAATAAATTTCCTGTGTCTCCACAAAGCACTGCTAGATTATTTTCTCAGTATTGACCCTCTGCAAGGGCCAAATCTCCTCAGCTTGCTCCCCGAACCAGCAAAAAATGTGAATGTGAAGGAACAGCCTGTGACTGCCAGTAAAAGAAGTCATTTGAAGAGTTCTTCAAGCAAGAGGGAGCCAGATGGATCTTGGAGAATAACCATAGACCATGGAAAACTCAACCAAATAGTAGGCCTCGGGCAGATGAATATGGCTTAAGGCACGTAACATGCAAACATTGATTTGGCAAATGTATTATTTACCTTTCTAATTGTGAAAGGAAATCAGAAAGAATTCACATTCCCAGTGTGCAGAGGTGTAGTGGTGGGGAGCAGAGGCAGGACAGAACTGATGCCAATCCCAGTGTGCGAATGACAATGCAGATCTCTGGGATTCATGTCACTTACCACAGATGTTTCTATTCCTTGTGATAAATAGCCTCTGTTGTGTTAGGGTCCCTGTAAGTGTAGGATAAGAGATAGGTTGTCAGGGGCCCAGGGAGAGTGTTGAATGGATCTAATTGGGTGGTATTCAGGTAAAGTAGACCCAACGGATTGGTTGGCACCCATTGTTTTTAGAGAGTTAAACATGCTTCCAAAATACATTTGTCAGGTGAGTAGGTGGCTCAGTTGGTTAAGCATCCAACTTGATTTTGGCTCAGGTCATGATCTCGCAGTGATGAGATCAAGCCCTGTCTCAGGCTCTGCACTGACTGTGTGCAGAATGCTTGGATTCCCTCTCTACCTCTCTCTCTGTGCCCCTCCCTGACTCCTGCTCCAGCTCTTTCTCTCTCAAAATAAATAAATAAATAAATAAATAAATAAATAAATAAATAAACTTAAAAAAATTTTAAAAAACCAAAATACTTAGTCATTTTTAAAAACGTATGGACACAAAAAGATTATAATATTCAACTGTATTAGTACAAACTTGGAAGAATAGATTGACCATATTTGAAACACACACACACACACACACACACACACACACACACACACACACATTTATTTCAATGAAGCAAATCAATATTTCCAAGGACAAAAATGATTATTTTATGTTAAATGAAAAATCCAGAATCCAAGTTCTCTTGTTTATACATCTCACAACAAATATATTTTGCAGAGAAAAAGAGAAAAATCATACAGTGAATGTTAATAGCAGTTATCTCTGAATGGTTGCATATTAGCTGATTTATCTGTATCTTTGTTTACTGTAGTTACCATATTTTCCAAGTCAGTTTGTATATTTTCTATAATTACATTTTTAAAAGAAATTCATGCTGTAGACTTGGTGACATTGTCTCCAGTGATTTAGAAGAAATTGCATTCTTGTAAAACGCCACACAAGCTAGCACTCAATCTCATTTCTGAGTTTGTGATGTAAAAATAAAAGTTGAGTACTAATTCTCCAGGGTCTAAATCTCTGAGGTCATGGAGGCATACATAAACCTTACATTTTGGTCCTAGGAGTCAGAGTCTCTCTCTCTCTTTCTCTCTCACCTTTCTCTGAGTTTCTCTGGATACTAAGAAATATAATCCTGTCACAGTAATTAAAATTTATTCTCTACTCCTGCAATATTTACCAACCGCTTAATATGTTTAATAATGTTTGAATTCTGAGTTGGAACTTCCTTGGAGACTGTTAATAATAGCCCAGGATCTTCAGGTGAGTTGGTATCAGGCTGGCTGATCTATTTTGTGTAATCTTTCATTTATATGGGGGACCTGCAGCCTTTGAGACAGGGAATACTCTTTGCTGGTCTAAATGACATAATGTCTCTGAAGTCGGTCTTTCTAACAGCTCCCGCTGATGAGCTGATTTCTTCCCCCTTCGCTAGGGTATCATCCCAATTTTTACTTCGAGAAGAGCTACCATGCTCCTAGCATAGTAGAATCACACTGAAAATTTCAAAAGAATATTGTAAAAACTGAGACTGTCCTCGACATCTCAAAGTCCTATAGATAGGAGATAAGAATAACATGTATAAAGTCGTAGTGAACGCAACAGATCATGACATTTTGATTTCCTGAGAATAATGCCCGTAAGTACAGCAAGAATGTAGAAAATACTGCTGGAGTGAAAAGGGAAAGTTTCTTTGTGATAGTAGTTTTCATTTAATGCAAGTGCTGCATCAACACACGGGAGAAAAAGAGAATATTTCAGGTCAAAGGAAAGAAAAATCACATAAACCATAGAACAAATGAGCACGTGTTGATGATCAGCCATGGATATTGGCACTAAAGGGGGTTAGATGTTGGGAAGTGGCTTGGGTCAGGCCTTAGGTGGAACTGAGCATAGAAATTTTGATTTGATAAATTAGTTGATAGGAAGAAATCCAAGTTGTCAGAGCTAAAGGCTATCCTAATAGCCACAGTAATCAAGGGAAGAAGAATTTGATGTTCTTCCAGCGCAAGCTAGAAGCACTCCAGGGAAGCTAGCTGTGTTTAATGATTGCAGTTTGCCAAGTCTCCATGGGTGCCAACCTGATATTACAAAGAGAGGACAAGAAAGGATCAGATAATAATGAGAAAGCAAACGGGAAAACACAGAGAATTTATTGAAAGACAGTAACTGGAAAATTCAGATGGTCAGGGTCAAGTGGAGATTCAGGAAAGAGACCTGGGCTTCCCTGTGGCATCCCAGATGTACCCACCTATCTGCGGCTGCCCACTTTGGCCCTTGACCTATTTCTTAGATTTAAAAAAAAAATAATACAAGGGCTTTAAAATAATATTAATTAGTGATAGCACTAAGAATTTTTTTTTTTAAACAGTGAGGGTGTGGAAGCCCATACCTACTGGATTCCACAATTTTCAGACTCAGTGCTAAGTACGTTAACATCATTCACTAAAATAATGTTGATACACGCATGCAACATGTATCATCATGTCATTATTGCTGACAAAACCGAGGTTCAGAAAATTTAATGCATCAAAGATCACAGAGTAAGTGACAAAGCCTGAAATTGAATTTAAATCTTGGTTCCCAAGCACGGGCTTCTTTCATTATGCTGGACTGTCATTAGCTCTTTGTCCCTTTCCCACCCATTCCTTCTCTGCACATAGAAAGTACATGTTGTTGAATATCAAAAACCAGCATTTAGCTATGAGGGAAATAATAGTTTCTTTCTACCTTGACCTGGTCAGACAAAACTAAAATGATGTCTTTGTTTATGAGATTCATGCTAATAGATTTTAATTAACCTGAATATTAAGTTAGCCTGTTACTGGCTAACTTATTGTTTTAAAAATTATTGTTAAATGGCTAAAGATACTTCTGTGGCTAAGGACTGCTTGTGAATACAAGATGCTTCTGCTTTCTCAAAATAACAGGTACAAGTAAACAAAGATGGCATGACTCAAAACAAGATAATCACATATATAACGTTAATCAAAACCAATGGCCCCCCCAGAAATTTTCCGGGTCATAATGTAACCATTGCTGCTTATTGCTGTAATGTCTAGCTTGAGAAGCTTGAGCAAAACACGTCGTAAGTTACTCTTTAATTTAGATATTCTATGAGTATTTAATATTATACATGCCTAGTAAAGTTATCAGATTAGAAATAATAGAAAGTTAAAAAGATAATAATTAAGGAATCTAGATGAGTATGTTGAAAGCAGCAGGGGACATCTGGGTGGCTCAGTCGGTTAAGCGTCCAGCTCTTGACTTCAGCTCAGGTCATGATCTCACTATTGGTGAGACGTAGTCCCATGTTGGGCTCTACACTGACAGTGCAAAACCTGCTTGGGATTCTCTCTCTCCCTTTTCCTCTGCCCCTCCCCTCATGCTCTCTCTCAAAGTAAAAAAAGAAATAATAACAAACTTAAAAAAAAAAAAGGAAAGCATTAGTGACACTAAGTGAGAAAATAGTTAAGTAGGAAAGAAAACACAGAAGTGGGGGGAAAACATGTCACAAGTGCGACTTTATTATTTTACCAGGTTCCTACATTGTTTTTGGAACACTGAAGTAATTATTGTAGCATTTGGATAGAATCAGTGGAAAGCTTGAAGATATGCGGGGCTATGTTCTGTCCGCATCCACATATTTTTTTCAAAACACGGAAATTCTTGCGGCGCCTTATAAATGCTGCCTTCCCTGAGCCTGGGGTTGAACATCATAACTATCGAAGTGTTATCACCTCTAATGTTTTACATCTGATCCTCGCTTTATAAATTTGAGTGCTACATTTAGCTGCATTGTTATATTAACCCTCTGAAAAAGGGCGGATCTTCAGAATGATGGAACTGTGAAAAATACATGTGGTCTACAACAATGTGGTGTAGTTTTCTGTCTGTTCCCTAAATTTAATTTGAGTTCTGCCACTCAGGATCAATTTCAAAACCGAGCTCATCACTAGTAAGCTGTGTGACCTCAAACGAGTTCCTTAACTTATATATGCCTCCCCATCCTTAAGTAAAATATGAAGCTCCTTGTTTTACGATTCACAGTGCTATTTGAAGATTTCAATCAATGCATTTTAAGGTTTTAGCACAATGCCTGCCACGTGGTAAGTACAATAGAAATGCGTGATCACGATGATCATTGCTACTGTTTTTAGTATTATTTCAGATTCTTCTCCAACCACAAGCATGTTGCTCCTGGAAGGAAACCACAGTACTGGAGCTACATTCACCCTCTTGGGCTTCTCAGAATATCCAGAACTGCAGATTCCCTTGTTCCTGCTATTCCTGGCCGTCTATACCATCACTGTGGTGGGGAACCTGGGCATGATCATGATCATCAGGGTCAGTCCCCAACTCCACACCCCCATGTACTTTTTCCTGAGCCACTTGTCCTTTGTCGACTTCTGTTACTCCACTACAGTTACCCCCAAACTGTTGGAGAACTTGGTTGTGGAAGACAGAACCATCTCTTTCATAGGCTGCATAGTGCAATTCCTCTTGGCTTGTATATTTGCAGTGTCAGAAACGTTCATGTTGGCAGTGATGGCCTATGACCGCTTTGTGGCAGTTTGTAACCCTCTACTCTACAAAGCTGTCATGTCCCAAAAGCTGTGTGCAACGTTAGTGGCGGGGCCCTACACGTGGGGTGTAGTCTCTTCCCTGACACTCACCTATTTTCTCCTGACATTGTCCTTCTGTGGCTCTAACATCATAAATAATTTTGTCTGCGAGCACTCTGTCATTGTCTCTGTGTCCTGCTCTGACACCTACATCAGCCAAGTGCTTTGTTTTGCCATCGCCATGTTCAATGAAGTGAGCAGCCTGGTAATCATCCTCACTACTTATATTTTTATTTTTGTCACTGTCATAAAAATGCCTTCTGCTGGTGGGCGCCAAAAAGCCTTCTCCACTTGTGCCTCCCACCTGACTGCCATCACCATCTTCCATGGGACCGTACTGTTCCTTTACTGTGTACCCAACTCCAAAAACTCATGGCTCATAATCAAAGTAGGTTCTTTATTTTATATCGTGGTGATCCCCATGCTGAACCCTCTAATCTATAGCCTCAGAAACAAAGATGTGAAGGAGAGTGTCAGGAAATTAATTAATCACTCAATGCAATTTTGTCAAAGGTGTGGATTTTCAAAAGAGATTTGATTTATTATATGGAGAATTACTCAATGCTTCTAGTAGAGATGACAGTTCAAAGTATTTAGTCAATTCACCACATTTTGAAATCTACTGTTGTAATAAACCAGTTATTTGATCATTGATTTCTGGTCACTTCAATGTGTTGTAAAAGAACTATGAGCAACAGGTGAAGAAACATAGTGTTGTGGGTTGAATAGTGCCCCCCAAATATCCAATTCCATCCAGAAGCTCAGAATATGAACTTATTTGAAAACGGGATCTTTACAGATGTAATAAAGGTGAAGATTGAGATGAGATCGCCCTGGATGAGGGTGGGCCTTAAATCCAATGAGTGTGTCCTTATAAGAGACAGAAAAAGAATACACGGAGAGGTCTTTGTGAAGATTAGTGCTCTGCTGATACTGAGTAGGGGGCTCTAGGAGGATGCAAAGAAGGCTTCTCCCCTAGCATCTTCAGAGGAAGCATGACCCTGCCAGCACCTTGATTTCAGGCTACTAGTCTTGAGAACTATGAGGAAATGCATTGCCCTGGTTTAAGCCACCACGTTTGTGATAACTTACTGCAGCAACTCTAAGAAACTTATCTAACAGTAAACAGCAGACCATAAAATCCAAAATCCATAAATCCATTGGATTACCATGCTGGCATGATAAATCATTTCTCAATTCCATTTAAACATTGAGAATGTTAGGTGATGACATGTTTGTTTATTTGTTGCTTGGTTGGTTGGTGGTTGGTTTTTTTGGTGGTGATGGGGGCGGGGTTTCCCGGGATCCTGAGTTGATGGCCAAGAAAGAATTCTTGAAGACGTCTTTGGTGCAAAAAGGTTGTTTTATTAAAGCACGGGGACAGAACCCGTGGGCAGGAAGAGCTGCCCCAGGACCACAAGGAGAGACTAGTTACATACTATGGAGTTGGGAAGAGGTAAAGTCCAAGGGAAGTTTCCAGTGAGATTTTCAGATGCCAAAGAAGATTCCCAGGATAGCAGAGGCCTAGCTATTGTCTTGCTAAGGTTGTTTTCCCCTCTAGCAAAGCATTAGCATTAAGAGAGTAGGCAGTTCCCTGAGGAACATTTTGCTCTGGCTGCCTCAAGTATTTGTCGATGGGCTGCAGGTTATAAAGAAATTTAGTTCCTTTGCCAGTTCCTTCTGCCTTTGTTTCATGCATCATTAGGGTCATGGAGGAATTCTACAAAGTGGTAGCTAATTAGGAATGTAAATATGGAAGAATTAGTAATAAGCAGAGAGGCATTGTTTCTAAGACCTGGCCAAGTTCTTTGTTCCTTCTTCCAAGGGCTTTTTGTACTTTTATTATAGTATTGGAAGTGATGTGAAACATGACTGAGTATCAAGTTAAAAGTATTTTACATGAGGGGCGCCTGGGTGGCTCAGTCGGTTAAGCGTCCAACTTCAGCTTAGGTCACGATATCGCGGTCCGTGAGTTCAAGCCCCGCTCGGGCTCTGGGCTGACGGCTCAGAGCCTGGAGCCTGCTTCGGATTCTGTGTCTTTCTCTCTCCCTGCCCCTCCCCCCACTCTTGTGCGCGCGCGCGCGCACTCTCTCTCTCTCTGTCTTTTTCTGTCTCTCTCTCTCAAAAATAAATAAACATTAAAGAAGATTTTTTTTTCAAAAAGACATCAGATATGTTTAAGTTTAAAAATTTTAATTTAGATACTAAAAAAGAAAAAAAGACAATAAATCATTGGCTACTATTGAAGGTTGCTGGGGTGTCAAGGCATTGCTCTGAAAACTGATAAATAAGGGAAATAAATATTTATTTTGTCTTTCTATTATGAGTTGCATTTCAGGGTTACCTAACAGTTTGTGAGGGGAAATTCAGGGAGAGTAAAAGCAGAAAAGAGGATGGAATTAGAAAATCGCGATTTCAGAACTCCTAATGTTAAAACATGCACCAAGGCAATGGTTTCAAGAAATATTAAAATCATTATGCAAAATGTTGGTGGGGAATGCTAAAATGAGGTGATCTAGCTTACAGGACCTGCATCCACAGATGGGACCGAGGATCCCTAGAAGACGATCAGTTAACAGGTGCTTTTGTGATCCAGTGCCACGGGAGGAGTCAGAACCACGTCTGAACAATGCTTGCGGAAGGGAAGCTAAAAGAATGAATCGGAACTAATAAAGCTTCTTGAGGTGTCAGTTTATAAAACCCAGGGCAGGAACAAGCCAAGTGACACCAATTAAAGCGGTAAGCCCAATGCAGAGAATGCAGCCTTCTGCAAAGGGTCCAAGTCTTCCGCAAAATTACCTGAACGCACATACCGGTCCACATGTGTGTGCATGCCCAAGCGCCCCGCCCCCAGGGAACTGTTACATGATATATTGAGCATTTCCATAATAAAGGAAACCGAGTTATAACTACGGAATATGTGTAGAATTTTGTAAGGATGTATTTTTTGTTAGGTGAAATTTTGACGAGGGTATTTACTCAAATGTTCATTTTACCAACTATCACACTTTTCATAAGTTCCTATTAATGACTCAGTTGTCTTAGCAAGTGGATTGATAGAGAAATATAATATTCTATAAATATTATTATATTGTAGAGGACTCAAATTAATAAGACTGGAAGTCAGGGACTCACTGTCCATTAAATGTTCTGGCCCTTCAGGACAAAGAGCAAGCCACATTAGTCGCGTTTTCCAGGCTGCACACAGGACTCTTGGCCAAGAAATACATTTGAGACGGAAAAAAACAATCAGCATGGCCAGCAGTTCTTGTGGATCTTGTTTTGAGGCTTCTAACATTGGCTCAAGGGCTTTTTGTTTCCTTGAATATTTTCAAAAGAAAAAAACATTAACTTTTAAAATAAGTTTTTCTAATTTTATTTTGAGAGAGACAGAAAGAGGGCAAGTGGTCAAGGGCAGAGAGAGAGGAGAGAGAGAAAATCCCAGGCAGGCTCTGTGCTGCCAGCAGGGAGCCTTATGTGGGGCTCGACGCCACGAGATCATGACCTGAGCAGAAACCAAAGTCGGACGCTTAACTGACTGAGCCACCCAGGCGCCCCGCCGTTAAACTTTTAAAAATTACATCGATGAACCTTTTTTATTCTTAAGCTATATCATCTCAGATTATTTCTGCAGAGCGGAAATTATTCAATGATAATTTCTTAATGAAAATGTACTATAAAAGTATTCCACTAATGGCATCCCATATTTTGTTATTGTTCCAATACCCACTTAGTAGCATAAATAGAGCTTTAAAGAACACCCATTGATATACCAAGGTAGGCTTCCTTCTTTTCCTTTCTGCCATGAATAATGTCACTTGGAAATATCCAAGTTATAATTTTGCAAGCAGATTTAGAAAGCACAAAACATCACGACGAACTGATTAATTATTGGGATGCGTAAAAACACAGTGTGTATTTTTTTTTAAGTTTTCACTTAAATTCCAATTAGTTAACATACAATGTAATATTAGTTTCAGGTATAGAATTCAGTGATTCATCACTTACATACACACCTAGTGTTCATCACAAGTGCCCTGCTTAGTACGCATCACCCATTTCACCCATCCCCCCCCCCCCCCCCGCTCCATCCGCCCTCACGTTCCTTTCTTAAGTTAAGTTTTTTTTTTCTGGGTTTGCCCTCCTTCCCCCCCCCCCCCACATTCTATTTGTTTTGTTTCTGAACAGAAACAAAATAAATAAAATAAATGAAATCATATAGTATTTGTCTTTCTCTGACTGACTTATTTTGGTTAGCATAATACTCTCTATCTCCATCAACTGCAGGTGTTGCTGAGGATGCAGAAAAAGGGGAACCCTCTTCCACTGTTGGTGGGAAAGCAAACTGGTGCAGTCACTCTGGAAACAGTATGGACGCTCCTCAATAAGTTAAAACCAGAACTACCCAACGACCCAGCAATTGCGCTGTTAGATATCTATCCAAAGGACACAAAAATCCTGATTTGAAGGAATACACATACTCTGATGTTTACAATAGCATTATCTAAAAGAGCCAAACTATGGAAATCACCCAAATGTCCATGGATTGATGACTGGATAAAGAGTAGTATATATGTCTAGACATATATCATAGACATAGACACTCACACAATGGAATCTTGCTCTGCCATAAAAAAGAACACAATCTTGCCATTTGCTGAGTATGCATTTGAAAATAAGTAGTATTTGCTGTTTCCTTTGCCCCAAACTCCACACTCTTCCTCCCAATCTTTGTACGTCTTCCTCTCTCACTTCATCATTGTACAGGCTCAAATAGTACTTCACTGTGGTCTTGTCTGGCCTCCTTATTTAAAATGGGGCGCCTGGGTGGCTCAGTTAAGCTTCTGACTTTGGCTCAAGTCATAATCTCATGGTTCATGAGTTTGAGCCCCGCATAGGGCCGGCTCTGTGCTGACAGCTCAGAACCTGGAGCCTGCTTCGGATTCTGTGTCTCCCTCTCTTTCTGCCCCTCCCTTCCTCGCACCATGTGTCTCACTCTCTCAAAAATAAGTAAACATTAAATAATTTTTAAAAAATGATATCTTCAATTGTATACTTATAGCATTTATAATTACTAAAAAATGATCACATATTTATTTATTTGTACTCCCCATTAAATAGAAATTTGTTGACAAAGGGACATTCTTTCTCTTCTTCCCCAATTTCTAAGATAGTACCCAGCTCATTATAAACTTATAATAAATAATCACTTACCCTCATCAGGTACCCAACCACTTTTCCCTGGTTCCTGTAGCAAAACACAAAATTCACAGAACAGTCCCTGCTTTGATTCTGAGCATGTACAACCTTCAGTCTTTATTCAATTGTATTGCCTGTTACTACAGAGAAATTATACATCTTTTGAAAGAAAAGTTTTAATGTGATCCACTTCCTTATTATTCTTATATCAACAGTGTAGCCTTGCATTTAATGGATATGTAAAAAACATTTGGCAAATGGATCAATGCGATAAAACTTTAGCAAAACTACCTGTAAATTTTTCTAAAGGAGAATACTTGAGATATTTTCCATTTGCCGGTAATTTCACCATGCTGCTCCTGATGTTGAAAATGTCAAGATTTTGATATAATAAACCTGATAAAGACAGGAAGTTGAGAGGAGTGCAAATTTCTTTTGGTTTGTTTGTATTCTGTTTTGTTGTGACTGCAGTTTCAAGAATCACTTCTAAAACATCCTTATCATTCTTTGTGAACTATCTCCTCTCTGCACTGAAATTCCTCGTAGTTCTGGTAGTTTGGCTCTATTCCCAGTTCCTTTGGAAGGCCATATTTATTGTTCAATGAAGAATGATGGTGCACTGACTTTATGCTACTCATTCATCTAAGAGCTTGGGATATATTAGTGAACAAAGCAATGAATGATCTCTGCTTTCCTGGAACTTTTATCTTAGCAGAAGAAAACAAGCAATGTACAAATAAAGAAATAAGTAAGGATTAAACTATATATTTGAGGGGCTCCTGGAAGTCTCAGTTGGTAAGCGTCCAACTCTTGACTTTGGCTCAGCTCATGATCTCAAGATTCGTGAGCTCAAGCCCTGCCCGGGACTCTGGGCTGATGGTATAGAGCCTGCTTGGGTTTCTCCCTCTCTCTCTCTCTCTCTCTCTGCCCCTCCCCCCACTCACACGCACACTCTCTCTCTCTCTCAAAATAAATAAATAAATATATTTGAAACATGTGAAGTACTTTAAACACTATATTTGGTAGTAGAGTAGCTCCAGTGGTAAAACAGTATGTTTTGGAGGGTATCACTGAAAAGCTGCATTTGAACAAAAACTTAAGGGAAAGCATTACAGTGTGCAGGAAACATGAGGAAAAAGACCGTAAAGAAAGAGTGGGTAATATTTTTTGGAAAACATAAAACAAAACACAAAAACAAAGAGGTCAGACTAGATAGAAGAAGCAGAGGAGGTTAAGAGTAATAGAATAGGACAAGGTTTCAAAGGGACTATTTTCCCAACTTGATATTTAACTTTTTAAATATTTATGCTTTAACTCTCAGTGAATCATGATGACCTAAAGGAGGGATCTTCACCCTTCTCCAACAGGGTCAGAGTGGATGGCAGGGAGGAAGACAGTTACGCCTGCTATATGGTAGCCACTCAATATTTGATAAGGATGGTTTTTATAATTCCATAACTTTTATAATGGTTGTAGGTATGTATGGGACTAATCAGGGGTTGGAGAAGTGATTTTAAAATAGAACATTTTGGGGGCACCTGGATGGCTCAGTTGGCTAAATGTCTGACTCTTGGTTTGGGCACAGGTCATGATTTCATGGTTCATGAGTTCAAGCCCCACACTGGGCTCTGTGCTGACAGTGTGGAGCCTGCTTGGTATTCTCTCTCTGTCTCTGCCCCTCCCACACTCTCTCTCTCCTTTTCTTCCAGACTAAATTAATAAAATCTAAAATACATTTATATAAATTTTTGTATAAAATTTTCCTAATGCTGCTCCAGGTTTTCAAGCATTACATCAGAGAAAAATGACTAATTTTAATTGTTTATTTCATGACCTCAAGGGAATGGGGCAAGACATAATCTCTTGGGTTCATGTCCCAAAGGTTGTACTATAGATATAAGAATATATCCATCAGTCCCAACCAAGAGTGGCCTTACCTTTGCCATTAGCAGGTTTGTTTTCAGATTCTAGAGACCGATTGATATTAATTTCAATGTAGGGTATCTGGGAAGCAGCACGGTAGGGGAAAGTTAGACAGTTCGTGAGAATTATTTAGTCACTGCAGAAGTAACATATCTGGAACACACAAGGAAGAGAAAGTGCATTTATGCTACACAGTTTTGTCTTAGAAGTCCTGGCTCAGATGAGCAAGGGCTACCCTGGGTGGGAGGATAGAAGAGGTTCGAGAACTTCAGGAATGTGCATTGTTCTGTTTCTGTAAGTTATGGGAGAAATAGTCAAGGTAAGATAGAGAAGATTTAAGTAAAATGAAACTAGCAGAGATTGAATAGACTCTCTAGTGAAAAAAATTAAAAGGGACCAGCTTTAATTAAGATGATAAAGCAGAAAAAAATTAGAGAAAAATTAGAACAAAATAGGGAAAACAAAGGTAAGAAGATTTCAGCTGTTATATTTCTTGGACTCAATGGTAGAGAAAGATTTTACCAACAATTTAATAATAGTATTTGGGATGCAAGAATCATCATGTTGAATATAACATTCATTTAAAATAAAACCTGAAAAGCCTTAGTAAGTTAAATATTATATTAAGCAAGAAGTGTGATAAT
>NW_024412418.1:4704976-5009256 GCF_014898765.1 Herpailurus yagouaroundi | reverse complement strand
TGTTGGGATCTAGATTACCTTTTGAAAAACTATTTTCTTAACTAGACATCAGATATTTAATGAGGGGCTGGTTTTGGGTGGATGTGAATGAAAAGTAAACTAGGTAAAAAATTTATGAGTAGGGGGACTATGCATGCTTTTTTTTTTTCCACTTGCTTGTCTTATTAAGCCATATATTATCTGTTTTATGGATGATTCAAATGCACCTGGTAATGTTGCTGCTCTCCTCAATCTCTAATTGCTTTGAGTGGGTTTGGGAGGCCTTGTTAGACTCTGTTTCTTGGCTTGAGAACAAATCAATATATTTCTAACAAAGTGCACATAGAAAGACAAGTCTTTTCATCATCGTTAAAGCATGCAACCTTTTTCATTAGACTTTAATTTTTCTAGGGAATGCACACACATCTGTCTCATGACCTATGTATTTTAGTGAACATTTGGAGTAAATTTCTGTGTAATATTTTTAGTCATTTTTTAAATTATTTTTTCCATTGCCATATTATACTTTCAGAAGTTTTAAAGTTTCTTTTAAGGGTATTAAGAAGCACAAAGTTCCAGTCATAAAATTTAAGTCATGGGATGAAAAATACAGCATAGGAAATACAGTCAATAATTTGTAATAATGTTGTGTGGTAACAGATGATAACCAAACTTACCATGGTGAGTCTTGTGTAATGTATAGAATTGTTGAATCACTATGTTGTACCACTGAAAATAATATAACATTGTATGTCAAGTATACTTCGATAAAATAATAAGTTAAAAAAACTGTCTCTTCTACAAAATAGAGACAATACTATAATTTTCTAATAAACTTTCCATGAAAATTAAATTATGTCTCTTAAATTATTAGCATTATATATGATATATTATAAATGATTAATAAATTATTTGTTGATATTACTATGGTTATTTTTAGTTTTACCTTTTATTCTCCATTCTATATTTTAATCCTTGATTAGATAAGTAGATTATGTATCTGATGCCTTACTTTTCTTAAGTTTCTGTGTTCTTACTAATGTTTTCTTTTGCCTTATATTATTTTAGGCATTTACTCTTTTTTCAAATCTATTATATCCTAAACCTATTGATTGCATTTGTTTCCCATGGCTTCTGGGAAAAAAAAGAAAGAGGACTATAAATTTGGTGGCTTCAAACAATAGACTTTATCATCTTATAGGTTGTGAGGGCAGAAATTTGACATCACTGTTACTGGGCCAAAATCAAGGTGCCAAGAAAGCCATATACCTTTAGGAGCTTTTTGGGGACAATGCTTTCTTCAACTCTTGCAGTTTCTGGTGGCCGCAAGCATTCTTTGACTTGGGGTTGTATTACTTCAACCTTCAAGGCTGGTATCTTCAATTATCTTTGCTCTCTATCTTTATTACTCTTGTGTGTGTGTGTGTGTGTGTGTGTGTGTGTGTGTGTGTGTGTGTTTATGAAAGAGACTGACTCTCTGAGGTCACCTGTGAAGGCATTTACAACTCACTCAGGTAATCAGGGATAATCTCCTCATCTCAAAATCCTTAGCCTAATCACATCTGCAAATGACCTTCTCCCAAACAAGGTGGCATTTGCAGGTCCCAGGGATTAGAGCTTGACATATTAAAAAAATGTCCATTTTCAAATTTAAGACATCCACCTTTTAAAGGCCAAAGTATAATGTACTTTTCCTGTGTTCCTACAATGTTAACACTCCCTTTGTTTTCTTACTTTCTTAAGATTTCATTTTATATTTGTTATTGACTATATTTTTATTGGACTTGCTAATTTAAACATAATATAGGTCTTTGTTGCTTAAGTGAAACAGGATGGAGCCAGTTTCAGATCCTGAAGAGTGATTTTGAGGAAGATGCTTACTCTTGCTTAACCTTGAGTCTCTCAACTATAAACTGAAGACAAGTTGCCTGACTCAGAGTTATCACTGAACTTAAACATAATAACAAAACTGCAAAGACCTGGCTCATAAAATGTACTCCTAAGGCTTCTTAAAAAGATATCCTTGAGGGTAAGAGTTACTTAGAAATATCCCAGTATTCCTGGCAAAGACAGCTACTCATTATTTCTTTGTAATTGATGAATATATAATGACCAAAAATGGAGTTATATATTGTGCATATGATAAAAATATGGCTCCATATTGCTTTTTTTTTTAAATATTTCTTTTTTTTTTATTTTTTTTTCAACGTTTATTTATTTTTGAGACAGAGAGAGACAGAGCATGAACGGGCGAGGGGCAGAGAGAGAGGGAGACACAGAATGGGAAACAGGCTCCAGGCTCTGAGCCATCAGCCCAGAGCCCGACGCGGGGCTCGAACTCACGGACCGCGAGATCGTGACCTGGCTGAAGTCGGACGCTTAACCGACTGCGCCACCCAGGCGCCCCTCCATATTGCTTTTTAAATGTTGTAAATGGAGTGAGATTTCCCACCTCACCCATGAGACTTGGGCTTTAAGATAAAGGTAAGAGAAAAACATCTTTCACCTTTTGTCTTCCAACCAGAACAGGGTTTCTCCACGTTGGCACTATTGGCCTTTCTCTCTAGATAATTCTGTGCTATAAGGGTCTGGTCTGTATATTATGGGATGTTTTGCAGCATCCCTGACCTCTACTCATTGGTTACCTTTACCACCTTTCCCTACCTTTGTGATAGACAAAAAGTCTCCCGACATTGTCCAATTTCACCTAGAGAGACAGCCACTTGAGCCAGGAGTCACAGGACTAGCAGGCTTCAGTATGTAAGAGCTCCAGTCTCTTCAGAGGGACCCTCGATATTGAGCTTTTGTGTGTTTAAAAAGCCTTTTTGGTTAGCCAGAAGCTCACATTTTACCCAGTTACTACTCTGATCTCTCTTCTGAATCTGCAATGTTCCTTTCAGAGACCTTGGGTTTTAGGGTCTCAGAGACACAGAATAACTTTAATCTGGGCTTGAATAGTTACTGGTCTCCATATCCTACTACGACACAGGTGCACTTTTCATATGGAGAGGCTGATTGTTTTGTTCTTTGAAAAAAAGAAAGAAAGAAAGAAAGAAAGAAAGAAAGAAAGAAAGAGAAAGTTTCATTTACATTCAGCTTCACAAAAAAATTTAAATATCAGGTTTCTTTTTCCCTCCCAAGGTTACTTCATAGATAACATCCGCAATTGTCTGGGAATAATTGAGGAACACTGAGTGCTCCTCAAATCTGAAAAGCAACTACACAAAAGTTTCTTTTCTATTTCTTTATGTGGTTTTATTTTATTTATATAATCTGATCACTCCCTTACTTGCAAACTATAAGAGTTGATATGTAATTTTCATTCTCTTACTATTTGCATCTCAATTTTCCGGTGGGGACCCAAACTCTTCTATTCTTAGTTGGCCTCTGTCCTTGCAAGGTTGATTTGCAACTCTCTTGGGAGCTTTTTAGGTATAATTTGAGGCCAGCGCCATTATTTGGAGGGCAGGGAGAGACTGGAAGGAAGAGGCAGGTCACTCCAGGTTGATAGGTACCAGTTTTGATAATCAAAGGGAACTTATATATGAAGCTTGTCTTGGGCAGTAGCAAGACAAAATGGATCCCTGCACCCACCCACCAAATCTTAAAAGTTTATAAAAAGATCTTAACTGGGTTCAGTCACATATACCATGCAGGTGTTCTTAACACTACATCACTAACTCAAGGCTGGGTCCTTGGAGCAGCCTCCGGTAGTGGGAAAGGCAGGCAAGACATACATTTCAAGGACAAGGGAGGGGGTGAGAAGCCTCTGAGTACCTGAGTCTAACTCATCAGTCATTCAGTAGTCACGTTTTTTGTTGTTGTTTTTAATTAATTAATCAACTAATTAATTAAAAATTAATTAACTAATCAGTTAATTAATATCCAAGTTAGCATATAATGCAATAATGATTTCAGGAGTAGATTCCAGTGATTCATTCCCTATGTATAACACCCAGTGCCCATCCCAAGTGTCTTCCTTAATGCCATTTGCCCATTCAGCCCATCCCCCCACCCACAACTCCTCCAGCAACCCTCAGTTTGTTCTCTGTATTTAAAAGTCTCTTATGTTCTGTCCTCCTCCTTGTTTTTACATTATTTTTGCTTCCCTTCCTTTATGTTCATCTGTAATGTATCTTAAATTCCATGTATGAGTGAAGTCATATGATATTTGTCTTTCTCTGACTAATTTCCCTTAACATAATACCCTCTAGTTCCATCCACTCAGTTGCAAATGGCAAGATTTCATTCATTCATTCCCGAGTAATACTCCATTGTATATATATACCACATCTTTATCCATTCATCCATCGATGGACATTTGGGCTCTTTCCATACTTTGGCTATTGTCGATAGAACTGCTATAAACTTTGGGACTCATGTGCCCCTTTGAAACAGCACACCTGTATCCATTGGATAAATACCTAGTAGTGCAATTGCTGAGTCATAGGGTAGTTCTATTTTTAACTTTTTGAGGAACCTCCATACTGTTTCACAAAGTGGCTGTACCAGTTTGCATTCCCAACAGCAGTGCAAAAAAAGTCCTCTTTCTCCGCATCCTTGCCAACATCTGTTGTTGCCTGAGTTGTTAATTTTAGCCATTCTAACTGGCGTGAGGTGGTATCTCATTGTGGTTTTAATTGTGGTATTTCCCTAATGATGAGTGATGTTGAGCATTTTTTCATGTCTGTTAGCCATTGGGATGTCTTCTTTGGAGAAGTGTCTGTTCATATCGTTTGCCCATTTCTTCACTGATTATTTGTTTTGTGAGTGTTAAGTTTGATAAGTGTATTGGATATTTCATTTGTGAATATCTTCTCCCATTTCATAGGCTGCCTTTTACTTTTGCTGATTGTTTCCTTTGCTGTGCAGAAGCTTTCACATCTTTTTGATGATGTTCCCCAGCATTCAGCCAATGGGATTTGAGGAAGTGTTAATGGCCAGTAATCAAGAAATGCAGTGACTGGTTTCTGAGTGGATTGGTTCGTGTGAGTGGTTAGTGAGCTAATAACTTAACTGAGGTTCTGTTAGAAATGGATCTTCTTTTTGTTGATATAAATCTTCTGGGCATATAGAAGTTCAAAGCTGCTTATAGTTCTCTTTGCCAAAATACCAAGATGTATATATACAGATCTAGCCTTATCTTTCTTCATGAGGCAACACATTCTTTCTAAATCTCATTTTCAGGTCTACAATTATGCCGCACACTTTCCAAACTTTGTGTAATTGTTTATGTTCTTTCTTTTATCATCTCTTATTCACTATTCTGTAATTGACAAAATTCTTAAATGTGCAGTTTAAGTTATCTTTCTTCTTTCTGTTTTGTACCCAAAACACTGTCTGGTACACATATTTACAGAGTAGATGTATTTATTAAAGAAATTCTCTGAGCTATTCTGGCCTTGGATGGCCAGAATCTCACTTGCACATAGATGCACACTTAGCACATATCAGAGTCATTAACTTCAGTCATAATTGGTTTTCCACTGACATTTGACTTTAAGGTCTTCTAATTTTCAACAGCTAGATAGAAATATTCTTGCTTCTTTCCAGTTATTCTTGCTTCACATAGAATAATACTCTGATAGCTGTTTGATAAATTGCTTTGAGCTGGTTAAATCAGACGAAAAATAACGTATTCTAATTTTATATAATAATCTATCATTTCATTGGGGCGCCTGGGTGGCTCAGTCGATTGAGCACCTGACTTCGGCTCAGGTTATGATCTCGCAGTCTATGAGTTCAAGCCCTGCGTCCGGCTCTGTGCTGACAGCTCAGAGCCTGGAGCCTGCTTTAGATTCTGTGTCTCCTTCTCTCTCTGCCCCCAACCCCCCTCCCACCCCCCTGCTCATGCTCTGTCTCTCTCTGTCAAAAATAAATAAACATTAAAAAAATTAAAAAAATAATAATCTACCATTTCAAAACTAAAAAATATAGTTTTCTTTGACATATCTTCAAGTTATAGAAAAACACATTACATCATTTCATTTTGTGTTTTTGAGTTAAACAATTCCTCAGTAGAACTGTTTAATTGCTCACATATCTTTTCCCACTGGGATTTGGATATCAGAGTGTGTGTTCCTGGGATACTAAATGAGATCTGAAAGCTAATCTCAGAAGACTCAAGGCAAAATATAAAAGGTGTTGCATTATCCTAAGGAAACACTGCCTTCCTAAGGGAGGCCCAGATTTCTTATATGGACATAAAAGGCCTGTACACATGGATTATGGAAAATCTTGCAATGGATTGTTTTTTTAATATTGTCAAACTGTCCATAACTGTCAAAGCTGATTTTTCCAGTGAAAAATGAACTGATGCTGACAACAGAGTAGTAAGGTAAATGAAAGAAAGATAGTGATCTGGTAAGTGTTCTTCACATAATCCTGGGACATCAGAGTTGGGCAGGATTTCAAGTGCTCATCTTCATAAAATCGTTTATTTTACACACAGAAAACTGATGTTTTGAGAAGACACATGCTTATAATTTTTTAAAATGTTTTATTTATTTTTGAGACAGAAAGACACAGTATGAACGGGGAAGGGGCACAGAGACAGGGAGACACAGAATCCGAAGCAGGCTCCAGACTCTGAACTGTCAGCACAGAGCCTGATGCGGGCCTCAACCCCACGAACTGTGAGATCACGACCTGAGCCAAAGTCGGATGTTTAGCTGACTGAGCCACTGAGGTGCCCAGAGAAGACACCTGCTTAGAATAACACAGGTTTTATTTCTCAAGGTATTTCCAGCAAAAGCAACATTACCACCACCACCAACAACAAAAAAATCACATTTAATAGATGATATTCTTAAGACAATCTTCAGCATTATTGGACTCTGATTAGAAACCTAACTATAAACACAGCTCTCATTGCTTCTTATTTTTTTTTAAGTTGAGCAGACTGAAGTATAAATTGAGGCTAATGCATTTGTAGGTCATACTATTTATTCTATCCTGTAGTCATGTGTTCATATGAACAATTGTCAATACACAGGTGACAGGACTGGGGTAGGATTAGGGGAGTGGCTTTGAGGCAACAGAAAAATGCTTTACAAAGTTAGTGACTAGCGCTCAATACAGAGCTTTGACTGTCAGAATATACTATTTTACTAAACTCTTTTCGAAGCCCCCAATTTCATCCTCACCTACCAATTGCATTGAAGAGCAGATTTTTTGGTTCCTCTTTGGACGCTTCTGACTCTTTTATATCTTCTATTCCTTTCCCCTTCTATTGTTCCATTTGACATTTATATTTCCTTTCCTGAAAGTCTTTTTAATCTGAACATATATAACATCCTTGAAAGATCATTGTAAGAAAATATTCTCTATAAAAATTAATTTCTTCATTACCTTTGATTCTGTGATTAGAAATAAAGGATTTGGTAGCAAATAAGTCCATCAAAAAGTGGTTCTTCTCCATGGCTCAGACCCCCAACCTTATTTTAGCATTGGCCTTAAAGATGAGCCTCTTTTTTTCATGCCTACTTTTTGGTAGTCATTCTTCATAGATACCAAAAGAGGGCATGACATAATAAAGAAACATTTCATCCACGTTTGCCTTCTAGCCACTGGCTCTAATTTTATCCCTTTTGCCTTCACAGTGGTGGCCATTGTTCCACTTTTAGGTCAATTGACAATCTTATCTCTCATATTTGTAGACAGGAACAGATGAGCTGTCATTCAATGAGAGTTGATATTTTCTAAGGAGGATGCCATATGTATTTCAGGAAGGGAGAACTCCAAAGAGTTGACTAGTAGCTCAGAGATAAGCACTTTCTCCAATTAACACTTTTTTTTTTTAAAGCAAAGTGTTTGGAGTGAGATACAGTATATGAGATAAAAATGGGAATATATGTGAACACTGAAGGTATTTCAATGCTGAGCTTGTAGGGGACAAGGAATATTTAAGTGTACGAAGAAGACTATGTAACACAAAATCTATTTTATACAGGTAATTCTTACAGTGGCTTATGAATTCATTTTGTAGCGTGTTTGAAAGTAGAATGGGAATTGATCGGAGAAAATGAAGCTAATTAGGAAGTTCAACTGAGGAAATTGAGGGATGGCATTACATAATGGAGTGTCAATGATGATAAGAAGGAAATGTTTCTGGGGCACCTGGGTGGCTCAGTCGGTTGAGCATCCAAATTTGGCTCAGGTCATGAGCCCATGGTCTGTTCGTTTGAGCCCTGCATCCAGCTCAGTGCTGACAGCTCAGAGCCTGGAACCTTCTTCAGATTCTGTGTCTAGTCCTCTCTCTGCCCCTCCACCACTCGCCCTCTGTCTCTGCCTCTCTCTCAAAAATAAATAAACATTAAATTTTATTTTTTAAAAAAGAAGGAAACATTGGATATTTGCCACGTTTTGCAGATTGTATCAATGGTTCTTCTTTGGCTTTGGGTAAGAGGAGGTATCTTACTTGGACTAGCAGTGGAAGTGGCAGATATATATTCAAGACAGGAATCATAGAATAGTCATATGTTGTAGGAAACAATAGTAATTAAATATAGTTTTTGGCACACTGAAATGTACATGTCACTCTTTGTTAGGTCACTCTGAGTCGGACAGATGCCCATGTGAAAGTTATCACTGTCTATTTGGTACTGTAAGGAAAGGCACAGAATTATGTTGGGAGAGTGTACATAGCGAAGAGAGAAGTAGGTTGAGAAGGAAGCCCTAGGAAAGTGCCACTGTGCATGAAGGAGGCTGAATAGGGGCAAATTGACATTAGGAATGAAATCAAGAGAGGCGTACAAAAGCCAAGAGAGGAAGGTATTTTAAGATGAAAGGAGAGGTTGGGGCACCTGGGTAGCTCAGCAAGTTGAGTGTCTGCCATTAGGTCAGGTCATGATATCACAGTTTGTGAGTTTAAGCCCTGCATCAGGGTCTCTGCTGTCTGTGCAGAGCCCACTTCAGATCCTCTGTCCCCCTCGCTCTCTACCCCTCCGCCACTCACACTCTATCAAAAATGAATAAACATGATTTAAAAAAAGAAGAAAGGAGATGTCAAAGGTATTACATGAAATAGAGAAATAAATTTCATTACCTACTGAAAAATCTTTGACTTTGACAAATAGGACATAGTTTGGAATTGAAACAAAAAGGGTTTTAAGTCATTGGGATAAAAATCTTATGTGAGTAGGCTGAAGTGAGAAAGTAGAAACCAGTGTAGACACTTATAAGAAAACCTTGAAATAAGATGAAAGAAAATAAATGGAAGTAGATACAGAGTAATATTTTTAAAGGTGACATTGACTTCAATGTTATGTGCTGCAAGGTTATGAAGGAAAGATTAGTAGTAATGGTATAAGTATCTTAATTGATGCAGACATCAGAACTGGGTGCACAGTTGAAGGGATTAACCTCAGAAAATGTGAGGGCATGATATTCCACGAAAGGAAAAGAAAGGAGAGAGGAAGCCATTGATGAATCTAAATGCTTATATCATGACTTGATGAGAAAGTTGAGCATATACTTCCTTGCTATCGGATCTTTTTCTCTACAAGACAGAAATCATTTTCTGGTAGTGAGAAGAAGAGACCCAAAAAGAGAATGAGACCTAAAAAGAATTATGAAGGTTTGCAATAGAGATTAAATGAAGGAAATAACTGTATGCTATGAAAAGTTAAACAACAATTTTATGAATTATATATACATATATGTAAATATAACTTAAAATCGTGACTTTTAGCCTAACACCTTCCAGTTCCATCCACGTTGTTGCAAATGGCAGGATTTCAGTCTTTCTCATTGCCAAGTAGTATTCCATTGTTTATATGTCCCACATCTTCTTCGTCCATTCATCAGTTGATGGGCTTTTAGGCTCTTTTCATAATTTGGCTATTGTTCAAAGTGCTGCTATAAACATTAGGGTACATATACCCCTATGAGTCAGCACTCCTGTAGCCTTTGGATAAATTCCTAGTAGTGCTATTGCTGGGTCATACGGTAGATCTATTTTCAATTTTTTGAGGAAGCTCCACACTGTTTTCCAGAGTGGCTGCACCAGTTTGCATTCCCACCAATGGTGCAAGAGGGTTCCTGTTTCTCCACATCTGCCAAAATCTGTTGTTTCCTGAGATGTTAATTTTATCCACTCTGACTAGTGTGAGGTGGTATCTTAATGTGGTTTTGATTTGTATTTCCCTGATGATGAGTGATGTTGAACATCTTTTCATGTGTCTGTTGGCTATGTGGATGTCTTCTTTGGAAAAGATTATTATTTTTTTTTTCAGTCAGAGAAAGACAGATATCATATGTTTTCACTTTTATGTGGAATCTGAGAAACTTAACAGAAGACCATGAGGGAAGGGAAGGAGAAAAAATAGTTCCAAACAGAGAGGGACACAAACCATAAGAGACTCTTAAATACAGAGAACAAACTGAGGGTTTATGGCCAGGGGGATTGAAGGAGTGGGGAAAATGGATGGTGGGCATTGAGGAGGGCACTTGCTGGGATAAGCACTGGGTGTTGTATGTAAGCGATGAATCATGGGAATCTACCCCCAAAACCAAGAACATTCTGTATACCCGGTATGTTAGCTAACTTGATGATATATTAACAGATTGTGACTTTTATACAAATATAAAATGAAACTTTCAGTGATTTTACTTCATCATTCATTCCCTAAGCTGTTCTAATTGGTATAAAAGATAATGCAAAGAATTATAGATCAAGAATTCATCATTAAGCAGGGCATTTAAGATGAACATGGCTGTTATATATAAAGTGATGAATCACTGAATTCTACCCTGAACACTTTACCATGTATATTAACTAACTAGAACTTAAATTAAAACTTGAAAAAAATTCACAAATAAATATACAAATAGACTAAAAACTGGCTATTTCCATAGAAAAGAGGGAAATCCATTATCTCTACACTCGACAAAATGCACATGTCCGTAGACAAGTATTGTGTTGCTATCAGTTCTCTGCGACTTACAGATTTCTAAACTAGAGTAAGGTCAGTCAAAGGCAAAAAGATAGAAAGGTAAGGAGAGTGATCCTTTTTTCAACATCTTTTACAATTATTCCTGGCAGAGGGCATGGACACATTCCTGGATATCATTATCATCTTCCCTGGATTGAATTTAATAAATCTGTAGGCATGAGAATTTCTCTAGCTATGTTCTGTAGCTTGAATTCCAGAAAAGGAAAACAGACATCTGGATCGACTCAGAATTGCCAGGCTGCCAGATTTAGAACCGTGAAGGAACAAGATGGTGAGGATACGGAGACTGTGGAAGGAAATTCACTTAACACTTACAATTTGATTATAAGGCACTATCACTGTCATGTCATGGGTGATGAACTGAAGCTCAGTAGTTAAGTGGCCTGACCAAGGTCTCACAACTTCTGAGAGACAGAGCTGGGATTCAGTCACTTGTATGATTAACGCAGAACCTTTCTTCTTTATATCTTATCAGCAGATGTCGAACAACTCTTTGGAGTTTTTTTGTTCCTCAGATGGGCAGCCACAGCTCAAGGTAAGGAACAGAAGTTCTGCTAATCTTCTCATAGAGGGCTTCGGCTGGAATGGCAGTGCTATCTGTTGTGAAAATAAAAACAACACAAACGGGAACAGAGGCTATCCACTCAATTTGCTGTATACCCATGTGGTTTAGCCACTATTACTTGACATTGGTGGAAGATGAGGGAGTTGAAGAATGTATAGCTCAACAACTGATTTGATGGTGATGCCCTTAAATACAGAAAACAATAGCTTTTGAAGTGACAGAGTGTTGATTTAATTAAGAAATTGAAAATCTGCATGTTTGAAATGTATAATACCCTATATCTGTATATATATATATATATATACATATATATATATACACACAGATATATATATATAGATATATATATCTATATATATATATATATCTGAAATGTATATACCCTACCCTAGCTGTAGATATGCCCATGTGTTATCAAGACATGGATTTAGATAACAGTGGATTTAGAATAACTCTTCTATTTGTTTTGTCTGGTTTTTTTTTGTTATTGTTGTTATTTTTAGTGAATGTTGAAGTTATTAATATTGCCATCATTCATCATTATTACTTGTGCCACAACTGCAGAGGTCCGGGGCACTGCAGATGATGGAACTGGAGAACCTCACTGTGAAGACTGAGTTCTTTCTCTTGGGGTTTAGTGAGCATCCAGAACTCTGGAGGGTTCTTTTTGCTGTGTTCCTTTGTATCTACTCTGTTACCTTAATGGGGAACCTAGGGATGATGTCATTAATCATGACCAGTTCCCATTTGCACACCCCTATGTACTTTTTCCTCTGCATACTGTCCTTCGTCGATGTATGCTACTCCTCCGTCATTGCCCCCAAATTACTTGCAGACTTGGTTTCCGAGAAAAAGACCATTTCTTACAAGGGCTGTGCTGCACAGTTATATTTTTTCTGTTCTTTGGTTGACACAGAATCTTTCCTCTTGGCTGCCATGGCTTATGACCGGTACATAGCCATCTGCAACCCACTGCTTTATACTGTTATTATGTCCAAGAGGCTTTGCTGCCAGCTTGTGATTGGAGCATTTTGGGGGGGTACCATGAGCTCAATTATCCACACTACAAATACCTTCCACCTGTCTTTCTGCTCCAAAGAAATTAACCATTTCTTCTGCGATATCTCCCCACTCTTCTCTCTGTCCTGCACTGATACTTACGTGCATGACATTGTTCTGGTAGTTTTTGCTGGTTTAGTGGAAGCTATCTGTCTTCTAACAGTTCTTCTCTCTTATGTCTGCATCATAGCAGCCATTCTTAAAACAGGTTCTGCTGAAGGAAGAAGAAAAGGGTTCTCCACTTGTGCCTCCCATCTGACTGTGGTCACTATTTACCATGGTACCCTTATTTTTATTTATTTGCGCCCCAGCGCTGGTCATTCGCTGGATATTGACAAAGTGACCTCTGTGTTCTATACATTGATTATACCTATGTTGAATCCCTTAATTTACAGTCTGAGGAACAAAGATGTCAAAAATGCCTTTAGGAAAGTGATCAGCAGAAAATTGCTTTCTTAAGAAAGAATGAAATTGAGCCTGATGACTTTTTCAACAATGTCTGTTCTTTGACCTTTGGTTCTCACTGTTGGGAAAGTCAGTTTGATATAGATGTTTCCCAAATCTGTGGGTAATGAGGCCTCAACTACAAAGTAAGGCCAGAGCCTAACATCAGAGCCAGGCCCAGTCACATCACTTGTATTATGTCTATCTCTTTATTATTTTAAAGTTAAAACTTTTAATATGTATTCAAGGAGCAGATTTACCCTTCACATAATATCCTATATTTCATATTCTTACTCCTTTTTCCTCCAATCCTAATTTTTATAATAATTATTCTCAACTTTGGATAAGCCATTAAATGTCACAATCCTCTTTTTCTGAAAGAAACTAAATCCAATTTACTGAGACTATTTTTCAATTAATTTTTATTCCCATGTAAATGTGTGCATTGCAGCTTAGCTGTCTAATTGTATTCACTCTAAAAAAATCTTCTCTAAATTTTAACTCCTATATGTTTTTTTTCTGATATCTCCTTCAATTACAGATGATACGTCACATCATAAACCTCGTTAGAATCTTAAGTGTGCTTCCTTTGAGACTCTCAGAATTTTCTATATGACATTGTAGCTGTCTGTGTGTGTTTTATCCCTCTACTAGACTTACTCATTTATTATTGTTCCTTATTTGATGCCTTGCCTCTTTATCACAGCATTTTCCCCAGTATAGATACTGAGTAAATGTTATGAAGTCAACATGAGTACATTTGCTATTGGTTGTTTTTTATTTAGATTATACACCTATGGATAAGCAGAAACTATTTCTCTTGCAGTATTTTTTTTTCCTTCTCCAGAGGGCTACTATAAACACACATGACTGTTTCAAGATATTGTTAAGCGTAGTGGCTTATTAAAAAACAATTTGCAAATATCCACAAAGTTAACGTCTGGCTCATAAACTATTTCCTGGAGAATGTATGGTCTGAAATCTCTTGACTGGTAAGCAGAGAGCTGAAGTTCCTGAGGGAGGCTATTCTCTGAGAGCCAGAGATGGGATCAGAAGCCAACAAATGGTGAGGTCTTAGTTAGGTGGGCTGCTGGGACTTGGCTTTTAGACAAGGTGTGGCAGAAAGTTGAAAAAAGTGTTAAACCCAAGGTGAGGTTGAACAGTGGGAGAGAGGGTCAATCAGACAGAAAAGCCTTCTGACAGTGAAAATGCAGTCTGGGTTACAAACAAGGATCACAGTTACATTTACTACAGTGGAAAGGATCTTTGCAAGAGGGTTTTTGTCCATACAGCTCAGTGGTAAGGAAGGGCTCTGGGCAATGTGGGCTGTCAGTAGGGAAGAATGGACTGGAAGCTTGATCACAATGAGAAACAAACACTTCATCCTAAATACTGAGCAGACAATGTTCACCACAGTGTACAGGTTCATCACAGGAAATGCATATTGGTTCTTTTGTCATTAAGTGTATGTTGCCTCATAAACTGTCCTCCCCCCCCCGCACAGAGGGTAGGGAGAGACTGAAGAAAAAGGCAGACCACTCCAGACTGCTAGCTGGAATGTTTAATGAACTGACTTACAAGGCTTGTCTTGGGCAGCCCCAAGAGGAGTAGATTGCCACTCCTGTGCTCCAGGATCTTAAAAGTTTATACAGAAGCCTTAACTAGGCTCAGACATGTAAACCATCTGGGGGCCCTCAACACCACATTGATCTTTAAGTCTATGTCCTTGGAAGAGTTCAAACTGTGGGAATAGTGGGCAGAATGTATATTCCAAGTTCAAGGGAAGGGTGAAGAGCCTCTGATTGAGACCGCAGGTCAACCAGCGATCACATTCTCTCCACCACCTCTTCCAACAATGTCCCATTTCATCCTTGGCCCTTGGGATGGGGCCACGCAGCATAACACAAAATGGGGTATCCTGGGACTAATTACCTAAACTCGTTTCTTGGCAATGTGGGGTTTGAGACTTGGATCAGAAATATAGTTTCAGGCATCTGGCCTGGACATGGGAATAGTGTGGCCAGCCTGGGTAGTCATGAAGAAATCTTTGCTCAGGAGTGAAGGCAACATTAGGAAAAAAAAGCCCCAAGGTGGCTGGGTAGACAGTTCCAAATAGGACCTGCAGCTGTGATGTGCAACTGGAACCCGAATGACCGGGTGAGCAGGCCCTAAAGGGAATAAAGATGGATCCTGCGGACACCAGTTCATGATAGGATGCCATGAATGATACCGTCTTCTCTTTCGACACCAGGTTTTAGTTCCTGAGAGTGAGCTGGTTGACCCTGAATGATCTTAGAAAGTCCCTATCATCCTCAGATAAATAGATATATACCTGGTTATAAAAATATCTATGTCTATATTTATTTACATGCATGTGGCTTTAATATTTACATGTACATGGCTTTAATATTTATATGGTTTATATGTTATATAAACCATGTAAATATGTTTATATGTTTTACATGTATATTTGTATATATGTATATAAATATGTTTATATGTTTTATATGTATGTTTATATGTATATGTTTATATGTTTTATGTTTATATGTTATATATGTATGGGTATACACATACCCATATATATAACATATATATATAACATATAAATATATAAATATATTTTTTTATTTTTATAAATATTTTTATATTTTTATAAATATTTTATATTTTTATAAATATAAAATATTTATAAATATATTTTATAAACATATATATAACATATAATATATGTTACATATATAACATATATATGTATATATATAACATATAAATATATATATAACATATATATAACATATAACATATAAATATTAAAGCCACATACATGTAAATATTAAAGCCATGTTAGGGAGATGAAGAACCTGAGTAACAAACTAATAATCTGTGGTCACACAGGTGACAAGTAAATGACAGCATATAGATGTGAACCAGGTCTGTCTCACTCTGAATTCCAGTTCTTATCTTAACACCTCTCTCCTCTTTACTGTTTTTTAAGAAAATGAAAATAAAACACAAACAAAAACAAAATCCTCATTTCCTGTCCATGGGTAAAGGCTATTAAATTAAAGTCATCTTTAAATGAAAACATAAAGAACAAAGAAATCTCTTTTATTCTGACACACATATGTGAAAGCTGGCCAGGGAATCTAATTTCATGTGACATGAATAAGTTTAATTTTTATAGATACGAATATATTTAATATGTTTTTCACTGAAGTACATTGTGATGGGAAGGAATTTGGACAATGATGGAGAGGTACTGATACATGACATATTCTAAACAACAAATAAATTATTTCAGATTGCAAAGTGAAATGGTCAATAGATAATGAAATACTTTGATTTGTCTTAAAAGTCCATCCAGTCAGGAATGCAAAACTAATAACCTGCTAATAATTTCACCTTTTCAATGTGTTATATATTTTTTTGATTTTTTAATGTTTTCTTTATTTTTGAGAGAAAGACAGAGAATGAATGGGGGAGAGGCAGAGAGAGAGGGAGACACAGAATCAGAAACAGCTGTCAGCACAGAGCCCACAGGGGCCCGAACTCCCAAACCCTGAGATCAGGACCTGAGCAGAAGTTGGACGCCCAACCGACTGAACCACCCAGGTGCCTCTAAATGTGTTATTTAATGCTTATGATATTTTGAGATACATTCAGCCCATTTTATACACTAAAGGAATGAATATATATAAAACAGGAAGAAGATTTAAATGAAAAAGCTTGTAAAACCATGGCCCTCTCCTCCTGGAACCAGAAAAAGGTGCCTCTGTAATTCCTTCTTGACAATAACCTAAAATAAAATGAATCTTGAGCAACACTCCTTACATTTTTCATAAGTGGATTAAGTCTTAATTGACGGCAGTGTAAACAACACATGCAATTAATTAGGTTTTTGGCAAAGGACATAAGATTACCTGACATCCAGCTACCAGCAATGACCATTATTAAAACTGTGTTTATTTGTTTCACAGATAAACAGACAGCCAAAATCATCAATTATTACAAATAGAATTCTATGTAAATTTTACTGCGCCCTTTGTTTTTTTTTTTTTCATTGAACACATGATTAGGTCATTAAATCTTACTTTCAGCTTAAACTGTGTCAATTAGGCATTTTAGTTTTTTAAAAAATTTATTATGATAATGCTATGAACACATTAAGAAAGATGGAGTCCTCTTTCCAGTGGCTTTTGGACAATGTATAGGTCCTTGTCCAACTGTCATTTGTGAATTTTCTGTAAAGTTGTCAACAACACCAGCTCTGTTCTCCAGAGTGAGGGCAGGAAGGGGAATGCACAAGCTGATGTGCACTGGGAGGTGCAGTGTATAATTGGAGCACCTGGTCCTGGGGGTGTCTGCTGAAATAACCAGGCCAGAATGAAGAGGAACGGATGGTCCAAAAAAGATTTTTACATCCCATGATCCGTATCCCTGATGGATATTTCAGCCTAGGCAGAAAAAAAAAAAAAAAAGTTTGTGAAGATTTAATCTAAGATGCACATACTAGAATAATATTAGCAAAGCAAGTGTGTGTGTGTGTGTGTGTGTGTGTGTGTGTGTGTGTGAATTTACAAAGTCTCCTTGCATCAGCTTTGCAGGGGACACTCATTCATTAATTTAATAAATGTTTTAAATGGCATCTGGAGCTGAGCTTTGTAAATAACAGAGTAGAACTCTTGGTGAACAATCCCGGAAAGGGTATTGCATTCACAGAACTTTGAGCTGGGGCAGGATATTTTTAATTTATTCTTATATATTTACTTACTACAGAAATACTTGTGAATGCCATGATGGAACATTTATAGGGTGATACCAGTCCACAGGAAGGGTGCAAACAAACCCAACTTAACTCACAGACATTCCCCTCTGGCTGAACAAGTTTATTGAACTCATCACTTACAAAATACTATAATCTTAAGGAGTTATGTTTAACCGACACAAGGAGAGTAGTTCGCAGGGGCACCCCCATGAACAGAGAAAGTGGGTATAAAAAGATCCTTTTTGCAAACCAGCAATAACCTAGTATTACTCTTTCTTAGTCTGAGAAGAAGGCTAAGATCAATAATGACTCCCCACACTCAATTTAGGTACAATGATAAACGATAGAAAACATCTAGAAGGTTGTATTGGTGAGACTATAGGAATCTATGCCAAAGGATCTGAACTTCAGCTGTCAGAATCTTTTAATAAATACTTTTTGGTGAAAAATCCAACTTCAAGTACTGATTATTTTTTTCAGGGCACCTTTCACATCCTTATTCCGTAAGCTGTAGATCAGTGGGTTTAACATTGGGATGACAACCGTGTAGAACACAGAGGCCATTTTGTCCGTGTCCATAGAGTAACTGGAGCTGGGTCGGAAATACATGAACAGGAGTGTGCCGTGAAATATGGCCACTGCGGTCAAGTGGGAGGCACATGTAGAAAAGGCTTTGCGTCTCCCTTCCGCTGAGTTCATTCTGAGGATGGTCATTATGATGTAGGTGTAGGAGAGGAGGATGGTGATGACGCTGCACCCTACCACACAACCAATGAAAGTGAACATCACTATCTCGTTTATAGATGTATCCGAAGACGAGAGGGACAGCAAGGGTGGGATGTCACAGAAAAAGTGATTGATGATATTGGAATTGCAGAATGCCAATCGAAACGTGCAACCGGTGTGGATTGCTGAATCCACAAATCCCACGATGTAGGCAAGGGCCACGAGCTGGATGCAGATTCTCCTGGACATGGCCATTGTATACAGAAGTGGATTACAGATGGCTGCATACCGGTCGTAAGCCATGACAGCCAACATGAGACACTCCACATCTGCGAAGGCCCCGAAAAAATACAGCTGAATTGCACACGAGTTGTATGGAATCTTCTTTTGCTCAGATAAGAAGCCAGCCAGCATCTTGGGAGAGACAGTGGAGGAGTAGCAGACATCACAGAAAGACAGGTTGCTCAGGAAATAATACATGGGTGTGTGGAGCCTGGAGTCCAGTTTGATCAGCAGGATCATCCCTAGATTGGCAATCATGGTTATGGCATAAACCAGCAGAAAGAACACAAAGAGCCCCTGCTGCACATCTTTTCTTCCAGTAAGTCCTAGGAGTATGAAGTCCGTCATCACAGAGCAGTTCTCAACAGCCATCGCTGAGATCTGGGAATCCCTGGTTGTGAAAGAAGGAAATGGAACCACGATTAACATCATTCTATTATCTTAGTAGTTAAACTGCTGGTCCTTTCTATTTTTCTGTATTCAGGAAAAGAGATGAGCAGTGCCGGAACTGTTTAGGTTAAACAGACTATCCTGGAAATATATACATACCCATACCAATCGATTACATGATAGTGATTATAATATTGCCTGCATTTCAACAGCACTGTACAGAATTTGTAGCACACTTTTCATCCAAATTAAATCATGCTATTTCCACACCACCTATGTAGTTTTTATGATAACTTTTGCTATGTCTAGCTTATAGATTGGAAACAATATCCTCGTAGTTTGAGGCAATAATTCTCACAATAATCCAGGTATTCTCATAAGGTAGCTGTTTTTGTTAAATTTTGCCAACATGAGTTATATCCTGTAATAGAGAAGCATAATTAAGTAAGAGGTGCAGGTGATGAATATATTCCTTTGTTTTGCCTCATCATCCAAGAAAGTGGAGTGGACAGAGGTCTGGTAGTTTCCTGGATGTGACATTCTCCCACAACCCCATTAATTCTATGTTCTATCCAGTCTCAATAAACAAGAGGTAGAGGTAGTTTGTTCCAGGACCCACTGGAGCAAGGCAGATGGTGGTTGCTGGACAATATGGTGGAAGGGTCTCCATGAGCGCTACGGCAGAGTGGATAGACAAGAGTATGCTGAGGCTAACCACGCTCTCCTCGGACAGTTGCTCTTGCTCAGGAGAGAGTAGGAAGAATTTGGGGGACCAAACTGTAGGGATGCTGGATGCTGATCACAGGGACAGGGCAGCAAGAAAGGGAAAATGGTTTAGTGTGTGAGTCCATCTGCCTTAATTTACTATAATCAACAAGATCTATTCACCAACAGGTCAGATGCATAAGTCACATGGTAAAAGTACTCATAAATTCACAGTCTCTAACCTCAGATAGACTCATTTCTGAATTGCACCCACAACCTAATTTTCTAGAAAGTGTAATATTATTTTATTGTTTTCACTGAATGCTCTTGCACAGAATATCTCTGAAATCTGCCTCTCTTTGCTTTAAAAAAGTTGGTGGTGGGGTGCCTGGGTGGCTCAGTCAGTTAAGCATCTGCCTTCGACTCAGGTCATGATCTCGCTGTTCATGGGTTCGAGCCCAGCGTCGGGCTCTGTGCTGACAGCTCAGAGCCTGGAACCTGCCTCAGATTCTGTGTCGCCCTCTCTCTCTGCCTCTCTGCCCTTCTGACATTCTGTCTCTGAATAATAATAATAAATAAACATTAAAAAAAAAGTTGGTGGTCTTTGGGAGGCCAGCAGAAATCTGTGTCTCACAGTTGTATTTTACCCAATGAATGATGTTTGTGCAGTATCATAAGTGACCTCTTCTATTCCATGAGGACATAAGAATAATGGAGATGAAAGACAGAAAATGAATATCTGAATAATGATCTAGTGTTCAGTGTGCATATTTCCAAACTGTTGGCCTCACCTCCTTTAAATACCTGTCCCTGTGGATGTATCAGTTAAAATTGTCTTCCTTTAACAACGAATATATATTTTTTTAATATACAATGTGACAGTAAGAGATTTAAAATAATAAAAAAATGTCCAACTAGCTTGAGAGTCCACGCTCCCATTTTATTGTCGCCCTTGCTATCTGTGTATTTATGCATTTAAGATACATTGATCCAAGTAATTAAAGTTAAAATATTTCATATTCTCCTTTGGTTTTATCACATGCTTTCAGTTGAAAAAGATAAAAAGCTAAACAAATCTAAAGTATAAATTAAAAAAAATATATATATATATATCAGTACCTTCCCCAGAATTACTAACTCTGTTGTACACAGCTCTGTCTGCAGGAGGTTCAGCAAGCATTGTCTCCTGAATGAGCCAGATTATATAGTCATCTCTGTATCTGGTCCCTGGGTGTTGAACACTTGGCCTCTAAGGAATAAGTCACTTAAAAAAATGACATCATTTATCATCTGATATTTCATATAGGCTGCGTGACTGAAAAATACAGACTTCTAAAAAAAGTTCCTTTTGTTCCTCTCTATTATTACTCCTCAATGGTATACTTAATTAGCAAGAGTAAAATGACTCCAGTCAATGAGAATTCCTTATTTCAAGTTTACTACTCTTCATAGAAGCATTTTGTTTAATTCCATAATTTACAAACAAATACCTGCTCACATTTATACATTATAATGTGTATGTGTACACATTATACATATATACATTTACACACATCTACAGACACTCTTCCATAAAAATATTCATAAAATAAAAGTTGTAAAAATAGCCAAACAAAAAAATAAACAAACAGAAAAACTGCCATGATCTCACTGCCTAGGGAAAAGTAGATTTCATTGTCTATATTATTGGATATGTAATTTTTAAGCAAAAATGGCATCAGAACATACATTATATATAACAAAAGTATTATGAATAGAGGCAACGCATTTCTATTAATGGACATTAATTTATTCAAAGGCATTTTTTCCTTTTTACCTTAGTCAGATTTATATTGTTTAGTTATCAACGCATAGTATGATATATTTCATGTATTGATACGCATCCCTGGTTGTCTTTAACAACTTATAATATGACACAGAGATTGGGGCGCCTGGGTGGCTTAGTCAGTTAAGTGTCCAACTTCAGCTCAGGTCATGATCTCACGGCTCCAGAGTTTGACCCCCACGTCAGGCTCTGTGCTGACAGCTCAGAACCTGGAAACTGCTTTGGATTCTGTGTCTCCTCTCTCTCTGCCCCTATCCCTCTAGTGCTCTGTCTCTCTATCTCTCAAAGATAAATAAACATTAAAAAATTTTTAAAAAAGAAGCAATTGAAACCCAGAGGGAATAAGTAAACTTCTATAGTCCCATAGTCATTGAATTTCATTGAATCCATAGGGTTTGCTCACTATAGGTTCCTCGATATAATGCAATGAAGCAAAGCTATCTTAAGGATAACTCTCTTAAGTACTCTTACAGAATGCTGTAGTGTCTTTATGTTAAAGTGACCCTTGAAAACGTACAAATTAATAATGCACAGACTTGCAGCTTTCTGAGAGAGCTGAGAGACCATTAAAGTCTCAATTATCCACCAAGGTAGAATCCAACGACGGATGATTGACAGCAGGAGGGTTACTATGTTGGAGGTAATCTGGTTTATTTATTTAGCTGGGTACTTGATCATTATTAGCATTGATGTGAAGAGAAAGTGATGTGGCAGGTGGCTTCATTGCACAATTGCAGGAAGCAAATAAGAGAGAAAGAAATTGGTTACCCTGGAACTTATATAACATGGTAACTTTGGTGGATAATCATTGTATTGTGATTGAACAACATTTTATCATGTGTGAACAAATCATTGCTGTACACATACAAGCATAGGTGGGATGTGTTTTTTAAACAACCACTGCTAATTGATATTCCATAAAAAGTAAAATAATCATATGTATCACCTGTATTTCTTGAGTCTTAACATCGCTAATTTGATGGGCACACAATCTGCAAGTCCAAAATTTGTGTAAGCAGACAAAAAAAGCAAGATGTGCATGGCATCTACCAGATTGTACGTGTCAGGGCTTCAGGTAGTTTCATATTTCTTCTGAAACCTCACCCGGAGGAAACAGAAACATAGGTTTGGCTCTTTTGACTATTTTTTACTTGTTTTATTTGTTGTTATGGAGTTTCCCCTTGCTTTCCATAAAGCCAGACTACTCTTGAGGCAAAAATTCAATAAAGTCAGTGTGTTTTTAATTTTTGGAAAAGTGATTCTAGTGACAATTGTTAATGCTTCTTCTGAACGTATTGCTACTCTTTGCGTGATATTTCCAATACTGAAACACCAAATGTACTCCTCTGGGACATGTTGTTGACACAAATCTTAAACCACCTAAGGAATTGCCAATAACTTGCCATCCGATGAACTCAAGAAAATGACGCATTTGTGTTACGTGGGCACTTTACTACTGTTCTCTATATCTCTGATGCATATTTGGAGGTTGACGTGGAGCCACCCTCAGTCACCTCTCCTGAGTCCTCTCCATGCTCATTTTCCTGGCAGGTGCTTCCCTGTCTGCAGGGAGGTCAGATCTCCTCAGGCTACATTCTGTTCATACGGGTGCCAAGCTTGAACTTCATAAACATGGCCGTCCCTCCGGACTATGTAGTCTAATCCCAGTCCCCTTTAGGTGGGGAGGATGCGTGGCAATATACTGCACAAAATTGAAAAATATAAATTAATTCCCGAAGGAATTTGTTTGTTAAGACAGAGTGGCTTTCTAGAATTATGAAGGGAAAGACTGAAGGCAAAGTTTAGGATGTCATAGGAAGACAAGTGAGAAAATAATCTGTAACTAAACAATTCCTTTGGTGCCACAGTCACCCCTAAGCATTGCACTACATAGAAACTGTCTACTTATGAACTCCTTCCTTCAGAAAATAGTTTTCTGGCCTGAGTCATGGGCCATTATGAATAATTTCTGTGCATGATACTGGTACCAAGGAAAATTAAGTCTTCCTGCTGGAGGAAACAAGAAAACCAGGAGCTGTGGGTTGCTAACATCTGTATTCTATAAGCAAACAATTCATTTTCAGCAACATATGGGATAATTATTTAATGAAATATTTTCTAAAAGTTGCATTCTTTGTTAATTTTACAGAAGTATCTTGAAAATACTGTATAAAATAAACTGCTAGGGTTTAAAAAAATTTGCAGTTTTCTACAACTGAATAATAACTGCGTATCTTTTTAGAATTAATTCTAAAGTTGTATATGTGTATTATTTTATCTTTAAAAATTTTTTTTTAATGTTTATTTATTTTTTACAGAGAGAGAGAGACAGAGCATGAGCGGAGGAGGGGCAGAGAGAGAGGACGACACAGAATCCAAAGCAGGCTCCAGGCTCTGAGCTGTCAGCACAGAGCCCGATGCGGGGCTTGAACTCACAGACAGCGAGATCGTGACCTGAGTCGAAGTCGGACGCTCAACCGACTGAGCCACCCAGGCACCCCAATGTGTATTATTTTAAAAACTACTAGTGACTTTTGAGAAATAAAAACATCCTGCATACATAATCTAGATGAAAACATGAACATAACAGCCTTTCAGAGACCATGAAACGAAACACAAATTGACGTCCAATATGGAAGGTTAGTATGTTTTTTAAAAAGTATGCTGAGGGGCTCCTGGGTGGCGCAGTCGGTTAAGCGTCCGACTTCAGCCAGGTCACGATCTCGCGGTCCGTGAGTTCGAGCCCCGCGTCGGGCTCTGGGCTGATGGCTCAGAGCCTGGAGCCTGTTTCCGATTCTGTGTCTCCCTCTCTCTCTGCCCCTCCCCCGTTCATGCTCTGGCTCTCTCTGTCCCAAAAATAAATAAACATTGAAAAAAAAATTTAAAAAGTATGCTGAACTAAAATCGTTCAGTTTGTAAGCTTGTATGTCTAGATTCTTACACCCAATGTTATGTATACAAGATTCCCTTATGCCATTGCCTCTGGTGATAGTTTATTCATTCTGTTTGTTGTGTGGCATCCCAATGTTTGGGGCCTGCTGTAAGAGACACTGCCCCACAGTTTTTCAGAGTTGTGCATCACTTCTGATCCCTGCTGTCAACGTGTAAGAGTCACGGTGGTTCCGCATTCACACAAGTGCGTGATGCGCATATCGTGAATCATTTTCATTTTGGCCATTCTTCTGGTGGGCCAAAGTCCAGCCTTGAAGACTTACATTTTATTCACCTGAGTCCTAATGAAGTTGTATAACCATTTCTGAGAAGTGCCTGTTAAATTCTGAAGGCAGAAAAAGAGGTAAAGAAGGTGTGAAGAAGCTGTGTTTACAAGTATGTGGCCTTCCACCACTCACACTCTCTAGCTGATATCATTATGGCCCTTCCGTTCAAATCAGCCTAAGTGATTGTTTTGTACGAAGATGAAGCCCCTCACGTGGTTTGTTTGTTTGTCGTTTTAATGTTTCCAATGGTGGAGATAGGTTTACACAGCTGTAAAATCACAGATTGGGGAGATGGATTAAGGCAACCGGAAAGGGCTTTAGAGATTATCTAGTTTGAGATCCTCTTTTACAGAGTGGGGGTGAGGTCTAGTGAGTCGTTGAACACCACAGCGATTTGGGGTTGCATTTGGTGCCATATTCACAACATATTTCTGGAGAGGAGTGTCCAAAGAGGTTTAAAGTTGCTGCCTCTGGCTTTTACACAGGAGCACCCATTTACTCGGTTACCGAGCTTTGCCACTGTTGTATTTTAACAAATGGTGTCACACAACCTACCACTGTGTGCATCCATCTGCTCACTGCGTTATACAAATGCCCAAATGTACCATCACGATGTCATTTTTATCCTTAGGGATTTCAGTGCAAGGCTGAAGGAAAGGAGTCCAGATATGGCAACATGTCTATTATATCAATAGTCACTTGTATGGTAATACTGGATAATAATTCTTTCATCAGTCCCTGGTGGATGTGTGGGGACATTGTGATGTAGAGGGTGGAAGGAAATGGGTGAGGAAGAAAGTACATGAACCAGAATAGACCACAAAGCTTTTTGATGTGTTCCCTATTTCTGTAGAATTCCACATGGAAGGGTTAGTTCAGCCATCTGCCCTAAGTTCCTATTTAAGTCATGAAGCTACTATTCAATATTCTGAGACAGTGATTTTTCACTCTCTAATTACATAAATTCAGGGAGATGAAGCCTACAGTTAATCAAGTTGGTTTCTTCCATTTTTAGATGAGCTTAAAATATCTCATTTAATTGGTTTATGACTTCACACTCATTAGATGTGATTAAAGAAGCCAGTATGTGCATCAAATCAATCTTTACATGATATTACTGTTATATGTCATATGGAAGGGTGATGCCATATTTATAACTTCTGAATGAGAAGCCTCTGATCAACCAACTAAGCTTCTGACTTGTTTAGACTTTACTGCATTTCAAAAAGTTAAGAAAGATTAACAAAAGTGTATTGATAAATTGGGAAAATATGGTACAAATGGAAGTTCTTAAACCTTTTTTTCCCAAAAGAAGCCTTCCCATTGAGTTTTTCCACCACCATATTTTCCCCCCAATTTGTCAGTTTCCCATAAATGCCCCTCTCAAAAGCAGAGAAGCCTTTTGACGTTTGCTTCCATTCTGAAATTCTTTCACCAAGGGCAGTTATAATTACTGAGGGGTATAATTCTAATAGTAATTAAGAATGGCATTGAGTCTTACATGGTCCTACAAACACATAGCCATATCCATGTTTTCTCAGTAAGATTCTTTTAGTGGTTGACATCAGAAAACTTGAGCAGAGCTAGATAAAGAAGAAAACATCCAGGGAGGACATAGATGAATGCTTTTTTACTCCCCATATAATTAATATAAGTATTTATATAGGCATTAATTTAGTATCCACAACCATTTATAAATATTTTCATAAAAGCTATTAAATACATATACAAAACATATATTATATTCTCATTTAATTATGTTCTGAAAATTTCTAATGAACATTCAAAAATAGTGTCAGCAAAACAAAATAAACACAGAACAACCCAAACAAAAATGTTATCAGGTGTGTGGGTTTTTTTAAATGTTTATTAATTTTTGAGAGAGAGTGAGAGGCACAGAATGAGTGGGGAGGGACAGAGAGGAAAAGAGACACAGAATCCAAAGCTGACTCTAGGCTCTGAGCTTTCAGCACAGAGCCCAATGTGGTTTCGAACTCATGGACCGCAAGATCATGACCTGAGCCAAGTCGGATGCTCAGCCAACTGAGCCACCCAGATGCCCTAGGTGTGTGGTTTTTATTATTTATTTGTTTTTCAATTTTTGTGTCCCAGACATAATAAAGGCACTGGATTGGTAAGGATGATACTCAACCTTCACCAAAGAATACTCACAGTCTTATATTGGAGACAATGGTCAAATCAACTGAGCCATATGTACAGGGATGCTTTGAGGAGAGTAAATTATTTATAATTTAAGAACATCATTTAACCAGGACTGGGAAGGCAGAAGAAGGAAAGAAGAGCCAAGTGGAAGTGACTGTATTGAGAATTTCAACACAAGGAGGTACTTTAGCAGGACCCTCCACTTGGCACTTTTATCCTTCTCATTTTCATCTTGGGGGGGGGCAGAATAAGCCACCCCAAAATATACCACTTTGGCTATTGATTATTTTAAATTAAAGTTACTTAAGAAACAGCAGGTGCAAGAAGGACACTCTGACTTTCCTTTGTCCTCCTGAAAGCAGGAAATAAATTTCCTATGTGAAAGGTACCCTTCCTGTACCAGGAGAAAGAGAGACATCCTCTTCACCAGAGAGGGAATTGAGGGCTGAGGAATCTGCATAAACAAACTGTTACCTCTTTACTTATTTACTAATCCAAGCCCACACTTCTTTGTCATGTCAATTCTTTACAAATATATTGTTTCAGGCTCCTGGGTAGTTCTGTTGGTTAAGTACCCACCCATCTGACTGTGGCTCAGGTCATGATATCGCTTTTGTGAGTTTGAGCCCACATTGGACTAGCAGCTGTCGGCACAGAGCCCACTTCAAATCCTCTGTCCCCCTCTTTCTGTCCCTCTTCCAGTCATGCTCTCTCTCTCTCAAGAAAAAATAAACATTAAAAAACCCCAAATATATTTGTCTAAAAAATATACAAGCTACCTGTTCTGGTTACTTGAGTTTTATATTTTTAGGAGATCGTGTACTTATGAAATTAAATTTGTTTTTCTCCTGTTAATCTAATATCTTTTTTTCTTTTTAAAATTTATTTATTTAAATACAAGTTAGTTAACATACATTGTAGTATTGGTTTCAGGAGTAGAACCCAGTGATTTATCACTTCCATATGACATCAGTGCTCATCTCAACGAGTGCTGTCCATAATGGCCATCACCCATTTAGCCCATCTCCCAATGCACTTCTCTTCCAGCAAGACTAGGCTTGTTCTCTTTATTTAAGAGTCTCTTATGGCTTGCCTCCCTCTCTGTTTTTATCTCATTTTTCCTTCCCTTCCCCTATGTTCATCTGTTGTGTTTCTTAATTTCAAGTATGGGTAAAATCGTATGATGTTTGTCTTTCCCTGACTGACTTTTTTCGCTAAGCATAATACACTCGAGTTCCATCCATGGTGTTGCAAATGACAAGATTTCATTCTTTTTGGTTGCTGAGTACTACTCCATTGTATATATAAACCACATCTTCGTTATCAATTCATCAGTCAATGGAAATTTGGGCTTTTTCCATAATTTGGCTATTGTTGATAGTGCTGCTGGACACCTTGAGGTGCATGTGCCCCTAATTATTAGATCAGTCAGAGAACCAGGAAGAGAAGAAAGGAAAAACTTTGCTCCCCTACAACTACATAACCTCTAAGAAGGCATTGCCCTGCCCACCTCAGGACCTGTAATTGTAACCTCTTCATTTGAATTCCTTTCTTCACCCCATCACCACTGTATCCCTCTTCACCATTTTGATCTGAAATGAAATTTCAGAGGATCTTCTCTGCACTCTAGAGGTAGACATTTTGCTTGAACTGAGAGTATCTTGACTTTTCACTTCAGGGAAATTTAGAGTTTATCATGAATAATTTGTAAGATTAATGAATTAATTTTATTTCTTTTTATTACATTATTGAACTCACTAGTATACAAACTACTGGAATCACCATGAAATGCAAGACACCTATAGTGCAACAGGTGTATACTAAACACTAATGGCTCTTAGAATAATTAAATTAGTGCATAAAATTAACAACTAATACAAAATTGACACACTAACATGAAGACTGATAAATTTTCCAAATATTAAGCATGACTGACTTAAAATGGAGACATACAATAAAATATAGGGTACCTAAATATTGGCATCATAGTAGCATAGTAAAATACTATGTTAGTTAAGGTATTTGAGACAATTTAATAATATAATATACCATGGAAGTATAATAGATTTGAAAACAGAAGAGTGCATTTGCATGTGTATGTATATAAATATATATTTATTTGTACTATGTGACTATTTACTTAAAATCACATTTTATTTTTCAACTTTCCACCATCTCTTTCACATCCTTGTTCTGTAGGCTATAAATCAGAGAATTTGACATGGGAATCACACGAGTGTAAAACCAAGAGTTCATTTTGGGTTAATCCAGGAAAGAGGAATAATTTGGCCAGGAATATATTATAGAAAAGCATAGTTCCCCAGAAGACTCTAACAGCCATTAAGTGGGAAGTGCAGGTGGAGAAAGCTTTGAACCTCCTCTCAGCAGAGCGAATCTTCAAGACTGATACGACAATAAGGGACAAGAACTCCTAAAAGAGTGCTTCATTCAATGAAGGCAAAAATGTTAAAAATAACAAAATCATTGGACTGTGCATCTGAGCAAGACAGCAATAGGAGAGTAGAGATATCAGAGAAGAAATGATTAATCATATGACCTACAGAAGACATAAGCGGGATGTTCATGTCAGGGGTATCAAAGCAGCTGACATTCCCACCATAAGTATCCTAGCCATGGACAGGGAGCACAAGGGGTTGCCAATGACTTTATACCAGTGAAAGACCATCATCAACAACAGTAGACACTCAGAATCTGCAGATACAGAAGATGAAGAATTGCCTGTGATGGAAATTGATTTGGTGTTAGCAAATAGATCTACCAGCATCTTGGGCCCAATTGGTATGCAAAAGCAGAGGTAACAGAAGGCAGGTGACTGAGGAAAAAGTATCTGTGTGTGAAGCTGGGAATCCATTTTAATTATAAAGGACATTCCAAGAGTTTCCAGGAGATTAACGAGATACATATCTAGAAACATGGTAAATAAGGCCACTTCGGTGTGGTGTCCAGTTATTGGTAATTGCCAAGGGAAATAATTCAGACAAAAGGGATCAATTAACCCTGACCTTCCTCTTCATTCTTGTTGCAAACTTTTACAAAAACACTCAAGAAAATTATAGTTCGTAATTTGACTCTTCTAGGATTATCCATGATAAATTCCCCCTTTTTATTCCTTTTATTAAAAAATTTTTTTTTCACATTTATTCGTTTTTGAGAGACAGAGAGACACAGAGTGTGAGTGGAGGAGGGGAAGAGAGTGAGGGAGACAGAATCCGAAGCAGACTCCAGGCTCTGGGCTGTCAGCACAGAGCCCGACCCGGGCCCAAACCCATAAACCGCGAGATCATGATCTGAGCTGAAGCTGGAAGCTTAGCCAACTGAGCCATCCAGGTGCCCCAAGGCCTATTTTCTTTTTTTTTTAAATTTTTTTTTTAAATTTACATCCAAATGAGTTAGCATATAGTCAACAATGATTTCAGGAGTGGCATCCTTAATGCCCCTTACCCATTAAGCCCATCGCCCCCTCCCACAACCCCTCCAGTAACCCTGTTTGTTCTCCATATTTGAGTCTCTTATGTTTTGTCCCCCTCCCTGTTTTTATGTTATTTTTGCTTCCCTTCCCTTATGTTCATCTGTTCTGTGTCTTAAAGTCCTCATATGAGTGAAATAATATATTTGTCTTTCTCTGACTAATTTCACTTAGCATAATACCCTCCAGTTCCATCCACGTAGTTGCAAATGGCAAAACTAATTCTTTTTGATTGCTGAGTAATACTCCATTGTATAGATATACCATTTCTTTATCTGTTCATCCATCAATGAACATTTGGGGTCTTTCCATACTCTGGCCATTGTTGATAGTGCTGCTATAAACATGGGGGTGCATGTGTCCCTTCAAAACAGCATACCTGTATCCCTTGGATAAATACCCAGTAGTAAAATTGCTGGGTCGTAGGGTAGTTCTATTTTTAATTTTTTGAAGAACCTCCATACTGTTTTCCAGAGTGGCTGCACCAGCTTGCATTCCCATCAGCAATGCAAAAGAGATCCTCTTTCTCTGCATCCTCACCAACATCTGTTGTTGCCTAAGTTGTTAATATTAGCCATTCTGACAGGTGTGAGGTGATATCTCATTGTGGTTTTGATTTGTATTTCCCTAATGATGAATGATGTTGAGCATTTTTTCATGTGTCGGTTGGCCATCTGGATGTCTTCTTTGGGGAAGTGTCTATTAATGTCTTTTGCCCATTTCTTCACTAGATTCTTTGTTTTTTGGGTGTTGAGTTTGATAAGTTCTTTATAGACTTTGGATACTAACCCTTTACATGATATGTTGTTTGCAAATATTTTCTCCCATTCTGTCGGTTGCCTTTTAGTTTTGCTGGTTGTTTTCTTCACTGTGCAGAAGCTTTTTATTTTTATGAGGTCCCACAAGATATTAGCCACCTGGATCCAGTAATACATTAAAAAAAAGTTATTCACCACGACCAAGTGGGAGTTATACCTGGGATACAAGGCTGGTTCAATATCTGCAAATCAATCAATGTGATTCCTCACGTCAATAAAAGAAAGGCCTATTTTCTTAATAGCCTCCCAGCTCCCTTTAAAAAAACCCTGACCTAAATGACCCCATTTCATTTCACCTTTCGTTTTTAGCAATTTAATTTAATTTAATTTAATTTAAATTTAATTTACTAATTTAATTTTACATTATTTTATTTTGAGAAGGTGAGTGGGTGGGGGGAGAGGGGCAGAAGGGGAGAGTATGCTGAATATGGAGCCTGATGTGGCACTTGACCCCACAACCCTGGGATCATGGCCTGAGCCGAAATCAAGAGTTGGACCCTTCACCGACTGAGCCACCCAGATGCCTCTATTTTACCTTTCAAACAAACGACAAATGAACGACAATTGCACACCGACGCCTAAACAAAGAAATAGAATTGTTTGGCAGTTACATTGCAGTTAATTCAACTAAGTGAGCAGGTACAACGTAATTCTTTTACAAATTTCTAAATGCTTGATTTCTCATTTTTCCAAAAAAAAAAAAGTCTTTCTTCTATAATTCTTTAAATTTAATCATACAGAAACCTACTTGAAACTGGTGTTTCTGTTCTTACCTCTGGTACATACACATAGCATATTGTATTTATTTTCTACCTTGTGATTGTTGGGACTTAAATCAAAAGCCACTGTCTTCACTCATCATTACGTGAACATGATTAATTTGATTTGTGGTTATGTATTTTCCGTGATGAATGGTGTCTCAACTTGGCAAAGGCTGAACTTTTCATGCTTATCACCAAATTGATCAAAGACAGAAAATAACAGAATTTATTTCAATGTTATGTTCATGGTCACCATGAATCTTTCACCTCCTTTAGTAAAAGCATATACTAATGAATTTCAAATAGACCTATTTAATAATTTTCATCTGTTTCATTGTTCATCCTGTTTCTTCCATTTCTGAAATATCTCCTTCACTTCTCATTTAGAAATCTGGTAGTTTTTCATACTACTTTTTTCATTAGTCATTGTTTGGTTCTTTCTCCTCAACTATATGTCGTTCACCCTCATTTCAATGATTTTATGACTGTATAACATCCATTACTCCTAATATACTCATTATTGAATATGATTTTTATCTATTTATACGTGTGCCTTTCTACATTCCCATAATCCTGGACACAAATATTTGCATTAGTAAAAACTCAGTAAATGTGTGTTAAATATTTCCTTATTGAGGGTACCTGGGTGGCTCTGTTGGCTAAGAGTCTGACTACAGCTTAGGTCCTGATCTTGTGGTTTGTGACCTTGAGCTCCGCATCAGGCTCTGTGTTGACAGCTTGGAGACTGGAGCCTGCTTCGGATTCTGTGTCTCCCTCTCTCTCTGCCCCTCCCCACTCATGTGCTGTCTCACTCTCTCTCTCTCTCTCAAAAATAAATAAACATTAAAAAAAATTTTAAGTATTTTCTTATTGTAAGGCCGATGGATGTTCAACAGAGTAAAAATAAACAAATTTTGAGACCTGTTCCTGCAAATATATTTCATTTGTACAAGGACAATTCTTTAAGAAAAAAAAAAGTGTTGGGATGATGCTTTAACAACAACAAAGCCAAGTTCTGTTTGTTTCCAAAAATAACCCTTATGTGCCATAATTTATGGTAGTGATTTGAAAATTGGGAGGTACTAGAATTTTAAGTATATTTAAATTCCTCCTGGACAGCTATCAACATAATGTTCCACCATCCCTGAATTTTGTCCAAACATGTTGCTGTTCCCTGACTTCACTGAAATCCTTCACTGGGACAGAGAGATGAATCCTACATTTCCATTTTTTCCGACCATAAAAACGCCTCTACCTTCCTTTTCATTCAACTGTCTTCTAAGCATCTTTTCATTCAACACTGAATTCCTGAAGGCAAAAGGTGTGAATTTAATTAATTCATTGTGGGGGCTCAGTCGGTTAAGTATCCAACTTCGGCTCAGGTCATAATCTCATGGTTTGTGGGTTCAAGCTCCACATGGGGCTCTGTGCTGACAGCTCAGAACCTGGAGCCTACTTAGAGTTCTGTCTCCGTCTCTCTCTGCCCCTGCCCTGTTTGTGCTCTGCCTCTCTCTCTCTCTCTTTCAAAAAATAAACATTAAAAAAAAAAAAAAAATATATATATATATATATATATATATTCATTGTGGAGTTCTTAACAAAACTTTGTGTTTTTCATATAGTATTTAACTGATCTCCATATATATCATCATACATTTTTAATATTGTGTTTCCTAGGCTGTCTCTTAATCTCATTATACATATACTGAAAATATGATACATATGTAATTAGTAAACTGAAGTTCCCTAAGCATCATGTTTGTCTGACCCAAAGCATTTCCTCTTAATATTAATTCCTATTAATATTCCCAACTACAGTGTAGTCATAAAAAATAAAATATCTCTTTTAAGAAGAAGTAACTCTGAGCTATTGTCATGAAATGTTCTAGTGTGTTTACTTCAAATTTACAAAAACAGCAACCCACAGATTCTTAGAGTTCTAAAAAGCTGAGAGACCATCCAAGTCCTATTTGTAAATCAAGAGAAGATGCCACAGGTGATGGAGGGCAGATGGGAACAATAGGAAGGGCTTACAGACTGAGAAAAGAATCTGCCTTATTTTATTCATCTTAGCCAGAACCCTTCGTTAATATTATTGCTCAATGGGTCACTGTATTGCACAAATCCAGGGAACACATAGAAAATAAGTAACATAGCAGTTTGTTGTCTATGTTTATAGGTCTGATTCTGCTTTTTGTTTGTTGTTTTGGTTTTTAGATTTCACATTTAACCGACGGCTGCCAGAAGAGAGGATGGGCAAAATGTGTGAAACGGAGTGGGAAACCCAGGCTTGCAGTAATGGAAAGAATAAGTCACAAGGATGAGAGATACGATGTAGGGAATACGGTCAATATGGCGACAGATGGTAGCTACACGTAATGGTGAGCACAGCATAGCGTATAGACTTGTTGAGTCACTATATTGTACACCTGAAACCCATGTAACACCACGTGTCAACTGTAGCCCCAAAATATAAGTAATGTAGTGGCCCTAAAGTCGCACCATGTGGCAATCTTGGGGAGTACTCACTGTAGTGGCCATGTCCCACGTGATACTTTATGATAGGTGATTCACTGTAGCACACTAATGTGGGTGTCATGGCGGCCACCCAAAATGTGCCACTTTGGCATACTGATTATATTAAATAAAAGTTGTTTAAGAGAAGGCCTGTGCGAGGATCCTCTGACTTTCCTCTGTGCTCCTGAAAACAGGAAGTAAATCTCCTATGGGAAAGGTACCCTCCCTGTACCAGGAAGTAAAGACACATCCTTATCACCAAGTATAGGAAATTCAGAGCCTGGAAGGCCGTATAAACAACCCTTATTTCATTTTAGCAATCTACTACCACAGACCAAATTCTGTTTAGAGTTTCTTACTAATCGAAGACTGCAAATTCAATTCTCTTTATCCTGCCAATTCCTTAACAGATTTATTGTCTCCTCATAAAAATAATATAAAAGCTGCCTGCTTTGGTAATTTCTTTAGATCTCAATTTCGTTATTTGGCCTCTGTGAGCACACAATAAAACTGTAATTTTTTTTTTTCCTCTCCTGTTAATCTGTCTCATGTGAATTTAATTCCTAATTCAGCAAAAAGAACTTGAAGAATAGAAGGAAATGCCTTTCCTTCACTAACAGGCACAAATGTATATGTGTCATGAAAGTCTATTGTTAAGTGCCGTGTACAGGAATGTTTTCCTGCCCTACGTGTTGCCCTATTGCAGTTATGTTACTCATTTAAACAAATGAAGTAAATGCCAGATCTGTGGGTTCAAGAAATAATTTATGAATTTATAAGCATTACCAGCGTATGGGCAAAAATATTCCAGTTAATTTTTTGTCTGAGTCCTCAGTGGGAACTAGAAACGGGCATAGCATTTCTTTTTTTATGGTTCCTATAAATCTAGACGATATCATAGATTAAAATCCTTAAAGTATTCTTGATTTGGGAAAAATGACTGTGTGTGATACGTTTCAATAACCTTTCCATTTTTATTATTTTGTGTGTAATGATACCAATACAAACATACAGAATTCACTGCCTTAGGAGATATGATTTGACGCCAGGCTCAAACTAAGTAATTGTGATAATTTGCCACCCATTCCAGTGAAGACATTAGATGCAATTGTATGACCTGATATGCCCCGATTCGAGAGACTCCCCGAAAACAAACCACCAGAGTCCAGAATCAAAGCCAGGCGGCAAGGGTCATTTATTGCAGGTTCGAACCCGGTCCTCCGCGCACTCGTTGCCGGTGACGCTAAGAGGCCCCGAGTAAGGATCTTACAGCTTTTTTTATAGACAGGCACAAACAAGTTAGGGATATTTTTTAGAGGTTACAGAGCTGTTGTTGGTTAACATTTAAATTTGAACGCTCAGCAGAACTTGATTGGTTCCCGCCTTTATTTCAAACCATTCAGCAGAACTTGATTGGTTCCCGCCTTTATGTCAGACTACAACCGGGCACGCCCTGGCTGGTTTCGGGAGGGGGGAGGGGGGGGAGTCTTTTCTTTGCAGTTGTGAGTACACCTGGTAATTTTTCTCTTAGTCTCCCAGACCCTTGAACTTTACTACCATTATTTACTACTTTGATTCATATTAAAGGGATGGGATTTGTCCTTGTGATGTGGAGAACAAAGGCAAAAGAAATGTAGAAAAACATTTTCCTTACAGCTTAGAGCAGGCTGACAAGTGCTTGAGAAAGGCAGAGTGACATTCCTCAAGGAAGTCAGCTGCCTCAGTGTTAATACTTTGCTAGAGGCAAAAGGCAACCTTAGTTTGACATTAGCCAACCTCTAGGTTCCTGTAAGTCTTTAACATATACAAATTCCTTTGGAAACTTCCTTTATCTCTACCTCCCCAAATCTTTGTTAGCAAGCATCCTCCAAGCTTATGGCCCACTGATATACATCTCAAGGGTCTCATGAATAAGATTTGACTAGCCTCAAGGTCCGGAAACCTTGCTTCCAAGTTTCTTACAGACTTTCATTATCCCTAACCCCTTCTCAACTTGAAAGTATGTAATCAGTCACTGGTCACAACCCCAGGGCAGATCTTTCTGCCCCCAGGTCCTGGCCCCATGCTTTCATAAAACCACCCCTTTTGCAAGAAAGGTAATTCAAGAAGTCTGTCTTGACTTTTCCCTGACTCCTTCCCAAACTCATTTTCTCATCAGATGCTTCTCCGTCTCCAGGGATGACAAACCCCTTCAGGTTACACTCTGTTTAGATAGAACCTAAATTTACCGTCCTACACTTGACTGCCCCATAAACCATTTACGCTAAGTTCCCTTCAAACCCTTCCGTTAGAATCTGAGCTTTAGGGACCATATGATTATTAAACATTGGATGATTAACATCTCAAAGGATTTGTATTTCATTGATGGTGGCTTTCGAAAATAATGAAAAAAAATTACTCCGTCCTAATGCAAGACACCAGAGACAGGCATGTGAAGACAACAATTGTATCTAAACGCCTTCCCTGGTGCCACAATAATCAATGTAGGCAGCTGTCTGTTTATAAAGTCTCCCCTTCAGAAAGTAGCTGCATGGCTGTGAGTCTTGAGCTTTTGGGAATAAGCTCAGTGCAAGCTAACCATACCAAGGAAAACCAGGTTTACTAAGTCTCCTTGTTGCTGAAAACAGTATGAGAAGGGCTTACAGGTTAAAAAAAAGACACATTTGCTTTATTACAGTAGTTTTTTGAAAGTTTATTCATTTATTTTGAGAGAGAGAGGGAGAGAGAGAGCAAGTAGGGGAGGGACAGAGAGAGAGGGTGTAGAAAATGAATTTAAAATTTTGTATGTCTTGCCTATTGTTCGATGTGAGCACGGTTAAATTTTTCTAGACTTAGTTTGCTATACCCTAAGATTATGAAAATACTTACTAACCAGCATTTTCTTGCTTCTGTAATCTTGCTTGCTTAACACATTCCTCCCCTTCCCCCTTCCCCCTTCCCCCTTTTTCTCCCGCCACAAGTAACAGACAAAGCCTTCCCGCCAAAGGACAGACAAAGGACGCCCAATCAGAGAACAACAAATGTCCTTCCTTTAAAATCAACTAATCAGGCCCCCCATAATCTGAAACCTCCCCTATGCTATTTGTCTCTGTCTATAAAAACGCTGTACCAACCCTGATCGGGGCCTCTTAGCGTCACTGGCAACGAGTGCGCGGAGGTCCAGGTTCGAACCTGTAATAAACGACCCTTGCCGCTTGGCTTTGACTTACGACTCTGGTGGTCTCTTGTGGGGGGGTTTCGCGACCTCGGGCTTTACAAGGGGGAGAGAAAGAATCCAAAGCAGGCTTCATGATATGGGTGCAGAGCCTGAGGGAGAGTCTCGAGCTCACTAACAGTGAGATCATGATCTAAGCCAAAACAAAGACTTGGACACTGAACCAGTTAGGTCACCCAGGCACCCCTGAAAAGACAGCAAGTATTTATTTATTTATTTATTTATTTAAATTTATTTTTGAGAGAGAGAGAGTGAGAGTGCTTGCATGCGAATGAGTGGGGGAGGGGGCAGAAGGAGAGGACAGAGGTCCAGAAGCAGGCCCTGAGATGACAGTAGTCAGCCCGCTGTGGGACTCAAACTCAGGAGAAATGTGAGATCATGATCTGAGTCGAAGTCAGATGCTCAAACAACTGAGCCACCCAGGTGCCTCTATTTCCAATATTAATGTGAACATTTTTACACATGTCTTCTGATGGAGATACACTTATTTATCTTGTGTATGAAACCAGGAATAGGAAATGTGTGTGTGTGTGTGTGTGTGTGTGTGTCAAATTTATATTTACCCAATATTAGCATACAATTTCCCGAAGCAGTATGCCAATCTAGAGTTACACATTATTAGTGAATGAATCCTGTGTCTGTTTCTACATCCTCTCTAATAGGTAATATTGTCTGTCATTTTCATTTTAGCTGTTATGTAGAGTCCATAATTGTCCTAATGACTAATAAAGTTGGATATTCAAGCAGCTCCTGGGTGGTTCAGTCGGTTAAGCATCTGACTTTGGCTCAGGTCATGATCTCACAGTTCCTGAGTTCAAGCCCTGAGTCAGGCTCTGTGCTGACAGCTCAGAGCTTGGAGGCTGCTTCAGATTCTGTGTCTCCCTCTCTCTCTGTCCCTCCCCTGCTCATGCTCATGCTCTGTCTCTCTCAAAGATAAATAAATGTCAAAAAAAGTATAAATAAATAAATAAATAAATAAATAAATACATGCATACATACATAAAAGTTGGATATTCACTTTTATAGGGGATGTCTCTGGAAGTTAAAATGAAGAATATGAAGAATAGAAAATCAGTTGAATGGGTCCACCTTCACGGGGTGAGGGCTCTTGCAATCAGTGCTATCTATCTGCGATCATTGCCAATTCAATTTCAGGTCAGATTAGCCTGGGATTGTACTGTAGTCCCATCCATCCGTTATATTTAAGATCTCCCCAGAGATAGAAGCGGGTTTATACATTATGCATTTATAGAATCCTATCAGTACAAGCATGAAATGTGGTAGCTGGAACACACAATAAAGATCATTCAGTTTAAAGCCCTCTTCTGACAGAGTGGAAACTGAGGGCCAAAGAAGGAAAATGATTTGTCAAAGGTCACAATCGCTGTGAACTGAGAGTACAGATTCAGACCCAATTTTGCTACCATTCCTTTTCCAGTTCCCAGCATGTTTGCAGAGTTCGAGTTAGGTTAAATTTGCTGCCTCGTAAGAAAGAGCTACACAATTACCAATTGGTGAGAATTAGTACTCTTGTTATTTAATAAATTTCCCTAACCAGATTTTCCCCAGTATGGAGCCAATTGTTTCTATCATTATACATATTTTCTAATCGTTCATCACTGGTAACATTTATGTTTAGGGATGTCCATTCCTGATCAGAATAAGGAACCCTTAAGAAAAAGAAAACATAAGAAAACTGAGGGGAGATCTTAACGAAAAGAAGAATCCCCTGTTCCTTTTCTTTGTTTGTTTCTTCTTTGTTTTACCTTTATACCTTCCCCTACCATGTCTCAGAATCCCAGACAAAATATCACCCTGGAGAACAGAAGAGTCTCATTGTCCTACTTGGGCTTTGCTGGCAATCTGAAATGTTTTCACGGAAGCCCTTTACAATGGCACGTAGGTAGACCTAGACTGAGTGATTTTCAGGTTGTGTAATTGTAGCAAACATTTAAGAGTGCCCCTGACTTTTCTTTGGTCCTGCAAAAGCTGTTTTTATCCAGACTTACTGAAGAAATCACTTCTGTGATTTGATCATCAGCAAACTAAAGCAGAGCCAAGTTGCAAATATCTTGGTAAACACCCAGGCAAGAGCCCTCTGGGTTAATTATTTTCCAAGTAATTTGCATGTCTTTATCCTTCCCTTGAATTTGGCATCCACAACTACTTTATGTGCTTACATATATGATTCAAAAAACATATCTAAGGCACATACTTGATCTCAGCGATTTTTTCTTTTACTTCCCATGAATAAACATTCAATAACAATTAACTTTTTGGATCTTTTTCATTTTTTCTTTACCCAGATGCTATAGTGGGGTTTGAGGAAAGAGATAAAAATATCCAATCCTTAAACTCTGGGTATTCATTACCCCACATTGAAGGTAATGATTTAGGCAACAGAGAGTAGATTTAACAAAGTTCCCAGGCTCAGGGTGGTATGGGACCCAAACTTAGCGAGTGCTAGAGGGAAGGAAAGCTCCTGGCGGAAGTGACTGAGTTGTGAAGGGTAGCACTATAGCCCAGCCATACTGGTTTTCTTTAAGTTCCACAGAAATGATGTGGTCCTGTCCCCCTGGGGACCCTCTAGTTGCTGATCTATCTGCATAGAATGCTTTCTCCATCTAGTGCATCTCTCAGCTAATTCCTACTTATCTTTTAGATCCCAGATTGTTCCCATTACCAGGAAGAACTTTTCAACATTCTTCACTATAATTGAACATTGTGCTTTGTTTCTGTTTTTATTTTATGGCATAATTACAGTTTATTATAAATAATTTGAATGATCATTTAATTAACATTTGTCACTTCTGATGAGAGAGCCTATGTAGGCAGGCTCAGGGCAAAATTGAGCTAACACCCCCCCTCCCACCAAGGTGGGATATGTGTGATATTCCACAGGCACTCCTGGCTACTCAAGAACAAAGGAAAGGAAAGAAAACAAATGGTTAACTGAAGGAGATCACAGTCAAGCAGGACATGAGTCTCCATGTCTTGATAGATTACAAGAAAAAGGCAATTTTATTAATAGCCTAATCTCCAGAAACCTGTAGACTCCTTTCCTGGAACCTCAAAATCACACCTCCATAGTGATATGGGGAACAAAGGCAAGAAGGAAATGGCAGGTAAAATTCAATCTCCTTATAAACTGCAGTCCATTGACAACTATTAGAGGCTGGCAGAGTAAAAAGTTTCTTCCAGGATCTCCCTACTGTCTTGATGTTAATACTTTGCTGGAGGGAAAAACAACCTAAGCTTGACAACAGTTTGGCCTCCAGTATCCTGTGAGCCTTCTTTAGCATATGAAATCTTTTTGAAAACTTCCCCTTGACTTCCCCTCCCCCCTCTCCCAACTCCCAAGTATAGAACTAGTATTTCCACAGGGTCCCAGGCAGCTCTTCCTGCCCATGGGTCCTGTTCCTGAGCTAAAAAAAAAAAAAAAAAAAAAAATCACCATTTTGTGCAAAGGACGTCTTCAAGAAGCCTTTCTTGACCTTCAGCTCTGGACCCCCACCATCACCCCAAAACTTCATCAGTTTCCATTAGATGACAAGATTCATTAACACAAAACTGTTAGATTCACCATAAGATACAAAACACATAGAAGTGCGTTACGTACTTAGAAAACTCTCACTAACATATAGGAAATTAGATTCATGCACAAATAGATTGTAGAAACACAAATTGGGCAAACTAGGAGTCCATAAATTTTCCATAAATAAGGAATACCAAATATAAGCTCAAGACATAAAATGAATCATGGAGTACTAAAGAAATGACACATTTGGTTATGGCAGGAACATGGTATAAATACTTGTTGGATCATACCACCTTTTTTTTTTTAACATTTATTTATTTTTGAGAGACAGAGAGAGATAGAGCACAAGCATGGCAGGAGCAGAGAGAGAGGGAGACACAGAATCCAAAGTAGGCTCCAGGCTCTGAGCTGTTAGCACAGAGCCGGACGCAGGGCTCGAACTCACAAACTGCGGGATCATGACCTGAGCTGAAGTCAACCGCTTAACCAACTGAGCCACCCAGGCACCCCTAGATCATACCACTTTAATCAAAACAATTTTGAACTTCACGAATTATAGTGTAAGATTGGGAGAAAAATAGGTACATATAAGTTTTCAATGAAACCACTTTCTATTTTTAAGTTTTTTCCGAGCCTCTTTCACATCTTTGTTCTGCAGGCTATAAATCACAGGGTTTAACATGGGAATCACAAGGGTGTAGAACAAGGAGGTCATTTTGTCTTGATCAAGAGAGTAGGAAGAACTCGGGCGGAAATACATAAAGAGCAGGGTCCCCTGGAATGTTGCAACAGCAGTTAAGTGGGAGGCGCAGGTGGAGAAAGCTTTGAACTTCCCCTCAGCAGAGCGGATCTTTATCACTGCCAGGATGATCTAACAGTAAGACACAAAGAGCCCTGAAAGGGTAATCAGCTCAATGAAGCCAAAAATGGTGAATATCACTAACTCATTAACTTGGGTATCTGAGCAAGATAACAAAAGGAGAGGTGGGACATCACAGAAGAAGTGGTTGATCACATTTGATCCACAGAAACATAACCTGCATGTTAATATTGTATTTGCAGAAGCATCCACAAGCCCTACCATGTAAACCCCAGCCATGAGCAGAAAGCACACTCTGCTGGACATGTTGACCGTGTAGAGCAAGGGGTGCTAATGGCCTTGTACCGATCAAAGGCCATCACCATCAGCAGTAGGCACTCGGAATCAGCAAAGGTACAGAAGATCCAGAATTGCAGAGCACAGCCATAGAAAGGAATTGACTTTATCTTGGTAATGAGGCCTACCAGCATCCGGGGTCCAATTGCTGTAGAATAACAGAGGTCGCTGAAAGAGAGGTGGCTGAGGAAGAAATACATTGGTGTGTGAAGCTTAGAATCCATGATCCATAACATGATCATCCCGAGGTTTGCAATAAAAATGATGAGATAGGGGCGCCTGGGTGGCGCAGTCGGTTAAGCGTCCGACTTCAGCCAGGTCACGATCTCGCGGTCCGGGAGTTCGAGCCCCGCGTCAGGCTCTGGGCTGATGGCTCAGAGCCTGGAGCCTGTTTCCAATTCTGTGTCTCCCTTTCTCTCTGCCCCTCCCCCATTCATGCTCTGTCTCTCTCTATCCCAAAAATAAATAAACGTTGAAAAAAAAAATGATAAGATAAACAATTAGAAATGTGACAAATAGGGTCACTTTAATTCCAGGGTTATTGCTAATTCCCAAGAGAAGGAATTCATTCACAGAAGAGCAATTTTTTCCATCCATTCTTCTTTATTCTTCCAAAATGCTCCCGAAATAATCAAGAAATGGTATATCAAGGTTTTAATTCCTCTTGAAACTCACAAAAATACAATCTATACATGAGGAAGGTTTTGTTTCAGATATTACATTCTTTATCCTCAGAAAATAGCCCAGAAACATTTCATTGTTATACTGTTGACAAAATTAACATGTTTGTGATAGAATTTAAAGTTTGATTATCAATTTGCATACCACCCACCAAATATATGACTTGTGTGCACCTTCACTGCTTTATCTCAGCAATCATGAATGAAAACTCATCACAGATCAAACATAATATAAAAGTCACACCTAAAGGCAAAGCTGAATTTACAGCTTTATGTCTGAAAAACAATATCAAATTGAGCCTAAAAGCGATTACCCTTACTGTGTTCTTCAAAAACCATGATTTGTTCAAGCCTGTGTGTTAAAACTGGAAATCATGAACAGATCTCTTATTTAAACATCATGAACACGAGTGTCTAGGTGGCTCAGTCAGTCAAGCATCCGACTGTTGATTTTGGCTCAGGTCATGATCTCACAGTTAGTGAGTTTGAGCCCCACATCAGGCTCCGTGCTGACAACATGGAGTCTTCTTGGGGTTCTCTCTCTCCCCTGTTTCACTGTCCCTACGCTTTCTGAAAATAAATAAATAAACTTAAAAAAATTCATAGAAGAAAAAATAAAAGTAATGAAAAATACAACATTTTTACTGTTTTGCCACATTATTATTACTTACACTCAGAAATGGTGGTCTGGTACCGAAGCTCATGTAGAGGAAAAATGCTAAAAACAAATGAAAAGAGAAATAACATATACAATTACATCTCTTTGGATTTAAACCTGACTTTTTCATCAAAAATAGAGCTGAACAAGAAATTATATTTTTCATATATAGGCTTCTGTTTGTTTATATATGTATGTGTGTGCATGCACCTGTCTTACTATTGATACGTGAGAATTGGAATATAAATGATGGTCTTATTTTGCTTTGGATTGGAGTAAATATGGTATGTGGTTCATATGGGGTTAGATGTATATAAATTAGTATTTGCGTTGTGATATTTCAATTATTATTGTTTTTAAAAATTAAAAGAATATCTTAGATTTGCATGTACCCTTTCACACGATTAAAAAAAAAGTTTTTCTTCTTTATTTTGGTTTAGGTAAAACTATACATTTACTAATGAAAGTTATGCCAAGGGGAACTGGGTTGGCCCAGTTGGTTAAACATCCAGCTCTTGATTTCAGCTCAGGTCATGATCTCATCATTGTGAGATGGAGCCCCTTGTTTGGCTCTGTGCTGACTGTGGGGAGCCTGCTTGGGATTCTCTCTCTCCCTCTCTTTCTGCTCCTCCCCTGCTTGGACTCTCTCTCTCTCTCTCTCATAATATATAAATAAACTTAAAATTACTTCTAAACACCCTCTTTTATCAGAAGTACATATTTTTGCCATCAGATTGCAGATTATTACCCAAAGGAAGTAAGTGAAAAAAATATTCACTTACAATGTCCTAAATATTTGATTCCTCATTTTTTCAAATGCAAGGTTTTTATTCTTTACTCTTTAAATTTAGTGGCTCCGAAACCTACCTGTGATGAGCAAGTCTTTCTGTGCTTGCCCCTGGTAGCTGAACACTAGAGATTGCATTTTATTTTTACTCAGTGTCATTTGGGACTGAAATCTCTCAAGCCTTTGCCCTCACACTTATACAAACATGTGATTAATTCGATTTCTAATTCTGCACTTTCCCTGGTGAACATAGCCGACAACTTCAGCAAAGACCAATTCTTTGCACTTGCACCAAATTGTTGTTAGGAAGGTGAGATGATTTTTGTAGTATGGTTTATTGCTATCTTGAGTTTATACCGTCTTCTTCCAGACTTCTAAAGAAATTCACATTTAATTATTTTATCTCAAATATTATTCCTTTTGTTTAATTTATTAAATTAATAAATTTGTTAAATACAACGATTATTTTATTTGTTAATTATTTATTATTAATGATGTTTATCCTGGTTCTTTCACTTCGGAAAAAGTCTCTTTCCCCTTCCCACTTAGTAAGTATAAAAATCGGGGCACCTGGATGACTCATTTGGTTGAGCATCTGACTTCAGCTCAGGTGAAGATTTCATGGTTCTGGTTCAAGTCCCATATCAGGCTTTGCACTGACAGTGCAGAGCCTGCTTCAGATTCTCTGTCTCCCTCTCCCTGCTCCTCCCCTGCTCACTCTCTCTCTCTCAAAAATAAGTAAACATTAAAAAAATTTAAAAAAAGGAAGTAGAAAGTTCCTCAATGTTTATATTTTCATTAATCGTATTCGATGGCATTCTTTCAACCACATATTACCTAACAGGATTCCAATTATTTTATGCCTGTAACAGCCACTCCATTCAGCACTTTTTCTTGACTTATTTTTATTTCATTCAGATATTTTATTTCATCCATTCAGATATTTCATTCATATATTTTCATTTCATTCAGTCTTTTACTCCATTGTAAGCTCCTGAGAAATAATAGCTACTCTTGGCTAATTTTTGTATAACCTGCAGCCCTAATACCAGGACTTTCACAAATAATGCCTAATTTAATATTAGTTGGTATTTTAAGTGATTAGATAAGTGGGTAACAGAAAGAAGAGGAAATATGAGTTTTGCAAACTGTTTCCACTAATAGAGATCATAGGTGCATGTGTACATAGAAGAGGTTTTAGGGAACACCACAGTGTTATTTGCTTTTTTAAACAATTTGGTGTGCTTTATTTGTTGCAATTTTTACAAAGTTAAGAAGTATTAAAGTATAATTTTCTGTCCTTTCCAAATATTGTTAAAATAGCCATCCTACCTAAAATATCCATTTTACCAATCTACATATTTAGAGCAATCCCTATCTAAAGTCCAACAGTGATTATAACATAAGTAGGAAAAATAATCTTAAAATTTCTATGAAACAAAAAAAAAGACCTTAAAAAGCCAAACCAATCTTGAGAAAGCAGAACTAAACTGCAGGCATCACAGTATCTGATTTCATACTGACAATATTAATTCTTCCAATGTATGAGCATGGAATCTCTTTCCAGTTGTGTCTTCTTCAATTTCCTTCATCAATATCTTATAGCTTTTAGTGTGAAATTTGTAAAATTCTTTCACTTCCTTGATTAATTTATACCTAAGTATTTTATTCTTTTGTTGTTAAGACATTTTTAAAAAAAAATTATTTTTCTGGCTGATCACTGTTAGCGCATAAAAAGAAACTCATTTTTTTGTATATTAGTTTTGTATCCAGCAACTTTACTGATTTTTTTTTATTAATTCTAACTGCTTTTTGGTGGCATCTTTAGGATCTTGTATATATACAATATCATGTCATCTGCAAATAAAGATGGTTGGATTTCTTCCTTTCCAATTTGGATGCTTTTATTCTTTTCTTTCTTAATTGGTGTGGCTAAGATTTTTACTATTGTTTTAAATAAAAGTGGCAAGGGTGGACATCCTTGTCTTGTTCTTCATGTGAGAGGGAAAGTTTCACCTTTGCCCTGTTGAGTATCATATTAGCTGTGGACTTGTTACATATGATCTTTATTTATGTTGAGGTAATTTCACTCTCTACCCAGTTTGCAGAGATCTTTATCATAAAAGGATGTTGAATTTTGTCAATTGTTTTCGCTGCAGCTATTGAGATGATCATATGATTTTTTTTTTTAACATTTATTTATTTTTGAGACAGAGAGAGACAGAGCATGAATGGGGGAGAGTCAGAGAGAGAGGGAGACATAGAATCTGAAACAGGCTCCAGGCTCTGAGCTGTCAGCACAGAGCCTGACACGGGGCTCAAACTCACGGAGTGCGAAATCATGACCTGAGCTGAAGTCGGCTGCTTAACTGACTGAGCCACCCAGGCGCCCCTGATCATATGATTTTTATCTTTCGTTTTGTTAATATAGTATAACCCACTGATTGATTTAGGGATGTTGGACCATTCTTGCATCCCTGGACTAAACACACTTGATTATGGTTTATGGTCCTTTTTTATTCACTGTTGAATTTGGTTTGTCAATATTTTGTGGATGATTTTTCATCTATGTCTATCAAGGATGTTGGTCTTTAATTTTCTTATAGTGTCTCTGCCTGGTTCTGGTATTAGGGTAATGCTGATCTCATAAAATGAGTTTGAAAGTATTGTTTCTTCTAATTTTTTGAAGAGTTTGCAAAGAATTGTCTATGACATCTTCATAAAATTTTGATAGAATTCACCAATGAAGGGATTTGGTGCTGAATTTTCTTTTTTGAGGAGGTTTTAGAATACTGATTTAATCTCTTTAATAGCAGTTGGTCTGTTCAGATTTTCTATTTCTTCATGATTCAGTCTCAGTCAGTTGTACGTTCTAGAAACTTATTTACTTTTTCTAGGGTGTCCAAATCATTGGCATATAAATGTTCATAGTAGTCTCTTATTGTTCTTTGTAATTGTTTGCTATCAAATGAAATGTATCTTCTCTCAGTTATAATATTATTTATTTGAGTCTTCTCTCTTTTTGTCTTGGTGAATCCATCTAAATATTTTTCTATTTTGTTTATCTTTCCAGAAAACCAGCTCTTAGTTTGATTGATCTTATTTATTTTGTTTTTAGTCTCTCTTTCACTTATTTCAGCTCTGATTTTTATTAGTCATTTCCTTCAAATGACTTTAGGCCCAGTTTGTTTCTGGTTTCTAGTTCTTTAAGATATAAATGTAGGCTGTTTATTTAAGATCTTGGTTTTTCTTTTAAAAGTTTTTTTTTTAATGTTTATTTATTTCTGAGACAGAGAGAGAGAGAGAGAGAGAGAGAGAGAGCATGAGGAGAGGAGGGGCAGAGAGACAGGGAGACACAGAATCTGAAGCAGGCTCCAGGCTCTGAGCTGTCAGCACAGAGCCCTACATGGGGCTCAAACACTTGAGCAGTGAGATCATGACCTGAGCTGAAATCTGATGCTCAACCGACTGAGCCATCCAGGCACCCCAAGATCTTTGTTTTATCACTATAACTTTCCACTTAGAATTGTTTTTGGTGCATTTTCTTTTGATATGCTGTGTTTCCATTTTTGTCTCAAGAGATTTTTTGAAGTCTTTCTTGGTTTCCTCTTTAACCTATTGTTTTTTTTCAAGAACATGTTGTTTAATCTCTACATATTTGTAAATTTTCCAGTTCTTGTCTTCTGTTTGATTTCTAGTTTCATACTATTATGGTTGGAAAAGTTACCTGAATTGATTTTAAAATGCTGTGGCATTTCTTTTTTTTTTAATTTTTAAAAAATATTTATTTTTGAAAAAGAGAGACAAAGTGGACACAGGGGAGGGGCAGAGAAAGGGGGAGACACAGAATCTGAAGCAGACTCCAGGCTCTAAGCTGTCAGCACAGAGCTCAGTGTGGAGCTTGAACTCCCAGACAGTGAGATCATAAGCTGAGTTGAAGTCGGATGCTTAACTGACTGAGCCATCCAGGTGCCCCCAAAATTCTGTGACATTTCTGAATGGAAACCCTGTTGGCTATTGTAGTCAGATGATCTGGGAACACGTTCTTCGGATGGCAGCTGCAAAAACTGGGGCGCAGACATGTGTACAAATTCCTTCCAGGAAGATACTGGTGACTTGGGGTTGGCAGGAGGGAGAGAGTTGGGGACATGTCCATAGGCTCCTTGGGTCCAGGGAGGATCCCAGTCAGCCCCTAGAAGCATGCAAAATCAGAAGCCGGACCCTCAGTCTGTTAAATTGTACAAATAAATCTCATTCAGGAAAAGACTGAGGAATGGTCTTTTCTATTATCTCTGCTCTGAGCCCTGGTGTGATAGCTGCATCTCCTATTTTATTTGCTATAGTCTTATGACTCTTGTGATATAAGACTCATTGACCTTTGGAGCCATAGGACTTGGAGGCCTGTCCCTCTAGTGGGACTATTAAATGGTGGGACATTAGATGGGGGGGGGGGGGATATAAACCTTCCATACCTCATGGAGAAGCTGGTAGCCAGGAGTTTCTTCCCAACTGTAAATTTTATGGCAAAGTTTTGTCTTAGCTTTTTCTGTGATTCAGTGTGGTTATTTTTCTCATTTGCTCAATGTATAACAGTTGCTCAGATAGTTTCTTGATTTCTTTCAGAGGGAATTGTAGCATCTTTAGCTGTTAATTTGGGGAGCAGGGAAATTTAAGGCCTCTTATATTATCATCTTTAAAGACTTCCCCTTTACTCAAAAAAAGCTACATTTGGACAATAATATTTTCTTTAAAAACTTTTTAAGTTTATGTATTTATTTCAAGAGAGACAAAGAGAGTGAGTGGGGGAGAGACAGAGAGAGAGGGAGAGAGAATCCCAAGCAGTTTCTTCCCTGTCAACGTGCAGCTCAATGAGGGGCTTGAATTAACGAACCACAAGATCACCACCTTCCCCAAAAACAAGAGTCAGATGCTTAACTCACTGAGCCACCCAGATGCCTCCAGACAATAATATTTTCCATCAGTTATTGGGTATATGTGAGAAGGATGTGATAGAGGTTACAGAGGAAAGGAATGATGAAGGTTGAAGTAAGCTAGAGTACATAAAGTATTTTGATGTGATACTCCTTTTTCATGTACAATAAATAAGATAGAAGAGTCATTGTAGGCCATCCACCAACAAATCTAAAAATGTTCCCTATGATGTGTTATTAAACCTCTCATATTCAAGGAAAAAAAGTCCATGTTTAATTAAATTAGTCAGTTCTATATTTGGAATCCCATTCATAGGACTCAAAATTTCCTTCTCTTTAAATTTTTCTTCCCTCTAGGTCAAGCCAGATCTGATAAAACTGCTATATGTAGGTCAAATCCGTCTTTGGATGTTGTAATGTATAGCTGTTGAAAGGGAGAGAGACTAGTTACCTAGAAGACATACGTGCATTCCCTGAATTACCAGCAATCTACTTATACCCCATTCATTTTTTGGACAATGTATTTCAGACAGTGTTTTCTACCATGCTGCTGCTTATCAGTAACATTATTGACATAGTGTGTGTTAATTGAGAAAGTATCATTCAGGTAGAAACACTTAACTCCTTTTATTAAAAACAGAAAATCCTCCATACATTTTTTTCCACTGTGATACTGTGTGACAGGTAAGGGGTCCCACAAGTGCCCCTATGGAAATGAGAAAATCTTAGGTTTACATCTTTTCTGAAATGTTTTCCCATAAAGGCATTTCTAAATAGCAAATGGAAAATCTAAGGCATTCAGTGACTTTTAATTTCTATGATTGCAATTGGTAAGAGTATCCTTGAATCTTTAAAAATTTTTTTAATTTAATTTTTTTTTATTTTCTTAAAAATTTTTTAGAAAGATAGAGAGTGCTAGTGGGGGGAAAGTGGAGAGGGAGAGAGGGAGAGAATCTTAAGCAGGCTCCACATTCAGTGGAACCCAATGTAGGCTCTTGGGATCATGACATGAGCCAAAATCAAGAGTCAGACACTCAAACAACTGAGCCACACAGACACCCCTGTCCTTGAGTCTTAAATAGTGTCTCAAATATATGCCATACCCATGTTGTCTCAACAAGCTAACTCATTGCTTTAGCCATCAGAAAGTTGAGCACAGACAGATGAAATTGATAGATACCAAGCATATACATGGGAAAATACTCTTTGCTTCTAATGTAATTAGTATGTAGCTCTTTATAGATCCATTACCTTAGTATCCACAACCATTTTATACACTTTTTGGAGAATTACAAAATATATATATTCAAGTCACATATCATACCCTCAGTTAATTGTGTTACCAATGTCTAATAAGCTCTTAAAAGTGTTATCTAATATTTCATTGGGTATATGTTTGTTTTGCCATTTCTTGTCTCCGACACCACGAAGGCACTTTGGATAACAGGGATGGAATGCTCAATCCTTGAACAAAGAACACTTACCATCTTATTTTGGAGGCAATAAGCCAAGCAATATTTTAAAAAAAAAATGCTTAAAGGAGATCATTGTCTATGAATTATAAAAAGGGACATTTAACCAGAGCAGAGAAGGAGGAAGATAGGAAAGAAATCTTCCTTTGGAAGTTATGGAAGACTTGTGGATAATTTCAGTACAATGATGTAATTTACCAAGGAACTTTACACTTCTCTTTATAACCTTTGCATGTTGGACTATTTAAATCCCAAAATGGTATAGAAACTCAGGACCTCTGTAATGTTAGACCCTCTGCCTAGAATCTTTTATTTTCCCCAGCTTGATTTTTTTTTAATTAGATCTGAGAGTAAACATCATCATAGAAGGAAACCTTTCTTCTACACACTAGCTTTTGACATTTTTTCTAGATTTTTAACTGACAACTCTTTTACTTCATGAATGTTTTAAGACTTATTTGGGTGCTCAGTTAATTAATGTTTGTTCATTCCTCTAGATTATAGGATTCATTAGTTTGGAACCTACTGTATTTATCATGAAATTCAAAATATTAACATGTATGAAAAGTACTTAGTGAATACTCAATAATAAATCCAAGTATACTTGTAATTAAGCTTACATGAAAAGCAAACAAATAAATATATGGAAAATCAGAATAGTCAGAATGTTTTGCACAAATGAATTTCTTAAATAAATTGAAGACCACAGTGACACATGACAGTTTTGAGGAAATACAGTATCTTGTTATGGTTGAGTTTTAATGCAGATACTCATTTCTTTAAGTATTTGAGAAAATACCATAATAATAAATACCGTAACAATAGATAAATCATACCATATAATTTTATGAAAACAACGATCACGGTATGTGTGTGGGTGTATGCACATATACAGACTATAAATACTTAAAACTGTATTTTGTTTTTCAATTTTTCTGAGGCCCTTTTTACATCCTTGTTCCGTAGGCTATAAATCAGTGGGTTTAACATGGGAATCACAAGGGTGTAAAACAAGGAGGTCATTTTGTCTTGATCAAGAGAGTAGGAAGAACTCGGGCGGAAATACATAAAGAGCAGGGTTCCCTGGAAAATTGCAACAGCAGTTAAGTGGGAGGTGCAGGTGGAGAAAGCTTTGAACCTCCCCTCAGCAGAGCGGATCTTCAGGACAGATAGGATTATATAACAATAAGAGACAAGGACTACTGAAATGGTGCTCAGTTCAATGAAGCCAAAAATGGTGAATATTGCTAATTCGTTGAGTTGTGTGTCTGCACAAGAGAGCAATAGGATAGGGGGTACATCACAGAAGAAGTGATTAATCTCCTTTGATCCACAGAAACATAACCGGAATGTTAGTGTCGTGTGTATCAAAGCATCTGCCATGGCCAGCACGTAAACCCCGGCCATGAGCAGGAAGCACACTCTGCTGGACATGTTGACCGTGTAGAGCAAGGGGTTGCTAATGGCCTTGTACCGATCAAAGGCCATCACCGCCAGCAGTAGGCACTCGGAATCTACAAACGTACAGAAGATCAAGAATTGCAGAGCACAGCCAACGAAAGGGATTGATGTGTTTTTGGCTAAAAGGTCTACCAACATTTTGGGCCCAACTGCTGTGGAATAACAGAGGTCACAGAAAGAGAGGTGGCTAAGGAAAAAGTACATTGGTGTGTTCAGCTGAGAATTCATTCTAATTAGAATAATCATTCCGAGGTTTGCCAGGAGGTTAGTGAGATAAATAAGCAGGATGGTGATGAATAGAGTCACTTTGATCTCAGAGTTGTCCGTAATTCCCAAGAGAAAGAATTCAGTCAAGGAGGAGCAGTTTTCTTTGTCCATTCTTCTTTGTGCTTGTTCTAAACTGCTTTCCAAAATGATCAAGCAAATTATAGATCAAGCTTTGGCTTTTCTGGGTACCCAAAACACCATAAGACAAAACGTGATTTTATGTTGTCTTCTTTATCCTCAGAAAAGAGTCCGGTGAGTGTCCCTATTAAAGAAGCCTTGCTGTGTTATAAAAAACTAAAAATTTTGGGGATAGAAAGGTGATAAACTTGAATTCTAAATACATGTCATTCTTGAAATATGTTACTTGCCTTGGCTTCTGTTGTCCAATGTCAAGTAGCAGATCCAAATGAACTGTGAGTTCACTCTAGAGCCAAAATCATATAAAAGGAACTACAAAGTTTTTAGGAAGTGTCAGAAGATACTGGATAATATGAATTGGACGAAAAGAAACAAAAGTATAAGTTGCTTTCTTGAGGAAAGGTAATTGATTTTATCACTCACCGTGATACCGCCTATAACGAATGAAAATTAGTATGGGTTAGATTTTGGTGTATGCTGACTTTAGTGTTTACTGAAATATGAACATGTTTTATACAACTATTCTATCACTCTTCCTCACTGGTTTGACACAGCGCTGAGAATCCATTTGTATGATTGACTTTTGCTGTAGGACAAATACCTTGAAAGACAAAGAGAGGTGATAAAACGAAGTGGAAACAACAGACTATCATGTGCAAATTTGCAGATCTTTGAATTTTCAGTTGTCTTTTCCATTAAAATAAAAAAGGCGAAGAAAAATAAATGTTTCTGAGATACACAGTCTTCAGTCTTGAATTTATACACACACATTATGTATGTGTGTATCTGTTGAGCATGAAAATGGTAATGTGAGTGGTGGTCTCGTTTTTATTTTTCTAGACTTAAATGCTGTGGCCTGTGGTCTATATGGGCTTGGATTTGTATATATTAGTGTTCATAATGTGTTATCTCTATTATTTTTGATAAAACTAGAGCAAATGTGCCATTTAAATATACAGTATCACTTACACAGAGATAGAAAGTGATGGTATGCTTATTGACCTAGAAGAAAATATAAATAGGGAAAAGCTTTACCACCCTTATACAAATGACAAATGAGGCCAAATCCACATAGGTCTAATAAAGAAATATCATTGTTTAGATGTTAGGTTGCAGAATTTATTTAACTGACTTAAGCAGATATAAAATGATTCATTTATAAATTCCTTAATACTTGATTCCTAATTTAAAAAAAAAAAAAAAAGTAAGGTGTTTTCCAGTCTGTATATAGTTTTTAAAAATTTGGTTATTTAGAAACCTACCTGAAATGAACGTCTTTCTGTTCTTATTTCTGGTACATGAACAATAAATAGATGGCATTTTATTTCTACCTTGTGACTGTTGGGGCTTTAATCTCTAAAGACTCTGCCTTTGCTCTTCTGGGTTATGTGAGTGTGACTAATTAGGCTTCTGCTTCTGTATTTCCTTCCTCCCCTTCCCCCCAATGAATGCTGCATCAAAGGCTGAACTTTCAATTCTTCACTCCCTAACAAATTGATCAATGCCAGAAGTTTACCAGAATTTATTCTAAGTCTATGCTTATGGTTACTATGAATCTACACCCTCCTTCAGTGAAACTGATGTCTAATTAAACTCAAATAGATTTTCTACTTAATATTATTTTCAGTTCCTTTTCGTTGTTCGCTCAGTTTCTTCCATTTCTGAAACATCCCCTTTACCTTCCATTTAGAAACAGGATAATCCTGTATATTGTTTTTTTCATTCGTCATTGTTTGGTTCCTTTCTCATAAGTACACGCCAACAACTCCCATTTCAGTGATTTTTTGACTGTGTACAGGTGGAAAACCTTTCCCTTCTAGGTTCTTTCAGTGGTCTAATAATTAAATTGACATAAGACAGGTTAGCAGGAGAAAAACACACTTAACTTCCTGCATATGGAAGCCCCATAAAAAATATGACACTCAAAGAAGTAACCAAATCAAGCAGCTTTTATACCTTTTAGACAAGGAAGTGGTAAATTCGTGAAGAATTGACAAGACAAAGGGGTTTGACCTTGGGGTAGTAAATTAGTGTGGAATTAACAAGGGTTTTTTTGTTTGTTTGTTTGTTTGTTTTTTGTTTTTGTGTAGCCTTTATGGCCCTAAATTCCCTCTCTCTGATGATAAGGATGCTCCTTTATCTCCTTTTACAGGGAGTGTACTTTTCCCACGGTGGATTAACTTCCTGCTTTCAGAGCCAGATTCTTCCCTATTTCAACTGTATAACATCTACTACACCTAGTACATTCTTCATCAAGTTATGTGCTTTATCTATTTATACATACGTCTTTTCACATTCCTACAACCTTTAGCATAGGATATGCATGACTAATGAGCCCACTAAATGTGGGGTATTGAATATTTTCCTGTTGTTAGGCTGGTGGATGTTCAACAAAGAGGAGGAATAAACAACCTTTCTACGTACATAACTCACCTGTACAAGGATGATTTTTTATTTAAAAAATGTGTTGGGATAATGCTTTTGAAACAAAGCCAACTTCTGTTTATTGAAAAATAAGTTTTGTGTGCCATTATTCACGGCAGTTCTTTGAGAATTGAGAGAAACGGAGATGAGAAATTTGTGCCTACCCAAATCCCACTGGTACAGATACAAATGTAATGCTCCACCTTCCTGTATCTTGGTCAACCATGTTGGTCCCTGAATGTTCTTTGGACTTCTTCGCTGGGACAGGGAGTTAAAACCTGTGTTCCCATTATTCTGCCCTATAAAACATCTCAACTCTCTCTTCTAGAAATGTACTTTTTTTAGCACTCAATTTGTAATGGAAAAGGTATGGAGATCTTACCAAATTATTTGTGGTTTTCCTATATTATTTAGCTTATCCATATATATCATCGTATATTTCTAGCATTATCTTGTGTTTCCTGAGCTGTCTTTAACAACCTCATTATACTTATACTGAAAGTGGGATCCAGAAATAATCAGTAACGTTCTGGAATTTCATAAACATTATATTTTTAAGACTCAAAGAACTTGCCCTTAATAGTTTTTTGACTACAGGGTAATGAACTTCAAGGCATTATGCTAAGTGAGATGAGCCAGACAGAAAAAGACAGACACTGTATGGTATGATTTATGAGTCTAATCTAAAAAAGCCAAACCCACAGAGACTTATAGAGTGTAGAATGATATTTACCAGGGGCAATGGGGGTATGGGAATTGGGAGATGTTGGTCAAAGAGTACAGACTTGAAGTTATAAGATGAATACATTCTGAAGATCTAATGAACAACATTGTGATTATAGTTACAATATTGTATTAGATACTTCAAAGTTGCTATGAGAGTAGATTTTATTTTTTTTTTTAATTTTTTTTTTTTTCAACGTTTATTTATTTTTGGGACAGGGAGAGACAGAGCATGAACGGGGGAGGGTCAGAGAGAGAGGGAGACAGAGAATCGGAAACAGGCTCCAGGCTCTGAGCCATCAGCCCAGAGCCTGACGCGGGGCTCGAACTCACGGACCGCGAGATCGTGACCTGGCTGAAGTCGGACGCTTAACCGACTGCGCCACCCAGGCGCCCCGAGAGTAGATTTTAAATGTCCTCACTACAAAAAAAAAAATTACATGATGGGATGCAGGTGTTATTAATGCTATGGTGGTAATAACTCCAATATATAAATGTGTCAAATAAACACTGCATTTCACAAATCTAAGGAGCCAAGAAAATAAATAAAATGATTCTCCTGAGGTTGTGCAAACAGGCAATCTTGGGGAACACTCTGTATTGGCCCTGTTCTGAGGGACATTTTATAATAGATGAATTATTGCAGGATGCTGGTCAGTACAGATGCTTATGTGTTGTTAAAGAGTACTTTTGGTTATAACTTACATAACGTATTCTTGCTCTATATTTTGCCTTATTGCAGTTAATTTCTTTCTTCAAAAAAATCCAGTGAATGCCAAATCTGTGTGTTCAATTAATAATTGGTGTTACCCAAGAACTTTTTTTTTTTTTTCCAAACTCATTTTCTCATCAGATGCTTCTCTGTCTCCAGGGAAAACAAATTTCTTCAGGTTGCACTCAGTGTAGATAGAACCTAAATTTACCTTCTTCAACTTGACTGCCCCTGTGGACCAGTTAGTCTAACTTCCTTCCAAAGTTTTCCATTAAAATCTGAGCCTTAGTGATTATATTATTATTACAAATTGGATGATTACCATCCTAAAGGGATTTGTTTTTAATTGAAGTTGGCTTTCTCACATTACGAAAAATTGGCAGTTGGAATTTAAGACATGAGACACGAGCAAATGGGAAAAAAAATCTGTGTCTACATGACTTCCCTGATGCCACTGAGCTTCTATATGTAATCCTATAAAGGCAGCTGTCTAGTTAAAAATTCCTGTCTTTAGAAAATAGTTGTATGGCCCTGGGGGCCTGGGAGGCTCAGTTGGTTAAGTGTGCGACTTCAGCTCAGGTCATGATCTCACGGTTCCTGGTCTTCAGCTCTGTTTTGGGCTCTACAATGGCAATATGGAGCCTGCTTGGGATTCTCTCTCTCTCTCTCTCTCTCTCTCTCTCTCTCAAAATAAGTAAATAAATGTAAATGAGATAAGATAAGATAAGATAAGATAAGATAAGATAAGATAAAAAAGAAAATAGTTGAATGGCCCTGAGTTATGGGTCACTATGAAAAAGTTTTATGCATGATAATGGCAGCTGAGAAAACCAGGTTCACTGAGTCCCTTTGTTGCTTTAAACAGGATTCGGAGTGCTTATGGATTGAATAAGACATCTTTGCTTTTTTTCAACAACAAAAGATATAATTATTTACTGAAATATCTTCTGAGAGTTTTTCCATTCATTTTTAAAAATAGACCAGATTTATTGTGTATAAAGCATGTCTAGGGATAAAACTTTATAATAACATTCTGCAATTTCTTATAATCTAAAGGTGAATAGGCCTGCTTTTGGAAAGTCTTTTTTTTTTTTGTAAATTTTTTTAATGTTTATTTATTTTTGAGAGAGAGAGAGTAGGAGAGGAGCAGAGAGAAGGAGACACAGAATTGGAAGCAGGCTCCAGGCTCTGACCTGAGCTGATAGTGCAGAGCCCTACGCAGGGCTCTAACTCACAGAGTGTGAGATCATGACCTGAGCTGAAGTCAGACGCTTAACAGATGGAGCCACCCAGGCACCCCTGGAAAGTCTTTTTGATGTGGAATATACATATGGAGAATGCTTAAATAATAAACATACTGTTAGATGAATTAAAGCAACAACAACAACAACAAACACCTGTACAACCAGGACCCAGACCAAGAATGGGAACAAAACCAGAATCAACAAAGACTTCTACATGCTCCCTCCTAAGTTTTTATTCACTTAGCCCAAGAAGTAAATATTTTCTTGACTTTTATCACGATATATCAGGTTAGTATATTTTTGAATCACGCTTATGCCGATGCTTACAATATGTGTTGCTTTATTGAACAACATACTTGGGCAATCCATTCATGATATTTCCTCAGTTGCAGTACGTTTATTCCCATTATTGAATAATATTCTTTGTACAGAAATACCATTATTTATCTACTTTAATGTTGATAGGCAATTGAGTTGTTTTCTTTTTACCAATACACAAAATGTTTTTTGAACATTTTTGTACTCCCTTTGGGACATATATAAGACCAGGCATATAAGACCAGGATTTGGAAATGTGTGCACACACGTCTGTATAAAATTTAGATTTAATAAATATCATCATATGGTTTTCTAAAGAAGCATGCCAATCCATATTTCCACTATCACACTTTCAGTGTGTGAGTCGTCTGGCTGTTCCACATCCTCACCAACACTTAATGCTGTCTGTCATTTTAATATTAGCCATTAGGTAGAATATGTGGTTTCCTGATGACTAATAAAGTTGGGCATCTGCTATTATTAAGTGTCTCTTAAAGTCAAAATGCCAGAACAGAAGGAAAGTTAAATGAGTCCAGCTTAATGGTATTGGGGTTTCTGTAACTCATGCTGTCTGTCCTTATTACCACCCTTATTTTGGGTCAAGTTGACCCAGTGATGTAATGTAGTCCTTTGGTATGAATATATTGCCACCCGTCTGTTATTCTTTTTTTAATCTTCCCACAGATAGAAGTAGGCTTGTGCATTATTCATTGATAGAATCAAATCAATATAGATGGAGAATGTGGCACCTGGAACACACAATAAAGATTATCCAGTTGAAACTCCTCTTTTGACAGGGTGGAGCTGAGATCCTACGAGGAAACGTGATTTGTTAAAGGTCACAATTATAGTGAGTTGGGAATAGAGTCAGACCCAACGTTGTTGTTGCTTCTCTGGTTCATAGCATTTTTCTAGGGAGGATATCAAACTAGGTTAAATTTGCTGCCTCTAAAGGCACTTAGCAAAGTAGTGAGAAGCAGTACAGCATTTAGCAAATTTTGCCAAGCTTTTCACAATATAGAAATAATTGCTTGTGTAATTACACATGCACATTAATCTGCTTATGTTTAAAGATGCCAGTGTCTGTGTAGAAATAAGGAACTGAGATGAAGGAATGGACATGTGTTATTGGCTCATCACATGCAGACATTGATAATGTCTTACTGGGACAGTTACATTTCCTGCCAACAGGTGGCGGGTATGCTCTGAGAAGTATGTGAGTTACAGATATAGATGGTAAAGGAAATGGTGAGGATTGGATTACAGAAGTTAACATAAAATATTTTGATGCTAACTTTCTCTGATTTTCTGTGGACAATCAAGACAGAAATCTTTGGCAGCCTATTAGCCCTCGTTCACTCTTGAATTCCCCAGTTTCCGTGAAGCAGTTACATGTCTCCCACTCTCACAGATTTAGGCACAGGGATTTTGCAAATTTTATAGATCAGTTGATTCTATTTTTAGACACTCGTTTATTGAGCTTACAGTGCCTCATTTAATGGAATTAACGTTTGCTTCTTTTTTTAATGTTTATTTTATTATTGAGAAAGACAGAGAATATACACAGGGAAGCGGCAGAGAGAGAGGGACACAGAGGATCTGAACGGGGCTCTGCACCGATAGCAGAGAACCCGATGAGGGGCTCAAACTCACAAACTGTGAGATAATGACCTGAGCCGAAGTCAGATTCTTAACCAACTGAGCCACTCAGGTGCCCTACATCTCCTTCTTTTTAGTTCACACATCAGATTTAGATTGGCTTATAGGAGCCAATATGTAGATCAAATCCGAGCTTAAATACATTACAGTTGTCCTATGAAGGGGCAATGTGTTGGTAGATGGCATCTTTGTGCTTCTAAGATTGACACCCATCTGTGTCTGGGCTTTGTTCTGATTAAATTACACTCCTGCCATGCTGTATTTCATGAAAGAACCTAACTGATAGGTAAAATGTCTGAATAGCATTGTCTAATTGAGGAGATATTTTGACTAAAGGAAGCATCCCCCCCCTTGTTTTATTTAGTTATGTATTTTTTTTTACCTCTATACCTTCCTATACCATGTCTCAGAATGTCAGAAAGAATATCACCCTGGACAAGAGAGGAGCCTCATTGTCCTACTTGGTTTTTACTGGGAATCTGAAGTGTTTTCACCAAAGCCTTCTACAATGGCACCTAGGTAGTCCTAGCCATTGAGTGACTTTTAGTTTATGTAATTGTAGCAGACATTTAAGAGTGCCCTGATTCTCGTCTGGTCCTTCAAGTGCATGCCCTTGTCCCTGCTTACTAAACGTGATACTTCGGTGATTTTGGTACAGGCAGGTCACATCCAGAACCAGAAGGGAGTCCCAGGAGATCAGCTAAGAGGGTCCTTGGCTTTACATAGAAAAGCAATCAAACCTGAGCCAGCAGGAAGTGAAAGCAGAGTTTATTGAAGATATATATAGATACCAATGGAACACCCAGGGCACTTGGAAAGGAAAAGAGGGAGTCTCATCTTCGCTTGGGGTCTGGAGTTTTTATTGGCAGTTGTGGTCTGCTGCACGTGTCTTCTCAGGCTTCTGGACGCCTTCTGGATGAGGGTCCAGGTTTTTTTCAGGAATCACTCATTCCCTGAAACCAGGCATCTTGGTCTCAAGAGAACTGCAGTGGCCTGGAGTAGGCATATGATGGCTCTGCTCAGTCTTTCCTTAGATATAATCTACTATGCTGGAAGCCTCCAAAGATATCATTATATCTTTGCCCCTTACAAGGAGGACATATGTTATTTACATTACAAGGCATGTGTAGATGGGGTGGGGTGCAGGTGCTCGCAAGAATGGAAGCCGGAAAAGAAGCAGCTTTTTCTCTCACGGGGTCCCTTCCAATTCCCTGTCTCAATGTGATCATGCACAAACTGGAGCAGAACCACATTAAGTTGTCAAATCCTTGTGAACGCCCAGATGAGAGTTCTTTGGTTTAATTATTTTCCCAAGTAACTTATATGCCTTTAAGCTTCCCTTACGTTTAGCATCCACAACTACTTTACGTGCTTACGTATATGATACAAAAACGTATTTAAGGCACATACTTGACCTCAGCAATTTTTTCTTTTACTTCCCATGAATAAACATCCAAAAGGTTAATTGTTATTGAATGTTTTTTCATTTTTTCTTTACCCAGATGCTATAGCGGGGCTTGAGTAAAGAGATGAAAATACCCAGTCCTTAAACTCTGAGTATTCATTACCCCACCTTGAAGGTAACGATTTAGGAAACAGAGTAGATTCAACAACGTTCCCAGGCTCAGGGTGGTGTGGGACCCAAGCTTAGCGAGTGCTAGAGGGAAGAAAAGCCCCTAGAGGAAGTGACTGAGTTGTGAATGGTAGCACTACAGCCCAGCCTTACTGGTTTTCTTTAAATTCCACAGAAATGACGTGGTCCTGTCCCCCTGGGGACCCTCTAGTTGCTGATCTATCTGCATAGAATGCTTTCTCTACCTAGTGCATCTCTCAGCGAATTCCTACTTATCTTTTAGATCCCAGACTAATTGTCTGAATTTGCAAGAATTACTTTTCAACTTCTGTTTCGCTTGGGAAGCAAATTAATGCTCAGAGACTGGTTTGTCTTTGCCAGCAATGTATTTAATGTAGGTTCACGGTGGGAGTTTCACTAGGCAATAGCATACACGATAATGTCTCCAAATAAGCCAATAAAGGATAATATACTCCAGTGAATGACAGATTAATCACACTAGTGCTCCAGGCAGGGAGAGATGAAAGGAATGGAGTTCAAATTTAGTCGAAGTGCACCTTTAGGGGAGCTGGTACTCAGGAGAGACGATTCAGCCAATCCTGAGCTGACGTCCGGTTGCCAGTGCAAAAGTAACAGTCCCCTGTTGCTAGAGCACGTTGCTAGGGAATGACAGAATCACTCATCATGAGCATCATGGGCAGGATGATTTTCTGCACAGGCTGCTGCTACCTGGCTATTGGCTTTTGCCACCGCCAGTGGAAGAGTCACCGTTACCAGGCAGGAGCTTATTGACCCGAGGTCATTGGAGAGATATTATTTTAATTAAATTTAATTAAAACAAAATTACTATTGAGTATAGTTGATGTGCAATGTTATATCAGGCTCAGGTGTGCAGCAGTCATGTGACTACTCTGTGCATTACTCAGTGCTCGCACTAAGTGTAGTCATCATCTGTTGCCGATACTGTTACTACAATATGAATGGCTCTATCACCTACGCTGTATTTTTTCCTCCCTGTGACTTATTTATAACTGCAAGTGTGCACCTCTTAATCCCCTTCACCAATTTTGCACACCTCCCCCGCCCCCACTTCCCCTCTGGCAAACAACAAAACTCTGCATTTATGAGTTTCTTTTCTGCCTTTTGATTGCCTGTTTATTCACTTGTTTTTTGAGATTCCATATATACATGAAATCATACGGTATTTGTCTTTCCCTGTCTGAGTGACCTCACTTAGCATAACGTCCTCTATGTCTGTCCATGTTACTGCAGGTGGCAAGATCTCATTCTAGTTTACAGCTGAATAATATTTCATTGTATATATACACCACACCTTCTATATCCGTTCATTTATTAATGGACACCAGCTTGCTTGCATGCCTTGGTTATTGTAAATAATGCTGCAATACACACAGAGATATATATTGTAGCCTTGCTCAGACAGAACACTCTTAGGTGGTCCTCACAAGAATCAATATTTAGAGTCTAAGTACTCCTTTGCCATAGTTGATTCTTCATGTGTGTTTATTAATAAGCTCCCAGGGGGGCCCTTCATCAGCTGAGCTACTGAGTTATTATCAGTAAAAACATATGAGATAACAAAATCCTGAAAAACCTATTTCATCCTTATATCCTTATATCCTTTTGATATCTTTATATCAAAACAACTTTACTCTCAAAAACAATTTTATTTTGTCATAAACAAGTGGATTTGAAGTCATCTCAAACAACAATTTCCTTCACTATATTTGAAAAATGTACTTTGGTTTTATAGTGTTTAGCATTTCTTTCTTTCTTTTTTTTACATTATGGGTAATTATGGTTTTCTAAATAATCTGAGTGTTAATTAAAATTGTAACTTCCATTAGGCAATGAGATTTATTAGTAAATAAACTGCTGGATTCACCATGAAATTCAAAGCACATAAAGGTACTTAGAAAATACTCAATAGCATTTAGAAAATTAAATTCATACACAAATGAAAGACTGAAGACAAAAATTTGGCAAACTCGGAATCTGAAAATTTCACACAAATAAGGAGTACCAACATAAACTCAAGGTATAAAATGAAGCCTGGAGTATTTAGGGAATGACACATTTTGGCATGGCTGGTACATGTTATAAATACTTATTGAATCACACGATTATAGCCAAAACAATTCTGATTTCCATGATTTATAGTGTAAGATTGTGAGAAAAAAATGCATACATATAAGTTTTCAATGAAACCACCGTCTATTTTTAATTTTTTTTCAGAGCTTTGTTCACATCTTTGTTCTGGAGGCTGTAAATCATAGGATTTAACATGGGAATCACAAGGGTATAAAACAAGGAGGTCATTTTGTCTTGATCAGAGTAGGAAGAGTAGGAAGAACTTGGCCGGAAATACATAAAGAGCAGGGTCCCCTGGAAAGTTGCAACAGCAGTTAAGTGGGAGGCACAGGTGGAGAAAGCTTTGAATCTCCCCTCAGCAGAGTGGATCTTTATCACTGCCAGGATGATCTAACAGTAAGACGCAAAGAGCCCTGAAAGGGTAATCAGCTCAATGAAGCCCAAAATGGTGAATATCACTAACTCATTAACTTGGGTATCTGAGCAAGATAACAAAAGGAGAGGTGGGACATCACAGAATAAGTGGTTGATCACATTTGACTGACAGAAACATAAGTGAAATATTAATATTGTATTTACAGAAGCATCTACAATTCCCATCATGTAAACCCCAGCCATAAGCATAAAGCACACTCTGCTGGATGTGTTGGCCGTGTAGAGCAAGGGGTTGCTAATGACCTTGTAGCGATCAAAGGCCATCACTGCCAACCGTAGACACTCAGAATCTACAAAGGTGCAGAAGATCTAGAATTGCAGAGCAGAGCCATAGAAGGGAATTGACTTGTTCTTTGCAGTGAGACCTACCAGCATCTGGGGTCCAATTGCTGTAGAATAACAGAAGGAGAGGTGGCTGAGGAAGAAATACACTGGTGTGTGAACCTGGGAATCCATTCTGATTAAAATGATCATCCCAAGGATTGCAACCAGAATGATGAGATAAGCAACTAGAAATGTGATAAATAGGGTCACTTTAATTCCAGGGTTATTGCTAATTCCCAGGAGAAGGAATTCATTCACAGAAGAGCAATTTTTTTCCATCCATTCTTCTTTATTCTTCCAAAATGCTACAGAAATGATCAAGAAATGGTAGAACACAGGTTTAACTCTCAATTTTAACACTCAGAAAAATAAACACTCAAAAAAAAAGTTTTAACACTCAGAAAAATACCATCTGTAAATCACAAAGGATTTATTTCAACACATTATGTTTTTTACGGTCTTAATCTTGAGACAGTAGTCCCGACAAGTTTCATGGTTATGTTGCTGGCAGAAGTTAAAGTGTTTGGATATAGAATTTAGAGAAAGTTTGATTGTAAATTTAGGTATCATCCATAAGATATATCATTTATGTGCACTTTCATTGCTTTAAGTCAATAGTCAGTCATTACAGATCAAATATAATACACAAGTAACACTTCAGTTAAAAACAAAGTTGGAATATGAATTCTTGTGTTTTAAAAATAAATATCTCATTGGGGTGCCTGGGTGGCTCAGTCAGTTAAGTGCCTGACTTTGGCTCAGGTCATGGTCTCAAAGTTTGTGAGTTTGAGTCTCACATTGGGCTTTGTGTTGACAGCTCAGAGCCTGGATTCTGCTTTGGATTCTGTGTCTCCCTCTTTTTTCTGCCCTTCCCCTGATCACACTCTGTCTCTCAAAAATAAATATATATATATATATATATATATATATATATATTTTTTTTTTTTAATTTAAAAAAAACAAATACCTAATTGACCATAAAATGATTAAATTTATTGAATTCTCTAAGAATCATAATTTGTTTGGGACATCTAGGTGGCTAAGTGGGTTGAGCATAGGACTCTTGATTTTGGCTTAGGTCATGATCTCATGGTCTTGAGATTGAGCACAGAGTTGGGCTCTATAGGGAGAGAGTGGAGATTGCTTGGATTTCTCTCTTTCACTCTCTCTCTCTGCCCCTCACCCACTCACGAGCCTGTGCGCACTCTCTGTCTCTCAAAATAAATAATAAACATTTAGAAAAAAGAAACCATGATTTATTTAAGACTTATTAAGTTTGAAACAATGAACGTATCTCTGATTTAAGAATAATGAACAACATGTTTGTGACTATTTCCACCCACATTGTTTTTAGTATTCACTGAGACATTAGATATATCTTAATAAACCTTTCTCTAGTTATATATTACCACTTTGCCACGTTTATATTACTTACATGCAAGAGTGGTCTCATGCCAAAAGACATTTATCTTGACCAGTAAAAAAAGAATATTGAAAACAGGTGGATACAGCAGAATTTAACACATACATTTCCATCTCTGGATTTTAAAACTGACTTGTTTGTTAAAAATAAAGAGGAAAACAAGAGTAATAAACATACCTTTGATTTATAGGCTTCCGTGTGTGTGTGTGAGTGTGTATGCATGTACCCGTCTTTCTACTGATATATGAAAACTGAAATATGGATGATAACTGATTGTCTTTTAGATTTCAGTAAATATCATATGTGGTTCATATGGGTTCAATTTACACAAATTAGTATTTGTGTAGTGATATCTCAACTATTACTGGTAAAAAAAAGTAGAAAAAAATCTTAAGTGTGCATATACCCTTTCACAGTGAGTAAAAAACCTCATATCTATCTATCTATATAAATTTTGATTAGGATACAAATAAGTAAAACTGTTTATTTGCTACTCAAAATGAATGGATTCACCCTACTTAAATGAGAAATACCTCTTTTTTTTTTTTGCCATTTGATTGCAGATTAACCAAAGGAAATGAGTAAAATAATCATTTACACTTTTAAAAATATTTGATTCCTCATTTTTCCAAATATAAACTTTTTTTTTGTTGATTATTTAAATTTAGTGACTCAGAAACTACCTGTGATGGGCAAGCCTTTCTGTGCTGGCCCCTGATAGCTGAATGCTGCAGACAGATTGTATTTTATTTTTACTCAGTGTCATTTGGGATTTAAATATCTCAGGCCTCTGTGCTCATGCTTCTATATTATATAGAAGCATCCAATTAGATATCTAGTTCTGTATTTTCTCCCGTGAATGTTGCAACAATTTCCACAAAGGCTGAATTTAAATTCTTCGCTCTTGAACCAAATGGGTCATCGTTAGGAAGGTAAAATGATTTTTATAGTATGATTCGTTGTTACCTTGAGTCTATACCATCTTCCTCCAATCAGATCGGACTTCTAATGAAACTCAAATAGGCCTCCTACTTAATTACTTTGTTAGTTACTATCTATTCCATTAAATATATACTAAATTAATAAGTTTGAATTACTTTATGACTAAGGGTGTCTGGGTGTGTCAGTCAGTTAAGTGTCTGACTCCTGGTTTTGGCTGAGGTCATGATTACATGATTCATGGGTTCAAGCCCCATATTGGCCTCCATGCTGCTGGTGTGGAGCCTGCTTGGGATTCTCTCTCTTTCCCTTTCTCTGTGCCCTTCCCCTGCTGTTTGCACTCTCTCTTTCAAAATAAGTAAATATGTGAGGAACAAGTTTAGGAATTCCCTGGGCTTGTACCAATGCGTTAAAAAGGCACAAAGAATTACAAAGCTATAGGATGCTCACACCCAAGTTTAGGTAAACAAGATTAGGGGAATAAGGATAAAGAAGGGGAGCGAAGGCCCCAGAATAGAGTTGGGGGGGACAAAGGTTTCCAGAATAGTGAAGGGGGGCAAAGGCCCCCAATACAATGGTATATGAAGTAAGCAAGATTAGGTAGTCAGGGCGAAAGCGTCCCCCAACTTAGTAGTATAGCAGAAAATTGCTTTCACAGGAGGGAAGGACCAAGTTAGGTAAACAGGTAAATAGGGCTATAGACTGCTGCTGCGCTGCATGTGAAGCTGCCCAGAGTGGAGCTGATTAGCAAAAGAAAAGGTGCCTTGTTGACCCTGAAGTTACTCACTCTATCTGTCTCATCCCCTAGGCTGGCTAAGATAAACAGAGGTGGTGCCTCATGTCTGCTGTAAACAACCTTCTGCCCGGCTGCCAGTGCCAGGATTTTGTTTTGTATTAACCCAAACCCCTAACCCCGAATGTCTTCAAGACCCCCCTTTCCTTCACATCCATGAGTTAATGTTCACAGTTTCATTGTCCCTTTGTGCACGTCCATCACCATGTTTATAAGCCTGCTGATCCTAATAAAAACAGGACAAGAACCTTTATTCGGGGACCTTGTCTTTTTCTGGACATTGGCCATCTCTTGCATTTTAATCCTGCATCTGCTTTCTTACTGGCCAAGAAAGAACTTTAGACTTAGAGTCTATGACATATATACACTTAAAAAGTATTTTATGACCATCACATCCACTATACATAGCCTACTGTTTCTTGCACTATCTTTATTTTATTCAGATATGTATCTTTGACTACCTTATAAGCTCTTTCATAATAACAACTGCAATGGGCTAATTTGTGTATATCCTGCAGCCCTAGCACCAGCACTTGTACAAACTGAAACTTTGTTCTTAAGTATTTTAAGCGGATAGGCTGGTGGGCGATAAATAGTTGGAATAAAGAGGCTCTTTTGGACTGTTTCAGCTAATATAGATCATAAGTACATGTGTGCATGAAAAAGGTTTAAGAAAAAACAAGGTTCTATTTGTTTCTTTTTTATTTTCAAATTTTCTTTTAAATTCTAGTTGGTTAACATACAATGCAGTATTGGTTTCAGGAGTAGAATCCGGTGATTCGTCAATTACATAAAACACCCAGTGCTCATCACCAGTGCCCTCCTTTAAAAAAATTGTTTATTTATTTTTGAGAGATAGAGCATGAGCAGGGGAGGGGCAGAGAGAGGGGGAGACACAGAATCTGAAGCACACTCCAGGGTATGAGCTGTAAGCACAGATCCTGATGCATGACTCAAACTCATGAACCGTGAGATCATGACCTGAGCTGAAGTCAGACACCCAACCAACTGAGCCACCCAGGTGCCCCTCAACTATCTTTTCGATTAGTTCATTTTGTTCAGTGTGTACTTGCAAGTAGAAGAAAAATTCATTCACACACACTTATGTATTTAATTTGAATATATGAAAAACTAATAAAAAATGAGAAAATGAGAATTTTCAAGGTTCTACAACTGATTGATGGTAGTCGTGTTTAATTAAAGATGATTTCAAATTCTTTGACGTTTGATATCATGGACACATGATATCTTTACCCCTTCCTATTAAATTGGGCTGGACTTTGACTGCTTTGATGAATACAGTATGGAAAAAATAATTGTCATTCTGGGACCAGCTTTCAAGCGGTGTATACTTTTTACAAATGTAATTATTTTAATGAAGTTAATAGTAGTCAAAACTAGAAACAAAGAGATGTTCACAAATAGGGGAATAAATATATTAACAACATTATAAAATCATTAAAAGGAATACATTGGTGCCCTTTGTATTGGTGTAGAAGGATTTGCAAAAGACTACAGTTAATTGGGAAATTTAACATGCAATGAATTATACAGTATTATACACTATTTTCTGGAAAGCAAATGATGATCATATAGTCACTAATGAATGACCATGATGAGAAAATAAGAAAAAAAAAGATGTAGCATACTTGAGATCGATGTGTGGAATGAAGTAATGAGGGGAAAAATTATCCACTAAGAAAATAAAATTAAAACATACATAAAATAATCCCATTTATATTTTCATACATATGTGTGTATTGTGTGTGTTTGGGTTTGTGTTTTCATTTATGTATTTCAAAGAGGGTATGATTTCCTAGTTTTACTGAGATACAATTGACATGTAATATTGTGGAGTTTTCTCCTGCTTTCTGAAAGTTTGCGTGGGATTAGTATCTAAAATCTATAAAGAACTTATCAAACTCTGCACCCAAAAAATAAATAAACCAGTTAAGAAATGGGCAGAAGACATATCGACAACATTTTTCTAAAGAAGGCATCCAGATGAGGAACAGACACATGAAAAGATACTCAACATTACTCATCCTCAGGGAGACACAAATCAAAACCGCAATGAAATAGCACCTGTCAGATGCTAAAATGAACCTGTCAGGTTGGCTAAAATGAACACAGGAAACAGCAGATGTTGGTAAGAATGTGAAGAAAAGCAATCCCTTTTACACTGTTGGTGGGAATGCAAACTGGTGCAGCTGCTGTGGAAAACAGTATGGAAGTTCTTCAAAAAAGTTAAAAATAAAAATACTCTATGACCCAGCAAATGCACTACTAAGTATTTACCCAAAAGATACAAAAATACTGATTCAAAGGGCTATATGACCCCAATGTTTATAGCAGCATCATCAATAATAAGCAAATTATAGAAAGAACCCAAATGTCCATCAACTAATGAATGGATAAAGAAGGTGTGGTGAACACACACACACACACACACACACACACACACAATGTAATATTACTCAGCCATCAATAAGAATGAAATCTTGCCCTTTGCAATAATGTGAATGGATCTAGAGAGTATGACGCTAAGTGAAATAAGTCATTAGAGAAAGACAAAATACTGTATGATTTCACTCATATGTGGAATTTAAGAAACAAAACAGATGAACATAGGGGAAGGGAGAAAGAGAGAGAGGGAAGCAAACCATAAGATACTCTTAACAACAGAGAACAAACCAAGGGTTGATGGAGGGAGATGGGGGGCGGGGAATGACCTAAATGGGCGGTGGGTATGAAGGAAGGCACTTGCTGTGTTTTGCAGTGGGTGTTGTCTGTAAGTGATGAATCACTCAATTCTACTCCTGCAGCCGATATTACACAATGCGTTCACTACCTAGAATTTAAATAAAAATTTGGAAAAAAAAGTACACTTGTGTTGTACCACTTCATTTTTACAAAAGACCCACAATTGTATTTGTTTTTGCTAATTGATGTGCAGGAGTCATTTAGCTAGTTTCTTGGTTTCTTTCAGAAGGAATTGTACCATGTGTAGCTATGCATTTGGTGTGTCCGTGGGAAGCAGGGTGTTGAGCCTCTTATGTCACCATATTTAAAGACTTCCCCTTGGCCCTGATAATACTGCATTTGGAAGCAGCTATTTGCCTTTAGTCTTTGGGAATGTGTGAGAAGGATATGATGTAGAGAGACTAAAATGAGGGTTGAAGTAGACAGGCTAGAATATATAAAGCCTTTTAATGTGGTGTTTCCTATTTATGTAAAAATGCCAAGATAGTCATTATAGGCCATCTGCCCAAGCTTCTATTTGAGTCACGATTCCTTAAAAAATATTTTCCAGAATGTGTTGTTCAATTTCATATATTCACACGTAGGAGGCCCACGATTAATTGAATCTCTCAATTCTATTTTTGTAATTCCATTTTTAGGGATTAAAATGTCTTATTCTGTAGTTAAAAACCACTCGATCTGATAAAACAGCCAATACCTAGATCAATCAGCCTTTAGATGCTATAATATATAGCTGACATAAGGGAGAGAGATGGGTTAATCTGATTATAAGTTTACATACTCTAAATTAGTAGTAATCCAGTGACAGCCCATTCTTCTTGAACAATTTATTTCAAACGATATTTTCTACTGTGCTGCTACTTATAAGTAAGAGCTCCATAAAAGTATGTGTTAAATGGAAAAAGATCATACAGGTGGAAACCTTTGAAGCGCTTTATAAAAAATAAAACAAAATTCTCCATAGATATTTTTTCAGCATGATACTTTGTGAGAAGTCACAGCATCCTATAAATGTCCTTTGAAAACCTGAGAGTCTCCTTGGGCTTTACTTCCATTCTGAAATGTTTTCATACAAAGACATTTTGCAGTCGCAGCTAAAAAACTGAAGACATTCACTGGTTTTAACTTCTACAATGCAAATGATTAAGAGTGTCTTTGAGTCTTACATGGTCCTTCAAATATATGCTGTATATATGGCGTCTCAATAAGTGGATTCACTGCTTTTATTTTCAGAAGCTAGAGCAGAGACAGATGAAATAGATAAATAGCAAGAAAGAATATGGTATGTAGTTTATGTATGAAACTGTTAGGATATTCTTTCTATGCTGATTAATGATTGGCAGGTATAGCCTTTTTATAGTCATTTCTATCACTCTCTCTCACCCACACAGGGAGATAGAGAGATGATAGAGAGATGATACATAGATAGATATGTAGATAGATGATAGATATACACATATAGATAGATATAGATAGATATATAAATATCTCTCCCTCTTTCTCTCTCTCTCTCTCTCTCTATATATATATATATGTATATATCTGAATTCAAGTCAAAAACATTTTTTGGCCATATTTAACAGATAGGGGTTGCTTTTAAAACTTATAAATATGCATTAAATACATACAGCATCACCATAAAACCCTTATTTTGAGTTCCTGTCTTTATCATAAAAAGAATATGGATCTGTGTTTAACTGGAGAAAAGTCGACCTGAACAAAAATGATTGATAATGTGTTATTTCTTTCTGAAACTGAGTAAGAAGAGAATATACCATTTTTGTTCGATAGCCCTTAGGACTTACATCTCTAAAGTCTGTCCTGATTCACTATGTGGTAACAATGTGTAGTTAATTAAGATTTGTCTCCACAATAAATGACACAATTTTGTTTACCAGAGGGGAACATTTTTGTTTTTATGAAAAAATTAAATTAAATTTAAATTAAATGTAGGGAAAATTAAATTAAATTAAGGGAAAATTAAATATAAATAAGAAAACCACAGCAATATATTATTATCTAGAACTGAACTAGTGATATTTTTCTTAGATGAAAGAAGGACACACTGACTCTCTTTTTCCCCCCGAAAGAAGAGACTAAATGTCCCAAGTGAAAAGTGCCTTCCCTGTACCAGAAGGGACAGAGACATCTTTATCACCAGAAAAAGTCAGAATAGAAAGGGCTGTATAAAGAAACCTTTATTACTTCCTTACTAATTTGCTCCCCGAAGCCCAAACTTCTTTGACTTTCCAGTTCTTCACGCTGTATTTTTCCTTTGTGTAGAATGTATAAAAGCTGCCTGCTTTGGTCACCGAGTCTTGTGTTTCTATGAGCTCCAAGCATATGAAATTACACATTTTTCTCCTGTTAGTCTGTTTTATGTCGATTTAATTATTAGACCGACCAGAGAATGTGGGAGAGAAGTAAGGAAAATTTTCTCTTCCATATAATATGCAATTTTTTATATCATAAATAACTTGAGATAAATGAAAGTGTGCATCCATAATTCATCAAATGCTGTGTTTCTATATGGAAATCCTTCAAAATGGACTTAAGGGAATAAAGACCATTTTTTCATATATTACGTCTTTCACTACTATAAAATATCACGTATTTAATATGCTATCTTATGTATTCTAACTGGTTATTAACAACCTTCTCATACGGATGCAGACATGGGCATCTGGAGTCTCACAGATACTAGGCTTTTCTGGATGCAATACCCTCGCTCTCGATAGATTCCTGATGACAGCATCAGGAAATAAATCTCTCTCCAGAAATAATTCTCATGGCTAATCTCAGGGAATGCTCAAGTGTGTTTACCCTAAAGTCTCATTTGGAAATGAACAAAACCGGGGATGACAGATTTCCAGGATTCTAAGCAACTTCAAGTTCCTCTAAGTTGGTTCTCTAATGCAGCAGGATTCCAGCCTGTGTGATTGATGGCTGAAGGCAGCATATAAGGAGGGTCACCAGATGGAAGCGTGGTCTGTAATATATATTAAGCTGAACTCTTGAACGTCACTGACATTGGTGTGATGAGAAAGTAATGTGGAAGGTGGCTGCATTGCAGGATTCCAGAGAGCAAATACATAATAAGAAAATCAGTGGCCTCTGAATTTGCGCTCTGTGGTAGCCGCAGGGGATGCTCTCTTTAGTGGCCATGTTCTGAGTGGCATTTTACAACATGCTAATCAAGACAGGACACCTAAATATCACAGCTTGCTATGCATTCATTGAATATCTACTGTTGATAAATGTCTCCAGATAATGTATAATAATCACGCACATCAGCTGTATTTTCTGAGCTTTAATGCAGTTCATTTAATTGCTCCTAAACCAGTAAATGCAAAACTTGAGGAGGAAAGAAACTAAGATGTGTTAGGCATATACTAGCTTATGTTCTTGAGTAGTCCGGTACTTTCCTGTTTAATCAGAAACTTTATCTGGGACTTAGCAGGAGCACAGGATTTCTTCTGCTTTTTTTTTTTCTCTTATTAGTGTATTGTTTTTGTTTCTTGCTTTCTATAAAGCTAGAACTCTCCACAATGAAATTAGTATACTTTTAAATTTGGGAAAAATGATTCTCAGTGACAATTTTTGATGCTTTCATATATTCCTTTGTCATTCTTTGTGTGATGGTCCCAGTACTGAGGCAACAAAAGTATTCGTGTGGGAGATACCGTTGAGGCAAGGCTCAAACCATGTAACTAATTGCTACTAATTGCCCACCAGTTAAAATTAAGAAACGGATTCATTTTTGTTACCCAAGACATTTTCTGCCATTGTTTACTTCCTTGGTACTTATTCAGAGGATGTGGAATTGTCCTCAGTCCTTTCTTCTGATTCTTTTCGAGTTAATTGTTTCCTCAGATGCTTCCCTGTGTAGAAGGATGTGAAAATCCCACAGGTTCCATTTTGTTCAACCAGGACCTAACTTTAGCCTCTAAAACAGGGTTTCTCCTCAAGACCATGTAAACTAACTTCCCTTCACTCTCCTCCTTCCCATGATTTAAATCTGAGCTTGTATAGCTACATTATTATTATAACTTAGGTACCTTAATGGATCTCGGTTTTCTTAAAAATGGAGTTATAAAGGGACACCTGGGTGGCTCATTGGTTAAGCACTGGACTCTTGATTTCAGCTCAGGTCACAATCTCCCCTGTTGTGAGTTCCAGCCTTGTGTTGGGCTCTGTGCTGCCAGTGTTGAGTCTGCTTAGGATTCTCTCTCTCCTTCTCTTTCTGCCCCTCCCTCACTCTCTCTCTCTCTCTCTCTCTCTCTCTCAAAATAAATAAACTTAAAAACAACTAGTTAAATTGTTTTTAAAAGAATAGAGTTACAGGGGAGCCTGGGTGGCTCAGTCAGTTCAGCGTCCCATTTCAGCTCAGGTCATGATCTCACGGTTCATGGGTTTGAGCCCCACATCGGGCTCTGTGCTGACATCTCAGAGCCTGGATCCTGCTTCGGATTCTGTGCCTCCCTCTCTCTCTGCCCCTCCCCCCATTTTCTCTCTCTCTCTAGTATAAAATAAAGCATAAAAACTTAAAAAAGGAGAAAGAGTTATAAATAACTGAAAAAAGAATGTTTTTAGGAGAAATTCTATACATCAATTATAGGCAAGCGAGAAAAATTTATGTATAATTAGGGGTTTCTGGATCACCTTGGTGATACTCAAGCAGTAGGAGGTAGGCAACCATCTACCTAAAAGATCACCTTCTTCAGAAAATAGTTGTCCGTCCTGTCACATTGAGTATTATGACAAAGGGTTCCTGGCATGATGATGGTACCAAAGTACACTGAGTTTCCCTGCTGCTGGAGGAAAGACTAGAAGTTCCTGCAGGTGGATAAAGGCATTGTCTGCAAGCAAGTCAGAATTTTTAATAACGTGAAGAATGTGTACTAAGATATTCTATGACATGCGGGCACTACATCAATTTTGCAGATATATTAAGAACACATACTGTGTACAAGGAACTGTTAGGTTAAACAACCTAGGTTGTTAACCTAGGTTAAGCAACCCTGAGGTTGCTTACGATATGGTAGAAAATACACTATGTGTTTGGGAAATATATTTAGAGTATAATCTACTTATAGAAACTTTCTCAGGATGTATACTGCAGTTATTTTCAGAAACAAAAATTTCCTTCACTCCAAAGGAGAACGTTACTAGCGTCTGTAGAATTCGTCCCGAGAACCACCGCAAGGTGACGTCTAGCAAGCTAGGTTAGTTTTAAGTTCTTAAAGTATACACAGCTTTTACACGTTTTTTTTGTTTTTTTTTTTTTTTTTTTACTTTGCTCATTTCGTGGAGCAGTATGTTTGTGAAATTTCTCCATGTTGTTGCGCATGGAAGCAGTGAGTTCACTTCCCTGCTGTGTCGTTTCCCAGTGTGCTAACATGTCATGAAATAACTTATCTCCTCTAGAGCAACAGTCAAACTATAGCGCAAAGTATGTTTGGACGTGAGACACTTCCTATTTATATACATTTATATATGGTCGAGGATTGTTTTGGCAATACACGGACCATCCTAAGGGACTGTGACTAAGAATTTATGGCCTGCAAACCCTAAAATATGCCGCACTTAACACTTTAGGAAAAAATTTTGTTAACTCTTGTCCTGTTGTGTTGATCTAAGTTGTTTTCAGTTTGATGCTAATGATAATAATGCGATGAGGAATATTTGCACACATGTCTTGGGCAGACATACTCACTCATTTCACCTCAGCATAAATCTGGGAATAGAGTTTTTAGGTCATAAGACATTTATGTGGCCAGCACGAGCAGACATAAGCATACGGTTTTGCAAAGTAAAATGCCAATTCTGCTTTCTACTGTCAGGGTGTAAGAGCTACGATTGTTCCATATCGTCATCAATACTTGGCATTTCAATTGTTTACATATTTTGCTCTTCTATATGCGAATCAGAATATACTACATTTACATATTCATTTTTATTTTCTTGAATACCAATGCAGTTGGATATCCACTCTCTGAAGTGCCTAGGAAATTCTGAATTTGCGTAACTGGCCACTAAAAAGGGTCACACTGACAAGTACTTGGCTCTCTGAAATTGGTATTATCTACCTGGCTTCAAATTTAGGGAGAGGTAACCCAAAATTAGTTGAGTCAGTCAATTCTATTTTTGGAATTCCATTTCTGGGGTGTAGAAGTTCCTATTTCTTCGTTCACACCCACTAGATCTGAAAAAACAGTTAATATGTAGATCAAATCAGTCTTCAGATACTGGAAAATATGGTGGCTGTCCTAAGGGAGCAATGCTGGTTAATCAGATTGCATATTAAAATTCTCTAATTTTAAGTAGCAATCCACTCACACTCTCTTTTTTTGGACAAATATTTTAAGCAATGATTTCTTCCATGCTGCTGCTCTTAATTTTAAAAGTGCCTGTGTTCATTGAGAAAATATGGTACAGATGAAAACCTTTCAAACCTTTTATTAATAAATAAATTTCTTCACAGTTTTTCTTTTCCAGCATGACACCCAGTGACAGGTCACAGGGTTCCACAAATGCCCTCTGAAAAAGGAGAGGAATTGTTTCTTCCACTCTAAAATGTTTGCTCACAAAACTATTTAAAAGTAGCAGCTACAAAATCTAAGAAATTCAGTAGTTTTTAGCCTCAAAAATTGTAATGGATAATTAAGAGTGTCTTTGGGTCTGATATGGTTCTTTAAATATAAGGATATTCCCATGCTATTTCAACAAGTTGTTTTAGTCATTAGAAATTAAGACAGAGAAAGTTCAAATAGACCAATATCAAGAACATACACACATAAATGCTCTTTGTTTCTAGTGTAACTAATATGTAGGTGTTTACAGACTCATTATCTTGGTATCCACAATCATTTTATGTACTTCCTCAAAAGTTATAGAAAACAAAATATAATATAACATAACATAACATAATATAATATAATAATATAATATAATATAATATAATATAATATGTAGCATAACAGTATAATAATAAATTGCATATATATATATATTCCGACTACATACTTTACAGTTATATAATTGTGTTACTAATTTCTAATAAACATTCAAAAATGTTGCCTGGTGTTTTTAATTTATCATTTAATTTTTTTTTTCCATTTTGTGTCCCATACAGTAAGCAGGGATATTTGGATAATACAAACAGTATTTGGATAACAGTATTTGGATAATACAAACAAAATGTTCAATTCTTTTTTTAATTTTTTAATGCTTATTTATTTTTGAGAGAGAGAGACAGTGTGAGTGGGAGAGGGGCTGAGAGAGAGAGGCAGGCAGGGAATCTGAAGCAGTCTCCAGGCTCTGAGCTGTCAGCACAGACCCCAGAATGGGGCTCGAACTCATGAACCATGAGATCATGACCTGAGCCTAAGTCAGACACTTAACTGACTGAGCCTCCCAGGTACCACCCATGTGCCCCCAAAGTGTTCAATTCTTGACAAAGCATGCTCCCAACCACATATTAGAAGCAATTATTTAGTAAACAGAATGATATTAAAACAGTGTTTAAGGGAGAGGTTTTACTATGTATTACAAAAAGAGACATTTATCCAGGACAGAGAAGAGAAAAGAAAGGAAGGAAATTTCCCTGGAGGATTGGTAGAGGAACTGATTTTTGATAATTACAGCACAATGATGCCCAAAGCCCTTTCCGCTGTTCTTTATAACCTAACCATTTTGATTCCTTTTCTTCTCCCCCACTTTCTTGGGATCAAATTGACATATAACATTGGGAATTTTTAAAAGGGTACAAGGTGAGTTTTGATATATGTCTACTTGGTGAAATCATCATTGCTATAACGTTAATAAACACATTCGTTGCCTTACATAGTTACCAACTTTATATCGTGTTGAGAACATTTAAGAACAAATTCTTAGCAAATTTCAATTATGCAATACAGTATTGTTAATTGTAGTCACCATACTGCACACTATGTCCCCCGAAGCTTATTCAGCTTATAACAGAAAGTTTGTACTATCTGACCAACGTGTCCCCATTTTGCCCACTCCCCAAGCTCCTGGCAACCACTGTTCTACTCTCTGCTTTTATGAGTCCAGCTTTTTTAGATTCCGCAAACAAGTGAGATCATATAATATTTATCTTTCTCTGTCTGACTTATTTCACTCGGCATAATGCCTTCAAGGTCCATCCATGTTTTGGCAACCACAACTTCTTTACTTTTAAAAGTCATGACTTGGCCACCGCAAGACCTCTCTGATTGTCAGATACACTGCCTACTATCTTTACTTCTCCAAGATCCAACTTGCATCTTTTGAGATCTTTTGAGACTCAATATCTCCAGCCAATGAAGCCTTTCTTTTATACTAGATTTAGACATTTTCTGTGGATAAAGCCCCCTGTTTTTTTTACTTCATGATGAATTTGAAAGTTATGAATTATTTGGTGCTTAGTTAGGTAATGTTGGTTACCTTGAGTAGATTACAAGATTCGTTAGTATAGAAACTACTGGATATGCCATGGGATACAAAGCATTTAAATACCCAAGTTCACTTAGTAAGCACACACTCAATCTAAGTATAATAAATTAATGTTTGAATGAATGAAAGAATGAACAAATAAAAATCTGGCAAAATGAGAAAAGTGCGAAAAGTTTTCCACAAAGAAAGAGTACCGTATACAAAATCTAGATGCATAATAAAGTATGATATATATAAGGAACTGCAATATTATTGTGATAGGGTTTCAAAACAAACTCATCTTATTCAATTAAAGTTTTCGAGACAACTTTATTTCTCTTCTGTTATGCAATATAATTTTATATAAACTATAACCACAAAGTGTGTGTGTGTGTGTGTGTGTGTGTGCATGTGATATTTAAAACCATCTTTTAATTTTTATTTTTTTCAGGGCCTCTTTCACATCTTTGTTCCTCAGGCTGTAAATCAGTGGGTTTAACATGGGAATCACAAGGGTGTAAAACAAGGAGGTCATTTTATCTTGATCAAGAGAGTAGGAAGAACTTGGCCGGAAATACATGAAGAGAATGGTTCCCTGGAAAATTGCAACAGCAGTTAAGTGGGAGGTGCAGGTGGAGAAAGCTTTGAACCTCCCCTCAGCAGAATGGACCTTCAGGACGGATAGGATTATATAACAATAAGAGATAAGGACTCCTAAAATGGTACTCAGTTCAATGAAGCCAAAAAATGTGAATAATGCCAACTCATTGATCTCTGTATTTGAGCAGGAAAGAAGGTAGAGTGGAGGTAGATCACAGAAGAAATGATTAATCTCCTTTGATCCACAGAAACATAACCGGAATGTTAGTGTCGTGTGTATCAAAGCATCTGCCGTTGCCAGCACGTAAACCCCGGCCATGAGCAGGAAGCACACTCTGCTGGACATGTTGACCGTGTAGAGCAAGGGGTTGCTAATGGCCTTGTACCGATCAAAGGCCATCACCGCCAGCAGTAGGCATTCGGAATCAGCAAACGTACAGAAGACCAAGAATTGCAGAGCACAGCCAACGAAAGGGATTGATGTATTTTTGGCTAGAAGGTCTACCAACATTTTGGGCCCAATAGCTGTGGAATAACAGAGGTCACAGAAAGAGAGGTGGCTAAGGAAAAAGTACATTGGTGTGTTCAAATGAGAATTCATTCTAATTAGAATAATCATTCCGAGGTTTGCAAAAAGATTAATGAGATAAATAACAAGAAACATTGTAAATAGGGTTGCTTTCATCCCAGGGTTATTGGTAATTCCCAAGAAAATGAAATCAGTCAAGGATGAACAATTTCCTACATCCATTCTTCTATATCCTTGTCTAAACTTTTGAGAACATGACCAAGACGATGATAGATAACACATGTAACTCTTCTGACAGCCACAAAATACCTGTAAGGCAGAACACAATTTCTTCCCTCAACTGTCTTTTATACTCATAAAATTACTCGGTCAATTCTTTAAAGAGGCATTGCTACCTCTATGGCAATAATAAAAATATCTATGATAGGTCGTTAAGAAACTTTGATATAAATCTAGATGTCATTTAGGGCACCTGGGTGGCTCAGTCGGTTAGGTGTCCAACTCTGGATTTCAGCTCAGTTTCTCACGGTTTGTGAGTTCATGCCCCACATTGTGAAGAGTACTGTCAGTGCAGAGTCAGCTTGGGCTTCTCTCTCTCTTTCTCTGCCCCTTCCCCTGCTGTCTCCCTCCCCCCCCGTCTCAAAATAAGCAAGTAAATAAATAAATAAACTGTATAAATCTAGATGTCATTTATGAGGGATGCAACTTTCAACAAGCTCTTTAATTCCTCCAAATATCACCTTCCTTTTATCAAGGATGATATTTGGGTGAATTGATATCTCATTCATCTTCAAAATAACCTGAAGAAGCACCAATGTTAGGCCATAAGATGGAGGACTAAGCCTTTTCTCTGCTTGAAAGTATTCCATGGACACACACACAAAATGAGGATATTTATTCTATTCTTCAAAAAAAACATGATCAGCTTAAAATATTTTTTTATATTAGTTTTTAGAAACAATGAGCATATCACACACTAATCACAATGAAAATAATTATATTCCTGATCCCGGGGTGAGTTGTCTTCAGTGTTTGCTAGGACAAGGAGTAAGAATTATTGACTTTTTTCAGGAAATGTATTATTGCTTTGCCAAAATACTCATTACCTGTTTGTGGAGTGGTCTGATGCGAAGGAGGAGTCTCTTAACCAAAGAAAAGGGCAAAAAAAAAAAAAAAAAAAAAAAAAAAGAAGTTAACACATACATTTGCATGTCTTTGGATTTTGAATGGACTTTTATATTAAAAAATGAAAGTAAGATGAAGAATGATAAACGCTTCTGAGTGATACAGGTTCTCTTCCTTGTGTGTGTATTTATGTGTGTGTCATGCATTTGCATGTGTATATATGTCTCTCTCGTACATAAGAATAGAAAGTGGACAATGGATTTGCTCTTTAGACTGAAGTAAATATGGCATGTGGTTCACATGGAGATGTGTTTGTGTATGTTGTTATTTGTAAAGTGGTGCCTACATTATTTTTAAGTAAAACCAAAAAAAAAAAAAACCTGCTTAAATTCATGTATATACTTACCCAGCAATAAAAGTAATAGAAGCTTTCCTGTAAACTAACATCCAAGTAAAATAATTAAAAAGTTATATTGTGAATACTAAGCTCAGACAGGTTCAGTTTTGAGAAGAAAATATTTTTGTCCATTAAACTGCAGAGTTTATTTCATTGAGTAAGCAGGCAAAAGATGCTTTAAAAAAAACTTTTTTTCTTAAAAGTTTAAGTTTTTAACCCTATATTCTTTAAATTACAACCTAAAAGCCTACCTGAGATGAGCAGGTCTTTGGTGGTTGAACAATAGGCAGCGGGCATTTTATTTTAGCAGGTGCATTTGGGACTTAAATCTGTAGCTACTGCCCTTAGGCTTTGATGTTAGGCAAACATATCATTAATTATATTCCTGGTTCTGTATATTCCCTCTGTGAATTCGGAAACAACTGTAGCAAAGGCTGAACTTTAATGCTTCACTACTGTTACCAAGTTGATCTCTGCCAGGAAGAAAACGCCAAATTATTTTTATAGTATGCTTCAGCTTCTCAGAATTTGCATCATTCTTCTCCAGTCAAAGAGGAAATCTAATAAAACCCAAGTAAACCCCTCCTTAATCATTTCTAGCTCCTTTTGATTGTTCATTTTTTTCTTCCATATTTGAAATATTCTCCTTCCCACTGTATTGAGGCATATTAGCATAATTTGATAACATTTTCTTTTTATTGAAATACAATTGATCGTTGTAAAATTCACCCTTTCAAAGAATGCAGTTCTTTGGTTTTTAACACGTTTTCAAGGCTGTTCAGCCATCACCACTATCTAACGCCAGACCTGTGAGAAACCCATACCTGTTCATTGCCACAGCCCTTGCCCTCTCTCCCAGCTCCCAGAACCACCAATCCACTTTCCACTCTGCCCACTCCGGACATCTCAAATAAACAACATCGACTGTGTTGTGTCGAAATGGGCTTCTTTCCTCCAGCCTAATGTTTTTAAGGATCATCCATGTTGGTGCGTGATTCAGAATTTTGTTTCGTTTTATGACTGAATAATACTTCACTGTCTGGATATAATACATTAGTTGATTCATTCATCAGTTGGATGCACTTTATGGATATAATACATTGGTTGATTCATTCATAAGTTGGATGGACATTTTGGGTTGTTTCCGCATTTTGGCTATTGCGAACAACGATGCTAAAAATATTCTTGTCCATGGTACTTGGCTTGCCGGGCTGCTTTCCTCAGGGAGCCTGGTCTTCTTCCCATCCCCTGACCACATGCAAGTCACCATTTCATTGACTTTAGGACTCCATCACATTCTCTACACTTAGTACATTCTTTACTAAATTCTGTTCCTTTTATTCATATGAAAATTCATCTACTACATTTGAGATTCAGGAGTAAGACCAGTGTTTGTATTTGTGTTCTAAACTATCTAGTATAGGGATTTGCAAAAGTCATGGCTTTCTAAATATTTATTGTTGGGTGTTTCTGGCTATTTAAAATGGAAGGTGAAGTGAAAATATTAGTAATATACTAGATTTGGGTTGGGGGATTTTTTCTATTAATATACCTGCTATGTACAAAGATAATGCATCTAAGGAAATTCACATAGATGCTGATAATTCTAAAAAAGCAGAGAAAAAGATGTAGCCCTTCTCTTATTATTCCTAATGGTCCATTAACAAAAACTTTGCTTCCCTCCTTTGGTCTTTGTTTAAAAAGAAAAAAAGTAATTCTTCCAACAGGTAACACAAATTAGTTCCATTGAACCAAATGCCAAGACAGCTATCTGGTCACTTAAGACCCTCATGCTCCTTAGTGAACAGGCAAAAGGGGGTTCTCTACCAGTTGGGGTGATTGTTCCTGAATATAAAGGGAACATGTGATGTTTACTATAGAGCTAAGGTAGCAGGGAGTGTTCCTGGAATGCATGAGAGCCTCCGGGGCACCTTTTAGAATGCTCAAATCCATTATTAGAATGTTGATAGAAAACCATAACGGCCCCAAATAGAACTAGCAATGATATCTATACTTGAGGGATATAGGTTTGGGCCACTTTACAAGGCAAGAAAGCAAGACAACGGGGTGCTTGTTGAAGTTAAGGGGAATTCGGAGGAGGTTGCAGAGAAAAGGAAATTCTATGTTTGAACGATGATCATGTGGCCAGCAATGAAAGCAACACTGTAGGAGTTATGATTGTGTTTTCCTTTTGTTTTGAGGTAAATGTGTTAACTAGTATTCACACCTCACCTATTCCCCTACTTCCTTCCATAAGATAGTGTGAGAAGGTTTAGACTTCTATCTCAAAATTTTCACAAGTTATAGGCTGTCAAAGGTGTGTGACTTAGCTAGAAGAACCCTAGGTCACCCCGGTAAGGATAAAATGGCACATGAAACTTTGTGTAGCCTCTTTTTTCTTTCAGTTGTATGAGTGAATCTGTTAAAAGCAAGCATGTATTTGCTGTTGTCTTATTTGAAAGATGGATGTGATTATAAGAAAGTCCCTGAATGGCATGCTGAAAAGGAGTGGATTATTTGGGATCTTGCCGTCAGTGTGTCTATAGATGCATTTTCTAAATTGTTTCAATGCTGTTTCAGGTTGGAATTGGTACAAAATAGGAATTTACATGAGGGTTGGGCATAAATCTCCTGTTTCCATAATGTTTACAGTGGGTCAAGCAGCTTCAGTAATAGCACAAGGACCACATAGACTTCAGCAAAAACCACAGAGGAAGGCTTAGCTAAATGGGTTGCCATGGAAAGTTTGACCATTCCGGGCCTGAAATATAAATTCAGGCCTTGCTGACTATCATACAGTCTTGGGGATTTAGCAGGTGGCCTATGGGTAATGAAATACTGTATGTTACCAGTAGGAAAAGCAGTGTAGGCCATCTAGAAAGCTCAGCAATTAACAGCAGCTCTGGGGACCTTGAAAACATACTGATACCCTGTATTTTTAGTTATTCCTTTACTTGGAAACAGTTAAATTTTCTCATAAGTGGCATAATGTTTGGTGATATAACTGTTGAGCACCAAAACATAGTGATGTAGGAAAAATAAGATTTTCACAGGCATCTGGATATGTAATATTGCGCTGTAGACATATCACTAATAGATACTTGCGTATGTCTGTTTTAAGTAAGCTCTATGTCCAGCATGGAACCCAACGTGGGACCCGAGATCCTCATGACCCTGAGATCAAGACCTGAGCTATGATCAAGAGTCAGACACTTAACTGACTGAGTCACCCAGGTGCCCCAGATATTTGCATATGTTAAGTGTTTAGTGAACATGAAAAGCCGTTGAGATATACTTATCTAATACTGCTTTTTGTGATTCTCTATAGCCTTGGCCAAGTAATCCTTGGCTATGGAAATATAAACTTAATATTAGAGTATGGTGGTGGGTATGTAGCTGTGAGTGACTGTGCTCTCTTTTTAGCAAATAAAACAACAGACATGCTCAAGAGAAGCATTGTTGGTCAGAAATCTAAAGAAACGATTCTTAGAGGAATTTAAAACAGAATGATTTGGGCTGGATCTTGTGGACTTTCACAACAAAGAGTACATGGGTTTAAATGTACTTATAAACTTTAATACTTCTGAGTCAAAGCTTATAAATATTTATTATGTAGAGAAAAAATAATAAAAATAAAAAACAGAAAAAAAAACACATCAGCTACTGAAATACATTTTGCATGATACATGCCTCCAATTTCAGCCTTCAAACATCCCACCAGGGCATATGGGTTGATCTCCCAAGAGGATACAGGTGATATATATTGGAGAGCCAATTCTGTTTTTGAGAAGACAGAGAAAGATGTTCCTTCCATACCTCTAGTAATACTTTGGTGTATAAAAAAGAAAAATATAGGAAGACAAAATGTTTGCCTTGCAGTTAACCTGTATTCTTCAAAGTGCTACTTAGAAAAAATTTTCAAATTGCTTTGGAGTAGAATGGGGGTAGATTAACAGCATATTATTGAACTGAACTTAAGAAAGTGTACTTGATTTTGTACTAATGCTTCTATGACATCCCTGCCTCTCACCATCTCATCATACAGTGTACATTTGAATTAATGTTAGCTATAATACAAATATTTATAATTAACACCTGTAAAGTACTGAAAAATTACAGGTGTTATTCACAGCATTTGCTCAGTTATTCATCCAACAATCACTGACATGCATACTTTATTCTCCCCATTTTTCAGATAAGTTAACAGGCATAGAAAATGAATGAACTTGGGGCACCTGGGTGGCTCAGTTGGTTAGGCCCCCTGCTCTTGACTTTGGCTGAGGTCATGATCTCATGGTTGGTGAGTTTGAGCCCCACATCAGGCTTTGCACTGGCAGCACAAGCCTTCTTGGGGTCTCTCTCTCTCTCCCTCTCTCTCTCTGCCCTTTCCCTACTCAGACTTTCTCTGTCTCTCTCAAAATAAATAAATAAACTTAAAAAAAAAGAAAATGAAGTAACTTGTTCAAAATGCCTCTCACTAGCCAAGTACAGCGCTTCCATACGAACCAATAGAATCTGGCCTCCTTCTTCATCCAGTAATCTATCATATAAATGAGATATATTACAGACACACATGCGCACACACTCACTTTTCTTAGGTATTTACTATATCCCTTAAGACAGCCTGATAAAACACATTTTAGTATTATTTTTTAGTATTTTAGTATTTTAGTATTAACTCCAGGCTAGCGATCATTGAACAGTAGTCTATTCTTTAGCAGCAATTCTGAAACTTCTAAATGTTTTCTTACATCGTGGGTTATGACTTGAATTTGACTGTATGAAAAACAAATGTTTGATAAAAATCCCTTGTGTATCTGCTGATACATGTGTTGCAGTTTCCCAGTTAGAGTTTGTAACTGGGGATTTAGGTGAATCTCCGAACTTTATAGCTCACGAGGCATCTACCTTTAATCGTACAGCTCTCTTAGCGGCATCTTTGACATCTTTATTTCTCAAACTATAAATCAATGGATTCAGCACTGGGATGATGATGGTGTAGAACACGGAGATAATTTTATCAGTGTTAGGAGAATATAGATAGCTGGGCCGTGAGTAAATGAAGAGGAGAGTCCCCTGATAGATGGCCACTGAAGTCAGGTGAGAGGCACATGTGGAAAAGGTTTTCTTCCTCCCACTGGAAGAACGGATCTTTAAGACTGAGCGAAGGATGAAAAAGTAGGAGATGATGATGACGATGAAACAGATAATTTCCACTGAGCTGCCATATGTAGAGAGAAGCCACTCATTAACTGATGTGTCTGTGCAGGATAACTTAAGCAGTGGGGGGAGGTCACAGAAAAAATGATTAATGACATTTTTATCACAGTATTTCAGAATAAATGCAAAGGACGTATGAACCAGGGAACTCAGGTTGCCTCCAATGTAGGACAAGACAATCAACCATATACAGATGTCCCGAGACATCACAACCATATACAGTAAAGGGTTACAGATGGCGACGTAGCGATCGTATGCCATGGCAGCCAAGATAAAGGATTCCGTATCAGCAAAAGCACAGAAAAAATAAAACTGGAGGGCACAGCCATAATAAGAGATAGATTTGTTCTCTGAGAGGAAATTGATGAGCATTTTGGGAACAATGACTGAGGAGTAACAGAGGTCTGCAAAGGATAAGTTGCTAAGGAAAAAATACATGGGGGTTTGAAGGTGAGAATCAGTCCTGATTAATATCATCAGTCCAATGTTCCCTGTTAAAATCATACCATACAGTGTCAGAAACATGAGGAATAGGACAATCTGCAGTTCAGGGCGGGTCGGAAACCCTAAAAGAATAAACTCAGTCACCAAAGTGTAGTTTCCATCTATCAATTCCATATTCTGTGTTGTTTTCTTTCTACAGGAATTCTAATGTCCTAAAATGGTATATCGATGGAAAGAGAAAAACAGATGAAATTACAAGGTTATTTTATTGTTTCCATGAACAAAGAAACAAACAAGCAAATAAAGAACCAAACCCAAACTCCCTTTCAAAAATAAACTCTGAGAAATAGATTTCAGGATTTAGTAGCTGTCAGATTCCATGGTTGCTAGTTTTATCTTATTTGCTTGATTATTGACGAGTTCTTCCATTGGATAGTTGGCTTCTGCATGCAAGGATCTGGTTTTGCTTACTTTTTTTGTACTCAAGGATAGCACAATAGCTGGTGTAGAGGGTTAAGGAAGTAATGGATTAATGGACTAATGATGATATGAAGAGGAGAAAAATATCCAGGGGTGCCTGGGTGGCTCAGTCGGTTAAGCAGCTGACTTCAGCTCAGGTCATGATCTCGCGGTCTGTAAGTTTGAGCCCCGCGTCGGGCTCTGTGCTGACAGCTCAGAGCCTGAAGCCTGTTTCGGATTCTGTGTCTCCCTCTCTCTGACCCTCCCCCATTCGTGCTCTGTCTCTCTCTGTCTCAAAAATAAATAAAGGTTAAAAAAAATTAAAAAAAAAAGAAAAATATCCATATTCTTAAACATCAATTTGACTTTAGAGTCTGCCTTACAATGATAACTGTAGACCAATTTGCCTTTTCTGTCCAGGATTTAATAGACAGGGGCATGCTATACTGTTGAGAGAGCAGATACAGTGGTGTTATGAAACATATGCTGGTTAATTTTTCTAATGTAAAGTCAAAATGATAATAATGAAATGGGGGGAAAATGCCAATAAACATCACTTCTGAGTATATTTTTGACAAGAAAGAGTTTAGGGTAATTCCGCAAATCCCATCAAGATACTAAACCAAATGATTAAACAAATCATTTCTTAAGCTTTGGCATTTATTAGAATACTTGGCTTCTAGAAAAGGTCTGATGAATATTAGCTGACTAACTGGATAAAGTGGGGAAAGAATTTAGTTGTAGGTTGATTTCTAATTAAATAATATTATACTATATGGCCTTCTCACGCATTATATGTTCCGTGCAAGCAAAAACAGTCACCTCCCTTTTATTTTTATGCTAGCCTAATTCAGGGTGCTGCGTCTAAAAATTATGTCAATACTTGCTTCTGGGGTCTCTGAATTTTTCCAGAAGTAGATAAAAATAAACCCGAACTTGAAGTACAAAAAGTTTTATCTTAATCTTAGAGTGTGTATTTGAAAATATATAAAAGAAGCAAGCAGTTTTCGGTGAACTATGGTAGTGTTACCAAAAAGGGAACAAAATTGTTTTGTATTGTTTTCTCACTTATGTAAAACATATTCTATCAGTGACAATGGTGTGAGCTTCATTTGTTTAGGTCATCGAATCATTCAAACACCCTAAGACACAGGCACGGAGAAGCCTGAGAGAGACTGAAGGGTTAATATACTGTCATGTTATTACCTCAGAGTGTGAATGAGATGAAGGACTATAATGGGATAATGATTAATATATTCTTTTGTCTGTTTTCAAATTCATCAAGCTATATGGAAAGGGTAAGATTTTATTTCAGGGTTGGAAAGAATTTGATTAGAATCTCATATTGGCCCCATGTGGGCTGTGACCTAGTGCAATTATCTATATCTATATCTATATCTATATCTATATCTATATCTATCTATATCTATATCATCTATACTGTAAAGATGACAAGTATATCACAAGGTTGTTGCATGTATTAGAAAAATTTGTCCGACTCTGAATCTATCATCATCATCATCTATCTATCTATCATTTATCTGCTTATTTACCTTTCTATGTAGTCACAGTTTAGAGAGACTGACACATGGTATATAAAGAGCAGAGATTAGTGTTAATTTCTCTATTGTTCTCTTCCATCCTTGGCTTATGAGCAGTGCCAGGTGGCAAAGTCTTACTAGTAACGACTATCATTTATATAATGGTTACTACATGCAATGCAATAGTCTAAACACTTTATATATAATTGGTCACACAAACCATTTACTAACAAAATCACAATGCAGTTACCCTCACTGCGGTCTTTCTTTTGCAGGTGAGGAAGCTAAGGCACATGTGATCAGGCCTTGACAGGTAAGATGTGATGGAAACAAGATTGGATCCCAAGCTTCTGACTCCCAAGCCTTGGCTCTCTACAGAGCTGCATACTTTGTTTTAAAATCATTTTTTGTAATGTTTATTTATTTTTGAGAGAGAGAGAGAGAGAGAAGGCTTGAGTGAGAGCAGGAGACACAGAATCAGAAGCCGGATCCAGGCTCTGAGCTGTCAGCACAGATCCCGACAGGGGGATCAAACTGACGAATTGTGGAATCAAGACCTGAGCCAAAGTCGAACCCTTAACCAACTCAGACACCCAGGCGCCCCTCTACAAAGCTGCATTCTTATTAATTCCATATTTTGGATAAGAACACTGAGGTTTAGAGTAATACACCATGTCATTCAGCTACTCATTTATAGGCGTAGCTCAAGTCTGGGTGTGTCCCAAGCCAAAGCTCATGGCAGCCACCATGAAGGTGGTTGGAATATTAAGGGGGGTGGCCACTGTAAGACAGGCTGAGGTGCCGAGAGTTGCTGAAAAGGGGAATAAATTCTCACATGTTTACAGAAAAAGCAGGGCATATGTTTTGAGACCTTCTAATTGGTCATCCTTTCCATTAAAAAAAAAAAAAAAGAGAACAGCATGAATGAGGGTAAAGGTAGGAAAAGATAGTGAAAGTTAGATTCTTGCTTCAAAAGGTAACGAGCACAAAGATTGAATCAAAATACTGTGATTCACTAAATTATTCCCAAATCTATAACAAAACTATCTTGGTATAGAAAATAAATTTATTCAGGGGCTCCTAGGTAGCTCAGTCAGTTAAGTGAGCTAAATCAACTTTTGATTTAGGTTTAGGTCATTATCTCACAGTTCATGTGATCAAGCTTGGTGCTGACAGTACAGGGCCTGTTGGGATTCTCTCTCTCTCCTTCTCTTTCTGCCCCTCCCCCACTTGCTCTCTCTCTCTCCAAAGGAATAAACATTAAAAAAAAAAAAAAAGAAAAGAAATTAATTCAATCTATCAGGTAGCAGCCAAGCTTCTGTTCTCTTATCGGTAACAAAAAAGCTTATTTAAACCAAAAAGTGTTTTAGATGCCTGGAGAAGCTATATAAGCAATAAGGGCCCAAGATACATTACGTAATAGATTACCTTGTGGGTCTAACACTAATGGATGAATGTGGTCTCTGAACCATTTAGACGCAATTCTGTGGTTCTTGCTCTCAGAGACTCAAAAGCCTGTCTTTTCTCTATTAAAGCACAGAAACCACTTACCAAGGAAGGAACTGTTTTCCAATAACCTGCATCGATAATTTTTCCAGAAGCACCAATGACTTTTACATGCATTCTCATGTCATTGGGGACCTCATAAATGAAGGATTCCAAATGTGCTCATTTCCAAGGGGCACCTAGAGAATAATTAACAAGTCATTGCCATTGCGAGTCATGTTTCTAAAAACCCATGGGTAGTTATAACAGATATTCTGGTAATGTTAATTTGAATAGGCGGTTTTTACTCTCAGTTATATTGGGGTTGTTTGTACTGACACTTGGAATCCCAAAGCATCCTCTATTGTGGAGGTTCTTTGGAAATAATTCAAATATTTGTGAATGTTAACTATAACCATTTAATTTTTTTTTCAAAAACCCCATGGAAGCTCAAACATTGTTGCTTATTATCAGTGCTGAAAACTGATAATTATCTTTCTCCTGTCATCAGAAGCTGAGCACAGTAGAGGTTTCTGTAGATCTTGGTAGATGGAAGGACTCCTAGATGAGTATCTTGTGCTGAAAGCATCAAAAATGACATAACCATTCCAGTTAGGAAGTGCAAGCTTTCATCAGCTAATTAGTCTTACATACAGAGTATCTGACAGTTTTACTAAAACAATGATATTTAAGGGCTAGTCGTAGTTAGTGGAGCTCCACTAATTATATTATAAACTACATTTTTTTTTCACAGTATAAAATGGGTTTATAAATGACTCCTACATTTGCGGAATCTTTAAGGGAATCTTGTCAAAACTTGTATCCAAGGCCAAGATCTACTTCTTATTCAGGACTGAAAAATGGTCACACAACTTCAGTTTAATTGCTTATAAGGGCCAGAGTTTCACATTTTCAATTCACTGTGGATCTTCTAACAGTTAAAAATTTCTCCATTATAATGAACTCAGATCTGAATTTATTTTTCCTCTTTGTTTGCAGTGTGATCCTCCTATCTATATGTAAACCATACTGAAATTATTTTGTGATTGGGGACAGTTTAGTGGCAGGTGCGATGGACTGTGGAATAACAATTTAAGCAAAAATGGAAGTCATTTTAGCATAATATGGTCATACTGAGAATTTAAAAATGTAAAAAAATACTGTAAAAAAATAAAAATTGAAAAAAAATTACTGTGATAATAATGATGGTAATGAAAAACATTGAGAAATGTTTTAAAATTGTAATAAAATTTTTGAGGAATCTTCATACTGTTTTCCAAAGTAGCTGCACCAGTTTGCATTCCCACCAACAGTGCAAAATGGTTCCCTTTCTCCACATCATCACCAATAGCTGTTGTTGCCTGAGTTGTTAATGTTAGCCATTCTGACAGGTGTGAGGTCGTATCTCATTGTGGTTCTGATTTGTATTTCTCTGAGGATGAGTGATGCTGAGCATCTTTTCATGTATCTGTTAACCATCTGGAAATAGAACTACCCTACAACCCAGCAATTGCACTATTAGGTATTTATCCAAAGGATACAAAACTGCTGATTCAAAGGGGCACATGCACTGCAATGTTTATAACAATGCAATATTTGGCTATCAATAATAACCAAATTATGGAAAGAGCCCAAATGTCCATCAACAGATGAATGGATAAACAAGATATGGTACACACACACACACACACACACACACTCAATGGAATACTACTTGACATCCAAAAAGAATGAAAATCTTGCCATTTGCAACAATGTGGTTGGAGCTAGGGTGTATTATGTTAAAGGAAACAAGTCAGGCAGAGAAAGACAAATATATGATTTCACTCATCAACAGATAAACATATGGGAAGGGAAGGAAAAATAAGATAAAAAGAGAGAAGGAGGCAAGCCATAAGACACTCTTAAATACAGAGAACAAGCTGAGGGTTGCTGGAGGGGTGTTGGATGGGGGCGGGGAATGAGTTAAATTGATGCTGGACATTAAGGAGGGCACTTTCATCCCTTAAAAGCTAAAAACACCCATTATCTTTCCCTATTCCTACATTTCCAAGAGTGATAACATAACACCAATTGAGTGATCTATTTGAACCTATAGGCAGAGGTCCAAGCCTTTAAGATTGTTATAACATGTAGCAGTAGCACTGCTTCTGTAGCAAACATTTGGAATCTCTCCATAATTCCTGGGATTTTGCACCATTCTTTATTATGATTCTAAATGTCCTTGCCATCGTATTCAGGAGAGATAGAAGGCAAGATGGGATGAGGGGAGTCTTTCTAATAAAGATAAGCTAATTGTACTCATTATTCAAGTGCTCTAGGAAAACACTTAAGCAAATGATTGCAGTTGAAATTTAACTTTTTCACATCAGATCAGCTGATATAGAGCAAGTATGATATTGGCTGTTACTTTTAACTTTTTAAGATGCTATAACTGAGCTGCAATCTCAAATGGAGGCCACGGCGGCAAGGATGGATGAGGCAGAGCAGAGAATCAGTGATATAGAGGACTTACTAATGGAGAATAATGAAGCAGAAAAAAAAAGAGACTAAGGCAAAAGAGCATGATTTAAGAATTAGAGAAATCAATGACTCAATAAAAAGGAACAACATCAGAATCATAGGGGTCCCAGAAGATGAAGAGAAGGAAAAAGGTGGAGAAGAGTTATGGGAGCAAATCATAGCAGAAAACTTTCTTAACCTGGGGAAAGAGACAGACATCAAAATCCAGGAAGCACAGAGGACTCCCATAAGATTCAACAAAAACTGACCATCAACAAGGCCTATCATAGTCAAATTCACAAAATACTCAGGCAAGGAAAGAATCATGAAAGCAGCAAGGGAAAAAAAGTCCTTACCCAACAAGGGGAGACAGATTAGGTTTGCAGCAGACCTATCCACAGAAACTTGTCAAGCCAGAAAGGATTGGAAGGGTATATTCAATGTGCTGAATCAGAAAAACACGCAGCCAAGAATTCTTTATCTGGCAGTGATGTCATTCAAAATAGAAGGAGAGATTAAAAGTTTCCCACACAAACAAAAATTAAAGGAGTTCATGACCAGTAAACCAGATCTGCAAGAAATTTTAAGGGGGTCTCTCTGAGGGAAGAAAATATGAAAAAAAAATAAGTGAATACCAAAAGCAACAAAGACTAGAAAGGACCAGAGAACACCACCAGAAACTCTAGCTCTACAAGCAACATAATGGCAATAAATTAATATCTTTCAGTACTCACTCTAAACATCAATGGACTAAATGCTCAAACCAAAATACATAGGATAGCAGAATAGATAAGAAAACAAGATCCATCTCTGTGCTGTTTACAAGAGACCAACTTTATACCTAAAGACACCTTCAGATTGAAAGTAAGGGGATGTAGAACCATCTATCATGCTAATGGTTAACAAAAGAAAGCCAGAGTAGCCATGCTTACATCAGACAATCTAGACTTTAAAATATAGACTGTAACAAGTGATGAAGAAGGGCAATATATCATAATTAAGGGGTCTATCCACCAAGAAGACATAAAAATTATAAATATTTATGTTCCAAATGTAAAAACACCCAAATATATAAATCAATTAATCACAAATACAAAGAAACTCGTTGATAATACTACCATAATAGTAGGGGACTTCAGCACCCCACTTACATCAATGGGCAGATCATCTAATCAGAAAATCAACAAGGAAATAATGGTTTTGAATGACACATTGGACCAGATGGACTTAACAGATATATTCAGAACATTGCATCCTAAAGCAGTGGAATACACATTCTTCTCCAGTGCACATGGAACATTCTCCAGAATAGACTACATACTGGGACACAAATCAGCACTCAACAAGTACAAAAAGATTGGGATCATACTGTACATATTTTCAGACCAGAATGCTATGAAACTTGAAATCAACCAAAAGAAAAAAATTTGAAAGGTAACAAATACTTGGAGACTAAAGAACATCCCACTAAAGAATGAATGGGCTAACCAAGAAGTTAAAGAGGAAATTAAAAAGTACATGGAAGGGGCGCCTGGGTGGCTCAGTTGGTTAAGTGGCCGACTTCAGCTCAGGTCATGATCTCGTGGTCCGTGGGTTCAAGCCCCACGTCGGGCTCTGTGCTGGCAGCTCAGAGCCTGGAGCCTGTTTCAGATTCTGTGTCTCCCTCTCTCTGACCCTCCCCCATTCATGCTCTGTCTCTCTCTGTCTCAAAAATAAATAAATGTTAAAAAAAAAGTACATGGAAGCCAATTAAAACAATAATACCACAAGTCAAAATGTCTGGGACATGGCAAAGGCAGTCATAAGAGGAACCTATATAGCAATCCAGGCCTTCCTAAAGAAGGAAGAAAGGTCTAAGATACACAACCTAACCTCACACCTTAGAGAGATGGAAAAAGAACAGCAAATACAAACCCAAAACCAGCAGAAGACAGGAAATAATGAAGATTAGAGCAGAAATGAATGCTATCAAAACCAAAAAAAGCAGTAGAACTGATCAATGAAACCAGAAGCTGGTTCTTCAAAAGAATTAACAAAATTGATAAACCACTAGCCAGTTTGATCAAAAAGAAAAAGGAAAAGACCCAAATAAATAAAATCAAGAATGAAAGAGGAGAGATCACAACCACCAAAGCAGAAATAAAAACAATAATAAGAGAATATTATGAGCATTTATATGTCAATAAAATGGGCAATCTGGAAGAAATGGACAAATTCCTAGAAACATATACACTACCAAAACTGAAACACGAATAAATAGAAAATTTGAACAGACCCATAACCAGTAAGGAAATCGAATTAGTAATAAAAAATCTGCCAAAAAAATAAGAATCCAGGGCCAGATGGCTTTCCAGGGGAATTCTACCAAAAATTTAAGGAAGAGTTAACACCTATTCTCTTGAAGCTGTTCCAAAAAATAAAAGTGGAAGGAAAACTTCCAAACTCTTTCTATGAAACCAGAATTACCTTGATTCCAAAACCAGACAAAGACCCCACTAAAAAAGGAGAACTATAGACCAATTTCCCTGATGAACATGGATGCAAAAATCCTCAACAAGATATTAGCCAACCAGATCCAACAATACATTAAAAAAATTATTCATCATGACCAAGTGGGATTTATACCTGGGATGCAGGGCTGGTTCAATATCTGCAAAATAATCAATGTGATTCATCACATCAGTAAAGGAAAGAATAAGAACCATATGATCTTCTCAATAGATGCAGAGAAAGCATTTGACAAAATACAGCATCCTTTCCTGATAAAAACCCTCAAGAAAGTAGGTATAGTAGGATGATACCTCAAGATCATAAAAGCCATATATGAACGACCCAACGCTAATATCATCCTCAATGGGGAAAAACTCAGAGCTTTCCCCCTAAGGTCAGGAACAAGACAGGGATGTCCACTCTCGCCACTGTTATTCAACATAGTATTGGAAGTCTTAGCCTCTGCAATCAGACAACACAAAGAAATAAAAGGCATCCAAATTGGCCAGGAGGAGGTCAAACTTTCACTCTGTGCAGATGACATGATACTCTATATGGAAAACCCAAAAGATTCCACCAAAAAACTTGTAGAACTGACTCATGAATTCAGCAAAGTTGCAGCATATAAAACCAATGCACAGAAATCGGTTGCATTCCTATACACCAACAATGAAGCGACATAAAGAGAAATCAAGGAATCGATCCCATTTACAGTTGCACCAAAACCCATAAAATACCTAGGAATAAATCTAACCAAAGAGGTGAAAAATATATACACTGAAAACTATAGAAAGCTTATGAAAGAAATTAAAGAAGACACCAAAAAATGGAAAAAGAGTCCATGTTCCTGGATAGGAAGAACAAATATTGTTAAAATGTCAACACTACCCAAAGCAATCTACATATTCAATGCAATCCCTATCAAAATAACACCAGCATTCTTCACAGAACTAGAACGAACAATCCTAAAATTTGTATGGAACCAGAAAAGATCCCGAATACCAAAGCAATCTTGAAAAAGAAAACCAAACCAGGAGACATCACAATCCTGGACTTCAAGATGTACTACACAGCTGTAATCATCATGACAGTATGGTACTGGCACAAAAACAGACACTCAGATCAATGGAACAGATTAGAGAAACCAGAAATGGACCCACAAGCGTATGGCCAACTAATGTTTGACAAAGCAGGAAAGAGTATCCAATGGAATAAAGACAGTCTCTTCAGCAAGTGGTGATGGGAAAACTGGACAGCGACATGCAGAAAAATGAACCTGGACCACTTTCTTACACCATACACAAAAATAAACTTAAAATGGATGAAAGACCTAAATGTAAGATAGGAAGCCATCAAAATCCTTGAGAAGAAAGCAGGTAAAAACCTCTTTGATCTTGGCCACAGAAACTTCTTACTCATCACATCTCCAGAGGCAAGGGAAACAAAAGCAAAACTGAACTATTGGGTCCTCATCAAAATAAAAAAAGTTCTGAATAACAAAGGAAACAATCAGCAAAATTAAAAGTCATCCAACAAAATGGGAAAAGATATTTCCAAACGACATATCACATAAAGGGTTAGTATCCAAAATCTATAAAGAACTTAGCAAACTCAACACCCCAAAAATGAAGAATCCAGTGAAGAAATGGGCAAAAGACATGAATAGAGACTTCTCCAAAGAAGACATCCAGATGGCCAACCGACACATGAAAAAATACTTCACATCACTCATCACCAGGGAAATAAAAATCAAAACCACACTGAGATACCACCTTACACCTGTCAGAATGGCAAGCATGAACAACTCAGGCAACAATAGATGTTGGCAAGGATGTGGAGAGAGGATCTCTTTTGCATTGCTGGTGGGAATGCAAGCAGGTACAGCCACTCTGGAAAACAGCATGAAGTTTCCGCAAAAAATTAAAAATAGAACTACCCTATGACCCAGCAATTGCACTACTAGGTATTTATCCAAGGGATACAGGTATGCTGGTTCCAAGGGGTACATGCACCCCAATGTTTATAGCAGCACTATCAACAATAGCTAAAGTATGGAAAGAACCCAAATGTCCATCGATGTATGAATGGATAAAGAAGATGTGGTATATATATATATATATATATATATATATATATAGACAATGGAGTATTACTTGGCAATCAAAACAAAATGAAATCTTGCCATTTCCAACTATGTGGGTGAAACTAGAGGGTACTATGCTGAATGCAATTAGTCAGTCAGAGAAAGACAAATATCATAGGACTTCACTCATATGAGGACTTTAACACAGAGAACAGATGAACATAAGAAAAGGGAAGCAAAAATAATATAAAAACAGGGAGGGGGACAAAACATAAGAGACTCTTAAATATGGAGAAAAAACAGAGGGTTATTGGAGGGGTTGAGAGAGGGGGTATGGGCTAAATGGGTAAGGGGCATTAAGGAATCTATCCCTGAAATCATTGTTGCGCTATGATGTCACTTGAATGTAAATTAACTTGGATGTTCATTAACTAACTTGGATGTAAATTAAAAAAATAAAAAAAAACATGGAACTTGTTAGAAATGCAAAAAAAAATTATCTAAGTTTTTGCCCCGGTAAATGTTTCGATTGCTCACTGCAGAAATTTCCAGAACAACCCACAGACTCTTTAATGGAAAACATCAACAGCTTACTCCTTAAATTCTGTGAATCTCTTGCCGCAAAATCCTTTCCTTGTTCCCCCCAACCTGAACTGCTGTCTCTTGACCTCTAGCCAATACTCTCAAAACCTTCCTTTGAAAAAAAAAAAAAACAAAAACAAAAAACAAACAAACAAAAAAAAACCTTCCTTTGAAAGCCCTGCTTTCAACCAAACTTTCACTTCTTAATAAATTCTTTCCTCCCTTACTAAGGTGAGCAGTAAGCTTACCTTTGTTATCAACCGTTTGTTTTGGTGATATTTAAGGAAATCACCTTTTGCATCATATATGTAAACTCATCATTATGGACTAGAGAACCTTCAAGAAAGGCTATAACTGTTAACCTTAAAGGTGAGCTGAAAGCTTACAGATGTCCTTGTAAGAATTTATCAAGCATGACTGAGCATACTCAGGGCAAGATACTGAGAATACGGGGTTTTCCAGAGCTTTCGGCAGTTATGTAGTGCTGGAATATCAAAACTGAAGACGTGAGAAACCTCAAACAAATGGTAGATTTCCTATTCCAGACTGTTTCTAAATTCAAAGCGTTAGCATGTAATAGACAAAAGCTCTAAAAAAAAAAAAAAATGGATAAGCTAAGTGGAATTTCTCGCAATTTCTTAGTGCTGAGGATACAAAGACTTGCTATCAGTTTGGGTTCTGAAAATAAATCCCTGGAGGGATTTGTCACTTAAGAAAATTAATGTCTATTCATTTTTGAGGGAGGGAGAGAGACAGACAGACAGACAGACAGAAGAAAAGGGGAGGGGCAGAACGAAAGGGAGACACAGAATCTGAAGCAGGTTCCATGCTCTGAGCTGTCAGCACAGAGCCGGATGGCCGGTTGTGGGGCTCAAACTTACGAACCGCGAGATCATGACCTGAGCCCAAGTCCATCACACTTAACCAGTGGAGCTACTCAGGCGCCCTGGGATTTGTCATTTGATCTAACAATCATAAACCACGTTTCTCTGAGAAGCTAGGCACACAAAAGCATTTGAGAATACAGGTATGGTCCCTGGAAGAGTGTTTCAGCTGGACTTAGAAAAACTTTCAGAACTTTTATTACTTGCATAGGATTAGTGCAACATTGGAAATTTGTGTGGACTCAAACACATAGTGATCCTTTTTTCATGGCACTTGCCGGTTCTAAAGTTGGTTGGGGTAGAAAATTTAAAGATATAAACCAGAAATCTCTGAAACACAGGAGTGACATTTTTCATTCTCTTCTTGCAGAAGAGACAGAGTCTAAGTTCTTAAGTAAAAGTCCTGGATTGCCATGCCCTAAAAATGGGGGTGAACTGGGGGTACACTGCATCTTGTCAAAACTGTAAGGGAGAATCAACTCAGATCAGTTTCTGATTGCATTGAGATTTTCAGCTTTAACTTCATCGGAGGAATGATTGAAAACTCTTTGGTGGTGAAATCATCTGGAACATTTTTCTGTGTAGTCACTATATGGCAAGTAATAAACAAACACAGAGAACAGGCAAGACATTATGAGCAACAAACACGGGGAAAACAGGCTAAAAGCAAATGCACACTGTACCACATATTGGAGTTGGCAAGTAAGGACTTTAAAATAATTGTAAAAGTAGCTTTAAAAATTGTGTTTAATTGGAAAATGGCAAAGGAGTGGAGAAATTCACTGAGGAATTGGAATCCACAGAAAAATTAAATCGATTGAAAAAATATATTTATAATGATCAACTTATTGAACTAATTTAACTTAATGAGCGGTGCATTGAATATTAAATAACGGAAATGGATGAAAAGTGATGAGGGTCAGTGAGCGTATATTAGGATCTTTTGCTTAGAAACTGAAACCAATGTGGCAGAGAAAGTAATCAGAAAAATATATGCTCTGTCACTCAAATACTTAGAATACCCACCTTGAACCAGCTCTTAAGAAATCAGACTTCCCCAGCAAGTCTCTTCACCCTGGGGCTGCTTGGGAGTGCATGAATTTAGTGCTTTCCTTTTGCCCCAGAATCTAGAGTTGTTACATCTTCCACACACTAGATGGCACCAGAGACAAATATGTAATCACCTCAGTATTAAGGACGACTAATGTTTCAAAGTTCCTACAGATCTTTGGTGTAATTGTTACTTCATTAGGCTGGTCAGTATTTGATTTCTCATCCTGTGGAAGTGTTTTTCAGACCTGGTTATTTTCTTTTAAGGAACATTTCTATTACTTGGGTAAGATATATCTCTTCTCTCTCTGCACCTGATATTCTGACCCTCAGCTACCCATAAAGCATCATCAAACAATAAATCCTGATTCTATGGTTTCCCATCCTTTGTATCAATACCCCAATAGGTTGAACTGATTTTTGTGGCAGAGCAGGTAAAATATAATAGATTATAGTAATTTAATATTAATATTTAATATTAATAATTTAATAATTAATTATATTATATATTAATATTGTATATTAATATTATATATTAATTTAATATATTAAATATATTAATATTTAATGTAATTAATTATATTTAAATATATTTAAATATATTTATAATTTAAATATTATATTTAATATATTTAAATATATATTTAATATATTTAAACATATTTAATATATTTAATTATTTAATATATTAAATATATTAAATATAATATATTAAATTAATATATAATATATTATATATAAAATATGTATTAAATATATAATATATAATAATATATTAAATATATATTAACTGTGTATAAAAATATATTAAATATATAAAATAATATATAATATATTAAATATAATATATTGAATCAATATAATATAATATAATATAATATAATATAATATAATATATATTTTATAATATATAAAATATAACTCATAAATGAGTCCTGGAAAAACTGTCAAAACTTTGGGAAAAGCTAGTTTACATGAATGAGCAAGTATTTCATAAGAAACTAGATTCTTCTTTTGGGACTAGGACAGCCTAAGATATTTAGACCATCCATTATACTGAAATAAAAGAATGAAGTTATTTTAAATTTGCACAAAAGCATCAAAGAATAGTCAAGAAATTCTATCTTTTCTCAAACTGAGCACTAAAGAAGGAAAAATCCCCATCACAGTACTACATACAAATAAAAGAACTATTTAGAGTGGAAAAATGAATCTAATTAAAGTGGCAGCAAAGTCCAAACCAAGCTCAACTATAGATTTGATTGACTTAGCACCTCTTCATAGCAGTTATGCAGAGGAAAGTTCATAATTCTGAAGGCAAATATTATCTATTTAAATCTCTATATCCAGTGTAATATAAGTTAAAAAAATCCAGTATAAAATAAATTTAAAAAAATAATGGAACATGTATAGAGGCAGGAAAATGTGATCCCTAAAAAGAAAAAAAAAATCAATACTACAGGAACATAGATAAGTGACATCGATATTCAGATCTATAATCTTGGTGAACATATAAGGAATGCAAAGTGAATCAAATCTAGGCATAGAAAAATTAAGTGAAAGGACACGAAACAAAACAACAACAAAACAACAATTAGAATATAGACAAAAGACATTAGAACACCAACGTTAGAAAGATGAAGTTTAAAAATTTAAGCCATTATTCCGAATTCAGGAAGATAATAACACTCAAAACTTTCCTACAAAAATGTTACCAACCCACAGGGCTTATCTGCTGAATTCTAAATATTTTAGCAAGAAATAATTTAAAATTATGCAAAATAGTTCAGAAAATAGAAAGCTGTAGCACACTTTCATACCTTCTGTATGAAACCAAAATAACCATAAAATGAGGAACCTGAGAAGAACTTAGGGGCGTCTGGGTGACTCAATTAAACGTCCACCCTTGATTTCAAGTCAGGTCATGATCTCACAGTCATGGGATCAAGCCCTGCGTTGGGCTGTCCACTGAGCCTAGAGCTGGCTTGAGAGTCTTTCTCTCCCTCTGCGTCTCCCCCAGTTGAGCTTTCTCTCTCTCTCAAAACAAACAAACAAATAAGACACCCCGCTAAAAAAAAAAAAAAAAACAACCTTAGAAGAACTTGCAAAAATGAGAATAGGAGCACTTGGGTGACTCAGTTGGTTAAGCATCATACTTCAGGTGCTTAGGTCATGATATGGTTTGTGGGTTCAAGCCCTGCATTGGGCTCTGTGCTGACAGCTCAGAGCCTGAAGCCTGCTTCAGATTATGTGTCTCTCTCTCTTTCTGCCCCTCCCCCACTTACGCTTGTCTCTCTCTCTTTCTGAAATACAAATAAACATTTAAAAAATGAGAATATTATAGTCTAATATGATATGACTTTTAGAAATAGATACAAAAAGCCCTTGACAAAATATTTGTAAATCAAATCCAATGCTACTTAACACAGATAATATAACATGACCAAGAAGAGTTTCTTTCAGAAATTCAGTGTTGATGAGCATTTAAAAATCAATTTATTTAGCTGTGTGAACAAATTAAAGGAGAAAAGCCAGAGGATTATTTCAATAAGTGAGGAAAAAATAACCCCAACAATGTGACACATTGAATGCACATTCAAAGTAAATTATCTTAATGAATTAGAAAAAGAAGCCTTCCTCAAGCTGATAAAGAATATCTATATTACTCATCTATTGTTGCATAACAAATTACCAGAAACGTAGAAGATTAAGTCAGTGCCTGTTTACCATCTCACAGTCTCTATGGGACAGGATTGTGAACAGGGTTTAGCTGGGTCCCCCAGAAAGCTGTGAAAAAAAAGCCTTGGCTGGAGCTGGGGCATCATCCGAATGCTTGACTGGGGAGGGATTTATGTTTATGATCATTCAAGTTCCTGGCAAAACTAATTTATTTACCATGGTAATAAAAGGGCCTATTTCTTTGTTGGCTATTCGCCAGAAGAAGTGGCAACTTCAGATAAGAAATCAATTTTCTTGCTATTACGCTGATTGGACAGTCGAACTATTGGCAGTGGTCCAAGAGTTTATAAAAAGGTAAAGATGGGACTGATGATTGGCCAGAGTACTAAGATAACTGACTGCCTGAAGTCTGAGCAGCTGTGCCCATTCTGAGTTCTCATCTGTGATCAGGGATGTCTTGATAAGGGACAAGAAGCAACTGTTCTGGGGAGCTCCATCATGTGCAGTGGTTGAGATGTTGTCTTTAAGTGTAAAAAGTCCCTTTCCTGTACATCCAGCTGACTCCAGTTGCCCCTAAGTTATCCAAAATAACTCACTCAGCACCACGGTTTCTGCCAAGGGACTGAGCACGGGAGGCCACATACTCCTGCAAGTGGGATATATACCTGTGGGTCCAAGTTTGGTTTTATCCTGTAGGAGGGAGGCCTCAGCAGCTTCCCTAATCTTGTGGGGGTACTGTTTCCATGACACAAAACAAAGTGGAGCAGCTAAATATAGATGGACATGGGAATAGGGCCTGTGAAAACCCAGGTAACTATGCACCCACAATGGCCACTTTAATGGTACGTAGCATGGAGCTGAGGAGGGCAGTTTCTTGTATCAGAAGTCCTTGGGACACTTATGGCCACCATTGGTGATCCAGGCTTTCTAGGACCAATGAAGAGGTTGCTAAAACCTCTAAATGAAGGACACTCTGGGAGGCACTAACAGGGCAGCCAGTTGTATCGTGATTGGGATGGATTTTAGAAACTTTTTTTAAAGAAGCCCTATTAACAATGAGCAGGTAAATGCATAAATTGTCTTAAGTAAAATCAAACATATATTGCTTCCAGAATCCCCAAAGTTCTATAAGATGTTATCTGTGTTTTAATATTGTGAGTGCTAAGATGATTAATAGCTATTTCTTTTTTTTTTTTTTAATTTTTAACGTTTATTTATTTTTGAGACAGAGAGAGAGCGAGCATGAACGGGGGAGGGTCAGAGAGAGAGGGAGGCACAGAATCCAAAACAGGCTCCAGGCTCTGAGTGGTCAGCACAGAGCCTGACGCGGGGCTCGAACTCACGGACCGCAAGATCATGACCTGAACCGAAGTCGGCCGCTTAACCGACTGAGCCACCCAGGCGCCCCAATAGCTATTTCTTTACAGTGGCATGGATAGAATAATCTCTGGTCTACCAAATAATCTTCAAGGCTTTAACTGAGTTGGTGGGGTCTTTTACTGTGTAAGGGATAATGGTCCACCCCCTTTTTATGAGCTCCTTAGTAAATGTTTGTGTGTCCTAAATTATTCTGTAAAATGAATCTCTTTGGAGGAGGACACTTTATACATAATATCATACCTATGTTTGCAGAGACAGTTGGATGTTGTTAAAATCTTGCCCCAAAAAATTGTATGTGATGGCAGGGCTATTGAGATACCCCACGGATGGCCAAGCAAAGGGAATTATATCCTTTTAGAGTTGAAGGCAAACTGTTTCTAAGAGACTGTCAAAATAGGCACTAAACAGAACATATTAGCCAAAACTACAGCTTCAAAATATTTAACAGTAGTTGTTTGATTGAGTAAGTAATTTCAATAATATTGCACATGGGGACCTTAAAATGGGGGAGCACAGTATTAAGGCTGTGGTAATATCATGGCATCCATTATTTCCAAGTTTAAAAACAGGTCAAATTAGGCTTTAAGATGGAGAAGTACTGGGGATAATCACCCCTTCTCTAAATAAGTCTTGTATAATAAGTTTAAATCATTAAGGATCTCATTTTATTTTGCATGGGGATATTTTAACTATTTTAAATGTGTGGGTACTATGAAGAAAATTGTGTACCCCTAAAAAGGCATTTAAGCTGTGATCAATGTGATGGTATTTGGAGTCGGAGAGTTTTGAAGGTATGTTAGACAGGGGTCTCCATCAGAACACAACCAATAGAAAAGATAATGATGGAGAAAGAGAGAGAGAGAGAGAGAGAGAGAGAGAGAGAGAGAGAGAGGTGAGAGAGAGAGAGAGAGAGAGAGAGAGAGAGAAAGAAAGAGATGAGAGATGACAGAGACATAAAGACATACCCAGAAAGGAAGAAAGAAAAGTAAAAGGAAACCCTGATTTGTAGCATTTGATAATTTCCATGATGTAAACATCCCCACTGCTCTTAGATGAGGGAATAGTATTAGAATCTATCACCAGTGCACCTGCTCCAGAAGACATACTGAGGCAGCTCTTCAGAATGAAGGAGATGATATAAGAGGGAAACATGGAGCACAGGTGTATGTGTGTGCTCACACACACAACTGAGTACAGGTAAAACTGGGGAGATTGGTGTGGGGCACCTGGGGAGCTTAGTCAGTTAAGCATCCGACTTCAGCTCAGGTCATGATCTCACAGTCTGTGAGTTCGAGCCCCAGGTTGGGCTCTGTGCTGACAGCTCAGAGCCTGGAGCCTGCTTCACATTCTGTGTCTCCCTCTCTCTCTCTGTCCCTCCCCTGTTTGCACTCTCTCTGTCTCTCAAAAATAAGTAAACGTTAAAGAAAAATTCTTTAAAAACTGGGGAAGTTAGAATAAGACCAATATTGTATTCATGTCAGTATTCTGGTTTTGATATTATATTATAATTTTGTAATATATGCCAAGAGAAGAAACTGGGAAAATTATAAAAATGAGCTCCCTGTGTTACTTCTCATAAATTCATGTGATTCTACAATTTTCTCAATTTAAAATATTGGTAGGGGGATGGAGACATCTGCCTTTTCTTATTCCTGCAATCCTGTTCCCTGATGACACCAGAAAGCTGCCATATAAATCGTACCATAATAAAAAATATCCTACTAAGATAAAAATTTATCTGTTATAACAAAAGAATTAAATAAATCTTACATTTGAAAAGAAAAAAAATGCCCAATAATCTAGGCTTCCATGATAAGAAACTAGATAAACAAGAGAAAAATAAATCCAAAGTAAACAGACCAAAGAAAATAACTCAGATTAGAGCAGCAATCAATGACATTGAAAACAGAAAAAGAGCAGAGAAAATTAATGAAATAAAAAGCTTGTTTTTTGTAAATATCATTAAAATGGATCATAGATGTAAATATAAAAGTAAAACTGTGACTGTTTTAGAATAAACATAGGAGATACCCTGTGACCCTTGGGTTAGGCAAAAAATACATAAATACAACCCCAAAAGCATGAATCATGAAGGAAGAAAAAAAGAAATTGAATTTCATTAAATTGAAATTAAAGTTCACTATACATTTACCTTATGTATTTACCCGAAAGTCCCACTGTTGGGTGTTTATCATAGAGAAGTGAAAATTTGTGTTTACACACACACACACACACACACACACACACACACACACTATATAGACAAAACATTCAGGGTAGTTTTGTTTAAAACAACTAAAAAGTGGAAACAACACGAATGCTGTCCATCTAGGAAATGGATAACAAACTTCAGTACCTCATACATTGGAACACTACTCAGCAATTAAAATGAACAGATTCTATTAATGCATGCAACAGCACTGTAGATGCCAAATGCTTTATGCCAAGTGAAAGAAGCCAGACTTAAAAGATTTTACTGTCTGATTCTATTTATACGACATTCTGAAAAACGGAAAGCTATAGGGACAGAGGAAGGTTGCCTGGTGATACCATTGGTGGGAATTGTCAACTGCAAAAAGGCAACAGGTGAGAATTTTGGAGAGTGCTGGGACTGAGCCTTAATCATGTTTGTGATTATACACCTCCATGGATGTGTCAAATCTCAGAGAACTTAGACTGAAAAGAAAGAATTTTACTTTGTATATAAATTTAAAACTTACTGTGTGTAAACTAAAAATAAATCTTATAATGCTACCAGTTGACAAAGGCATCACTAAGAGGCTGTATATTCCATTTCCTTGATCCAGTCTAAAGATTATATTTTAACCCCATTTTACAAACAATCTCTCTTGGAAACTCCATTTAAGAAACTCTTTCCAAGGTCAGCCTGCATATTTAAAAATAATCTCAGATACTGGAAGGAGGTCTTTCTTGCTCCCCAGAACTGACTTTTGTTTGTCACGGACATTCTCAAGTAGTCAACAGAGCCTGTAGAAATGGGCACAGACAATGGTGAATGATAGAATAGAGCACATATGGTTTTTATGTCACAAATATTACTAAAACATTTGCACAAACTGTTAAATTTGTCTTATATTTCAAATACAAGAAATTGAAGCCCATCAAGTCAAGACGATAAATCATACTTCCTTATGAGACCATTTGTCAGTATTTAGCAGACTTTATCTTGATGATGAAATATTAGTTATAGGAACTTATCATGGTTGCATGAATGCTCAAAGGAAACATAGATTAAAAAGTAACCACAAGTCAGTACTGATACAGGTACTATTTAAAAAAAATTTTTTAATCTTTATTTTTGAGAGAGAGAGAGAGGCAGAGAGAGAGAAGGAGTGTGAGTGGGAGAGGGGCAGAGAGAGAGGGAGACATAGAATCTGAAGCAGGCTCCAGGCTTCGAGCTGTCAGCATAGAGCCTGACACGGGGCTCGAACTCATGAACTGCGAGATCATGACCTGAGCTGAAGTCAGATGCTTAACCGACTGAGCCACCCAGGAGCCCCTGATAGAGGTACTATTAATCATAAGATCTTGAAATAGTTTTCCTTACTTTGGGATACTATTTCAAATAATGGTGAAGAAGTCATATTCTTTGGAAGCCAAGGAATAAAGAATATCTGTGAAATCCACAGATTTAGCAATGTTTTTCTAATGCCAAAATCATCCAGGAGTGGCAGCAAAGTTGATATTAGAAACAGTGAAATATATTTCTTTTAATGTGACAGATTTGTGAAGGAACTGCTTCCAAATCATCCAATGTCTGGCATATGATTTAATTGGAAGAGCCATACCTAGAGAAATATACACATCTTTTCTTTGAAATCTCAATGGGTCATTCTTAGACTTTTTTTTTGCTACTCTCCTATTGATACTTGTCATAAATTAAATTTTTGCCAAGTACTAATAAAATGGGTTTGTATTCCCAACCTTCTATATCTACAGAAGTTCGTACATCAGAAGATGTCTTAAATACACGCGAAGTGAAGAAAAACATCCTTTAAACACCCAAAGTGTTCAGTCTTATCACACTCATTAAAAGTACCAAGAATTTTCATTTCTGAGAAGCATTGCCTACCACAAAAAGGACTTCTGCACAAGCTGAAAATAAATTACAGAGGTACTATTCACCGCCAAACATTGTGAACCATTAATATTGTAGGTGTATTCTCCTTTAGGGTTGTATTTAGGCATATACAATAAAACATATTTATTTGCTTCACACATCAAAATTTCTGGGGAATGGGGGAAATAGTCCAGGGCTTTTAACATGATATCAGAAAGCCCTGTTTCCCTCATCTTCCTGATTTTCCATTCTTAGATATGACGTCTGCAACCTTTCAGGAAGGAAAGAAAATGGAAGCAAAAGATAGAGCCACTAGCTGAGATCTACATTTATCACCTCAGTCAACATGGAGTCATCCGCTCATACTTAGCTGGAAGGGGGCTGGAAGGTTGAGCGTTTAAAGTCCTCAAACTCTGTAGTTACATTGGTTATAGGATAGAAGATTTACATCAATATGTTCTGAGGCAGGCTACAACATCTCCCACGTTATATGTGAATCTCCGTATTCGTTTTCTATTGCTATTGTAATAAATTATCACAAATGGGTTGACTTGTAATAACGCACTTTTATTTTTTTTAATGCTTATTGATTTTTGAGAGAAAACACAGTGGGGGAGGGGCTGAGAGAGATCAAGAAAGAGGATCCCAAGTGGTCTCTGCATGGCCAGCAGAGAGCCTGATGTGGGTCTTGGAGATCATGACCTGAGATGAAGTCAGATGCTTAACTGACTGAACCACCGGATGCCCCTAATAACACACACTTATTATCTTAGAGCTCTGTGGATCATAGGTGCTACATGGGTCTCAATGAGCAAAAATCAAGGTATGGGCAGGGCTGCACTTCTTTCTGGAGCTCTTGTGAGTACTCCATTTCCTTGCTCTATTAGACTATTAACAGAATTCAGTTCTCTGAGGTTTCAGGACTGAAGAACTTGTTTCCTTTCTGGCCATTGGCCAGCCAAGTAGTATGCTTAGCCTCTAGAAGTCACTAGAGAAAATAGGCCACGTAGTACTTTGTGACTGAAAGCAGTATGTTAAAATCTTTTATACATCCTGTAAAGGCACATATTTTTTATATGTCATACCATCCTTTGATAAAATAAGCTTTTGTAAAATATAACTACTACATTTCTATAGGTAACTATTCTTATTTTTCAAAGTTCTTTATTTTGAGAGAGAGAGAGAGAGAGAGAGAGAGAGAGAGAGAACGTGTGTGTGTGTGTGTGTGTGTGTGTGTGTGTGTGCACGCACATGAGCGGAGGAGGGGAAGGGGCAGAGAGAGTGGGAGAAAGAATACTAAGCAGGCTTTGCATTGTCAGTGCAGAGCCCGATGTGGGGCTCAATCCCATGAACCATGAGACCATGATCTGAGCCGAAACCAAGAGTCAGTTGCTTAACTGACTGAGCCACCCAGGTGTCTCTCTGTTTATTTTTTAATAGTGTTTTCTTCAGAGGAACATTATGTCAAAGTTGTCACTTTGTTGAGAACACAATGTGTAAATAGCACAATGTGTAACACAATGTGTAAATCTTCTACAAATAGTAACACTCATCCAATATAAGTTTAGACAGGAATGTGCATGTTTCCTTTCTCATTAAATATACATATTCTTGATGATGTATATACTGACACCTATTTTGACATAACAATGTAAATCTTTAGCAAATGGCACACCAAGTTATATACTGCATTCCCCATATGTTGAGTGGCCAGAAGTCAGAAAATGGCATTATCTAGAAGACTGGTATAATATAAAAATCTGAAAAAAAAAAGGAAGGTGCATGAGAATAATTTCTTGGTCTTTATATCAAAAAAATGTGTGGAGCCCTCACTAACAATCATGGGTTAGTCAGAGAATTATGTGTAAGGTCAGATTATCGATTTTATAAACTAAATATAGTTTGTGGCTCATAAATTTCAATCAGCCTAAATTATATTAGCCATAAGGGATATCATATGTAATTAAACGAATCCACGTAGTAATTTCCAGAGTCTGTCTCATTGTGAATTAACAGATTGGGAAGCCAAGGGATACAAAAAGAGAAAAAACAAAGGTTTCAAGGAATTTTGTAAAAGTATTAAGGAAGTTGTAATCATACAATTCTTTTTTTTTTTTAATTTTTTTTTCAACGTTTTTATTTATTTTTGGGACAGAGAGAGACATAGCATGAACGGGGGAGGGGCAGAGAGAGAGGGAGACACAGAATCGGAAACAGGCTCCAGGCTCTGAGCTATCAGCCCAGAGCCCGACGCGGGGCTTGAACTCACGGACCGCGAGATCGTGACCTGGCTGAAGTCGGACGCTTAACTGACTGCGCCACCCAGGCGCCCCATACAATTCTTAATTGACACTGAGTTCATAATGATATAAATGTTACATTTCATTTGAGTGTTAATGTATATTTAGCTCTGTTCCATAATCGTTGTTTAGATGAGCAAGGAATTAAGTAACACATTTTTAAAAACTGAGCATAAATAAAGTAATAGGAAAATAATTCTAATTTGTACATAAATAGGTTTTATTCCCTAGGTAATTCATATTGTGGAATATCCCATTCCCTCAAAAATAGCTGTAGATTGACTATCTCTATGTATTTGAATATAAAATACAACACAGCTAGTGATTTCCCTGAGAAAAACAGCTAACACTACCATTTTTGGTGCTTTAAACTCTTCCAAATGCTTCTCTATGCCAGGTATATATTGATCCTTATAATAATCCTGGGAGTTCATAGAAAATAGTGTGTTTTTCCCATTTTATTAATTGTGAATTGTTAAAGAGAAGACAACAGGCCCAAAATAGAGTCGCTTATGTTAAGCCCCACATCACCAAATGAAAACTTAGCTCCAGTTTTGGCTTTCCCAAAAATGTAATCTAAAACCACTCAATCAAGGTAATCAAGCTTGGTAATCTGCCTGATCTATCCCTCCATGCCTTATAAGGAAAGTAATTTTGCCGTAACCAATTCAATTTTTGCCTAGCATAACTTCCTTGTTCTTGCTTCTTCCTGCCTGTAAAGTCCCCTTGCCTTGTATACCTCTTTGGAGCTCCTTCCTACCTGTTGAATTGGATACTACCCAATTCATGAATTACTGACAAAAGCCAATAATAACTTTAAGATGTACTCAGTTGAATTGCTCTTCTTTAATGTAATGAAAAAGTAGCTAAATGAATTGCTCAAGATATGGGTACAGCAAAGATTAAAATTTAGTTGTCTGAACTCTTGGGATAACACTATTTCCATCATATTGTGATTCGAGCTTTGCTAAATGTCAGAAGCAGAAAACACCACCACTCGTATCTTTATCATCACTATCATCACCATAATTATCACCATCAATGGGCTTTATCATAACCATATAAAAATTGGTATATAAAACATTAATGGGAAGGGATATAAACACATATACTTCATGGATAAAATACCTAAATAAATAAAGTTAGTACATTATGTTAGATTGCAGAAGATGTAAAAGGTTAATGACATAAAATATAGCCATCTAAAAAAGAGGCAAGGGGCACCTGGGTGGCTGTGTCGGTTGAGTGTCCTACTTGGCTCAGGTCATGATCTCATGGTTCGTAAGTTTGAGCCCTGCATCGGACTCACTGCTATCAGTACAGAGCCTGCTTCAGATCCTCTGCCCCCCCTCTACCCCTCCCCTGCTCATGCTCTCTCTCTCTCAAAAATAAATAAACACATTAAAACATAAAGAAAGGGACCTAATATTGTTTTATAAGTATGTGTACAATTACAGCTAAAACTATTGAACATAATAATTGTCAAAGAACTACTAACAGAAGTCTCAGAGACCGATGCACTCAATAATCTCTTCATGCCAGTGACTGGCTTGAGATCTGGGATTGGGAGACAGGCATTCGTGGTTCTATTGACAGGTGATCCCTTTCCTTGATAAAACCAGTTCAAAGGTTTAAAAATTTCCAACATTTTAGAAAGGGTGGAAGGCATAAAAGAATAGGCACACTAAGGTAAATGCTACTGTAAGGACTTTGCATAAATCTGAAATAACCTGTAACACATTCCTTCACTTTCAAACTCATGGATATTTTATTTTCTTTAAAAATTTTTAACGTTTATTTATTTTTGAGAGAGAGAGGGGGAGAGAGAGAGAGCAGGGGAGAGGCAGAGAAAGAGGGAGACACAGAATCTGAAGCAGGCTCCAGGCTCTGAGCAGTCCGCACAGAGCCCGACGCGGGGCTCGAACTCACGGACTGCGAGATCATGACCTGAGCTGAAGCTGGTTGCTCAACCGAACTTATGAACTGTGAGCTCACGAGCTGAGACGAAGTCGGACTCTTAACTGACTGAACCAAAGGACTAAGCCACCCAGGCACCCCACAGATACTTTACTTTTAAAATATGAATTGGCATAGCAGTAGCTGTTCAGAGTTCTATTAAAGAATAAATGAAAAAATTAAAAGCAAATTACTTTGAAAATTATTGGGTTAAACTTAGAAATATGTTCAGGGGTGCCTGGGTGGCTCAGTTGGTTAAGCACCTGAATTTGGCTCAGGTCATGATCTCACGGTTCGTGGGTTCAAGCCCCGAGTTGGGCTCTGAGCTGACAGGGTGGGGCCTGGAAGCTGCTTCAGATTCTATGTCTCCCTTTCTCTCTGCCCCTCCCCCACTTGCACTCTGTCTCTCTTAAAAAGTAAATATACATTAAGAAATATGTGCAATAACTTCTGGCTGGAAGTTACTAGCAAGAAAGTGAACTGAATGTAAGATTTTCTTTTGGTATTATGATCGGAGTGACTCCACGTTGCTGCATAGTAGGTTAAATAAATATGCTTTCAATGTTCGCTGATGCTCTGAAGTCTCTTATTTGGCCAAAAATCTGAGGTATATCACAACCATATTAATTCACCTATTCACTTAGTAGATTCACTCATTCAACATTTATTGTTTACGTGCCATTTCCAGTCTCTGACTATAGAATCAAAGAAAGTTTTCCATTATTGTTGTTTAACTTTTATTATTTTTTTTGTGAGAGAGAGAGAGAGAGAGAGGGAGAGAGAGAGAGAGAGAGAGAGATGGTGAGCATGCACGTGGAAGAGGGGCAGAGAAAGAGAGAAACTCTTAAGCAGGATCCATTCTCAGCACGGAGCCAGACTCAGGGCTTGAGCTCATGACCATGAGATTACGACCTGAACCAAAATCAAGAGTTGGGCACTTATAACCAACTAAGCCACCCAGGCACCTCTAGAATCAAAGAATGTTAACAAATACAAGTGTGAAGATTGAAGAAATGATTTAGGTAAATAATCTCATACATTGTTTAGCGTAATCAAGTGAAAAATCTTGAAAGATGGAGTTCTATTTTATATGAATTTCATTTATGTTCTAATTTCATATGAAATCTGTGGTGCACGTTACTATTTTATTCCTGGGTTGGGATTACTCGTTAGGCTTGGTGCACTGAAGACAGATTAATTTGCCTGGTATGTGTCCAAGCACAATAAATTGTAGGCTGGATACAACTTATTGCATCTCGAAGTCTATCATAAGCTGGAAGTGGTTAATTCCTTAAAGGGAGTGTGGAGATTTGAAATGTTTCCCTGATACCCGTGTGGCGAGCAGCTAAAACGTGGACAGCTAAACTCATCACGCCATTTTTTTAAGTAATAGTTTTCTCAGGGCTGCAGTCACATCCTTGTTCCTAAGACTGTATATCAGGGGATTAAACATTGGCGTCACTGTGGTATAGAAAAGAGAGAGCAGTCTGTCAGTTCCTGCAGAATGATTGGACTTGGGCCTTAAGTAGGTAATGGTAGCGGATCCAAAGAATAAAAACACGACCAGCAGGTGGGAAGAACAGGTGGAAAAAGCTTTGGCCCGTCCCCTGGCGGTTGGCAACTTGAGAATGGTGGAAATGATTTTGCTGTAAGAGACAAGTATCAACACAAAAGGAAGTGTGACAAACAACATAGCTACTACATAGACCGATATCTCATGTACAAAGAGGTCCCCACAGGCTAGCCGGAGGATGGGGGGTATGTCGCAGAAGAAGTGGTTGATTTGGTTAGAATTACAGAAATGCAGAGAGAAAATCTGACATGTTTGTCCTATCTGGACTGGGACTCCACCGATCCAGGAGCCAACAGCCAGTTGGATACACATCTTCTGGTTCATGACTAGAGGGTAGTGCAGAGGATTACAAATGGCCACGTAGCGGTCATAGGCCATTACTGTCAGGAGGAAACACTCAGTGGCTCCCAACGCGAGGAAGAAGCACATCTGGGAGGCACAGCCCAGCATAGAAATGCTTCTATCCTGAGTCCAAAGGTTCACCAGAATCCTAGGGAGAGTGACGGACACGTAACAGATTTCCAACGAGGAAAGATGCGCCAGGAAAAAATACATGGGTTTCTGTAGTGCCTTGTCAAGCCTGGTTATTGTTATTACGAGGCTATTTCCAATTAAGATAATAACGTAAATGGTGGAGAACACTCCAAATAGTAACCGTTGGAGGTTTGGAAGGTCAGAAAATCCCAAGAGCACAAATTGCTTTATGGTGGAAGTATTATCATCTGCTTTCACCTCTTCACATTTCATCTGTGGGAATGATTTAATCAGAAGTACAGGTCACTCCGATTCCTTTGGCTCTTGTTTTCTTCTGATACACAAAGAGGATGGCATGCTTCCCAAGTTTCCCAGTTACCTATTAAAACAAATCGATAACTTCCAGCGCTCTAAAAGTGTGGTGAGGTGTATTTTTCATTATTATTAAATGTATTTGTAAGAGGGGCGCCTGGGTGGCGCAGTCGGTTAAGCGTCCGACTTCAGCCAGGTCACGATCTCGCGGTCCGTGAGTTCGAGCCCCGCGTCAGGCTCTGGGCTGATGGCTCAGAGCCTGGAGCCTGTTTCCGATTCTGTGTTTCCCTCTCTCTCTCTGCCCCTCCCCAGTTCATGCTCTGTCTCTCTCTGTCCCAAAAATAAAAATTAAAAAAAATGTATTTGTAAGAACAAAAATGCCCCTAGTCTTTTTTTTCTGCTATAAATTATCATATTTTTTTTTGTTTCTGAAGACATGTCATTGTAATTTTGCTCTCCATCTGAACATTCGAAATTGCAAAATCTGAATTTATCTTCAGTCCTGACAATTATTTCATGCTTTCACTCTATTGTGTTTTCCTCTCAAATCTGTTTTCTGTGAATATCAATTTCAAAATTAATTTCACTTCACAAGTCAATATCTTGTAAGTCACCTGAATAGGTTTTATGAACGAATGTAGTTCATTTCTCAAAGTAGTGGGTTTTTGTGGGTTTAGCTTTGACATTCTGCATATTTCAGCTGTTTTACTATAAGACAAAATTGATGAGCTGACCGCTAAATATGATGGGGTGTTATTTAATCTTTAAAAATGCGTGTTTCGGTGTAAGATCCACGAAATAAGCAGTCATATTTTTTTTTTCATATTTTGCAGTGGAGAGAAAAGGAGGTCTAAAATGGTCTATGTGTTCAGAAATACTCACAGACATTTTTGTTCAAAAAAGCAATCCCAATTACAATGTATACCCCTCACACATTTCCCATATAAAAGAAATATCGATCAAAACTCATCTCTGAGATCTCTCTAAATTACCCATATCCTCAATAATTGCAATTATTCTGCTGATTCCATTTAATCCATCCTGTCTTTTCCTTGCACACATATGTGTCTGTGTTCACTCACATGAGTGTATTGGGGTGAATTTCTTATCTTTATTATGTACTTTTGTCATTTGTATAACTAGATTAGAAGCTTGTTTTGATATTCTATACATTTTTCTATGAAATGCATAGCATATTTTTTCCCAAAAATGTGATTTACTAACTTCTTGAAAAAATTACAAAGGAGTCGAATTGGTTGTTTCTTTGGAATAGCCTCTCCGGTGTAAGTATGGGTTCTTACCCAAAATGCAGACTTCCCCTGCCTCTCTCCCTCATGGTATATATAGATTAAGCATGTTTTCTGTGGTGTGTGTGTGTGTGTGTGTGTGTGTGTGTGTGTATGTATGTGTGTGTGTGAATTATACTCTTTTCATTCAATCTTGTAGAAATAGCAAATTGTTTCATTGCTTTCAATGTGTCCTAGATAACTTCCATATAATGAGTTAACTAATTTGAATGCCAATAGAGACTAACTCGTTGCAAAGAAAATACATACCTATAACCATACTCTAAGGGTATTGAATATGGACAATAGTCAAAATGTCAGTACAAAAATGTAGGCAGAAATGGGGCAGGAACAATAGTCCATGCAAAACCTGACACTACTGAGGATTTTCTGTGGCTGAGAAAAGGAAAATTAAATGATAATTTCTTTTACAATCTACAATATTCCAAACTACATATTTAAAGTGATAAAGGCGTGTAGACCTTGCCCTGCTATTATACAATTCTCCCAATGTAAATTTGATTCCAAGGAATGTAAAAAAGCTATAGGTGAGTCTGTAAGATGGTCAGAAATTAGTAGCTGTTAGGTGGCATACAAGATGACACAGCCAGGGTTTGTGTGTGTGTGTGTGTGTGTGTGTGTGTGTGTGTGTGTTTGTCTTCACTATGCCATCCTACACACCTTTAACCACAAATCATATTTTATTCACCTGTTTCAGTCAACATAAAATCCAATCCAGTATTTGAACAGTTATTTAAATTGTTTGTTTAATGAATAAGCAGGGAGGGGCAGAGAAAGAGAGAGAGGAAGACACAGAATCGGAAGCAGGCTCCAGGCTCTGAGCTGTCAGCACAAATCCTGACATGGGGCTTGAACCCACGAATCGTGAGATCATGACCTGAGCCAAGGCTGGACACTGAACCAACTGAGCCACCCAGGTGCCCCCTAGCCAACTTTGTTTTTAATTCAGACGTTTTCTGTTTCTTTCTCTGGTCTTCCCACTAAAATAATGACTCTTTTTTTTTTTTTAAATAGAGAGCTCGTGATATCAATTACAACTATCATTACAATGTATGTAATGCTTATATGCAGAACAAGTTTATAAAATCAAATGGGAGGTAAGAAATAATCAGAATTTGGTGAATGCAATTCAGAAGGCTTTTTCCTTTAGAAGTCTCTAAAGATAAAAGTGAAAACATGCCGATATCTCTGTAGCATCTTCAGATTCATTTATCATGGAACCTAACTCTTAACAAGCAAAGAATACCTTTGGTATTAGTAGGATGCAAACCCATTTCCATAAGGTCCATTCACTATCTCGTTCCTTAGTTATGTATAATTAAATTTTCAGGGGATATGATTTCCAGGTTTAATGCATTCAAACTACTTAAATACATGCTTAACACACAGTAGTTTTACATGTTGGCATCCAAGATGGTAACAGTGATGATTATGTTGATGATAATAGAATGTCAATAATCTCTGGTATATTTGTCCATTATGTTACAAAGCACTTTGCATTCTCCTTTCTATTACAATAATGAAAGTCAGAAAAGCAAACAGACTATCTGAATCAATGTTTTGTAATTAAACCACAGTAGCAATAACAAAAACAGATTCCTTTTTAAATTTTCTTAAATCAGTGTTTGCTGATGCCCCGAAAATACAATTGTTAGTAAAACTGAACTTAGTATCAGACAAAAATTCATGCTTACCTGTTTGGATTGAGGTTAAATATAACACTTACCTTTATTGACTGAAAAAGAGAGAGAATGAGAACGGTAGTTTTGGCAGGTAATTTACTTTTATTTGAAACTGAAGTCAACCACTTGGTAAAATATGTCTACTGTCACGACACCTAGTGCTCTTTAAGGAGGACTCATTCTTTGCCCTTGGGATCAGTTCCTTTCCCGTGTCACTTTCTAATTGAACTAAACCATTCTGCCTGCCACTCAAGGAATTTGGTACAATAACCAGAAGCATTTCTGGCCACATTACTCCTTCTTTAAATTCTCTATGTCTCTTACTTTATGTGTCATCATTAAGAAATATAAGCATTGTACAATCAGAAATTTACATAAATTATTAAATCATTAATATTTAATAATTGTATCCAAGTATTATCTATATAAATATATAAATATTTATATTTAAACGTTTATTTATATAAATATTTAAATATTTTTATTCATTTAAATATTTATTTATATGAATATAATTTTATTTAAATATGTAATATTAAATCACTAAATTATAAATTATACTTATTAAATTACATAAAGTAAATTACATATTGCTTATAAACTAAGATGTTCTAATAAAGATGCAAGCTTAAGGGGCGCCTGGGTGGCTCACACAGTTAAGCGTCCGACTTCAGATCAGGTCATGATCTCATGGTTTGTGAGTTCGAGCCCTTAAGCTCTCAGTGTAGAGCCTGCTTGGAATTCTCTGTCTCTCTCTGCCTCTCTCTCTCTCAAAATAAATAATAAACTTAAAAAAATAAAAATAAAAATTCAGAAGTAAGAAGTCAAGGGCTGTGGGGACCATTATGTCACCTGCAGCGTGAATCTCCCATCTCCATGTTCAAGTTAGCTAAGTAGGCCGCATCGCCTCCTCCCACACTGCAGAAGGTGGGCAGGGGGCTGGAGGTAAGCACTCACTCCCTTTTAGACTTGCAAACTGAAAACTCCATGCAGAATTTCCAGGCATAATCCCTCATGTCAAACTTAGTCATAAGACACCCCTTCTCCAAACTGGAAGAGAAGCTAGAAAATATTTCTCTAGGTACTGCCATGGGACGAGCTAAGACTAACTATCATTAACTCCCCTCCTTTGTCAAAACCTAAAATGCTGAGTTGCGGCATCCGGTTCTCAGCCAAGGATATCTTCATTGTGGCTCCTCTCAGTGCAGTAATTATAAAACAAGAGAAAAAGTTTTATAACACCCGCTACAAACAAACACATATAGACACACATTCACAAAATACATTGGAAGGAGTATTAGGTCCACCTGAAGGAAGCAGTAGATTCATATGTTTATGAATATTAATGAATAGAGGGATGGAAAACAGATTTTGGAAACATCAAGTCCTGTGCATTGAAAAGCTCTTATCTAGGGCTCCTGGATGGCTCGGTTTTTTTAAGTGTCTGACTGTGGCTCAGGTCATGATTTCATGGTTTGTGTGTTCGAGCCCTGTGTCGGGCTCTTTGCTAACAGCTCAAAATCTGGAACCTGCTTCAGATTCTGTGCCTCCCTCTCTCTCTCTCTGTCCCTCTCCCACTCATGTTCTCTCTCTCTCAAAAATAAAGAAACATCAAGAAAATAAAAGCTCGTATCTTCAAGGATTATATATTTATTCACCAATTTTGAGTTATATTTTTATTTCAATTCCAGCCATTAAAATATATGTGTAGCATAATCTTATTGTGGTTTTAGCTTGCATTTTAATTTTAATCTAATTTCATTTTACTTTTGAGAGAGGGAGAGAGAGAGAGAGGGAGAGAGAGCAGGCACCCCTAGGATGCATTTTAATAGTGGCTAAGGATGTGGGCACCTTTTGCATGATTATTTGAGTTCTGTATATCCCTTTTAGCAAATATATATTCAGATTTTTGCACATTTGTTAATTAGGCTGTTTCTTGTCTTGCTATTGAGTTTTGGGAGGTCTTTGTATATTCTCAATCCTTTTTTTTTTCTTTTGGAAGTGTGATGTGCAAGTCTTTCCAACTTTGGCTTGTGTTTTAGTTCTCTGGACATGTCAATCTGAGAGAAGTCTGATTTACAAACTTTTTATTTATTTATTTATTTTTTGGGGGGGACAGAGAGAGACAGAGCATGAACGGGGGAGGGGCAGAGAGAGAGGGAGACACAGAATCGGAAACAGGCTCCAGGCTCTGAGCCATCAGCCCAGAGCCCGACACGGGGCTCGAACTCACGGACCGCGAGATCGTGACCTGGCTGAAGTCGGACGCTTAACCGACTGCGCCACCCAGGCGCCCCACAAACTTTTTTTTAATGGGTTCTGGTTTTTTTTTAAGGCATATTTAAGATCTCTTGCTTAACCCCAGATCACAAAGATTTTCTCTTATATTTTATTATAATAATTACATAGTTTAGCATTCTACATTTAAGTCTATGGTCCATTTTGAACAAATGATTGTAGAAGGTATGAACTTGAGGTGCGAGTACTTTAGATGTTTGTTCAACTGTTCCAGTGTTGTTAAAACAAACATTTTTTTTCCGCTGAAAATCATTTGCATTTTTGTCAAAAATCAATGGCACAGATTTCCATAGAGTGACACAAATTCGCAAAAATCTAACAGATGCCCTAGTAGAGTGATTGCATAGATAACTGTATAACATAGTACAAATTTATATATTTTTTTCTATCTTCCTTTTCAAATATTTTAGGGACAAATATTTAAGACAACAGGTTAAAAACAATAATTAGGGGTGCCTGAGTGGCTCAGTGGGTTAGGTAATCAACTCTTGGTTTCTGCTCAGGTTTTGTAAGATCCAGGCCCGCGTTGGGCTCCGTGCGGAGAGCGTGGAGTCTGCTTGGGATTCTCCCTCTCTCTTTCCCTCTCTGTACCCTTCCCCCGCTCACGCTGTCTTTGTCTCTCTCCAAATAAATAAAGAAACTAAAAAAAAGTTAAAGACAATAATTAAAAACTGTATTTTTGTGCTCGTATGACGAATCCTAAAGAAAGGAAAATAATTACAACGGACGGTATGAACTACTTATAGCAACCAATTAGACGCAGACGAGACAGAGGGAAGCCTTTCTAGAAAGAGTTAACACCCCAGGTGACACCCAAAATAAAATGTAACATTTAAACAGACCTATAATGATTAAAGTAACTGGATTAGCAGTTTGAATACCACTACACGCGCAAAAAGCTAGAGACCAGATGGCTTCACTGGTGAACTCTACCAAAATAAAAAAAATAATAAAATAATAATAATAGTAGTAGTAGTAATGATAATAATACCAATCCCTCACAAATTCTTCTTTAAAAAATTTATTTTAATGTTTTTTTATTTTTGAGAGTGCAAGCAGGGGAGGGGTAGAGAGACAGTGGGAGACACAAAATCCGAAGCAGGCTGGAGGCTCTGAGCTGTGAGCACAGAGCCCGACGCAGGGCTCGAACCCATGAACTGCGAGATCATGACCTGAGCCGAAGTCGGATGCCCAACCAACGGAGCCATCCAGGCATCCCCCCTCACAAACTCATCTAAAAATGATTTCCTAATACCATTTTATGAGGAAAGTCGTATCTACTACAAAAAAAAAAAAAAATGACAAAAACTAAACAAGACCTTATTTTCACAGGTGTTACCTGGAGACCAAAGAGGAGAAGGCAATTTATCTTCAGTCACGCATTTGTTCTCCTGGGCTTTTCTGACCTTCCAAACTTCCAGGGACTTCCATTTGGAATTTTCTTTCTCATCTACTTATTCATCTTAACAGGAAATGGTCTTATCATAATGATTGCGAGGGTAGACTGTGTTCTTCAGACACTCATGTATTTTTTCTTGCAAATTTTTCCTCTCTGGGAATCTGTTATGTGTCTGCCACTCTCCCCAGGATCCTGGTTAATCATTGTACTCAGGATAGAAACATCTCTTTGTTGGGTTGTGCCACTCAAATGTGCTTCTTCCTTGTTCTGGGAGGCACAGAGGCATTTCTTCTGGCAGTGATGGCTTATGACCGCTCTGTGTCCCTTTGTAACCTCTGCATTACCCTCTAGCCGTGTGCCATGTGCTTCCAGCTGGCTGTTGGTGCCTGGCTCGGTGGGATTCCAGTCGAGATAGGGCAGACATGCCAGGTGTTCTCGCTGCTCCTCTTGGGCTCTAATCAAATCAACCGCTTCTTTGGTGACATCCCCACATTGAGCAAGCTGGCCTGTGGGAATACATCACTGAATGAAATGTGTGTCTGTTTGGTGGCTCTATTATTTGCCATGATTCTTCTTCTACTGATTCTTGACTCATATGTGAAAATATGATTGTTAATACTTTTCACAGATTTTGGGGGTGGAGTGTAGAACCTCATTTTCTTTTTTTCTTTCTTTCTTTCTTTTTTTAATGTTTATTTATTTTTGAGACAGAGACAGGCAAAGCATGAATGGGGGAGGGGCAGGGAGAGAGAGGGAGACAACAGAATCCGAAGCAGGCTCCAGGCTCTGAGCTGTCAGCACAGAGCCTGACGCGGGGCTCGAACTCATGAACCGTGAGATCATGACCTGAGCCGAAGTTGGAGGCTCAACTGACTGAGCCACCCAGGTGCCCCTAGAACATCATTTTCTAGCTAAAAATAATCACGGTGCTCCAAGAACATATCTCTTATTTCCCATTCTACAAAAGTTAGATGAGTTGACATCTATTAGACATGTTAACAGGTTTACATGTTCTTCCTCTTGTTAGTTATCTCTTCTATCTCAACTTTTTTTTTCTCTGTTAGGCAGGAGGGACAATGAAAATGAAGGGAATTGTTTATAGCTGTCTCATTCCATTCTGTGTATAATAGCTTCAGGAATTATCTGATTTCTGCTTGGAAATTTTCCTGGGATTATTTTTTATTGTTGATACTGTGTTTCTATTTTTTTAAATTTCCATGTCATTTCTATTATATTTTTATAGTTTTGATATGTTCATATGCAAGTGAGTAGAACAGACTTTTTGACTTATGGGCTAAGAAGGTGCAAGTTTCATCACATATTTTTTAATCAGAAGGAAGCATTTCTGACAGGTAATGGTTCCTTAGAGATCCGTTGCCTACATTTACAAAGGATTTATTAGATAGGCATAAATATTGAAAATCAGTAAAGTTATTTGTATAAGTACAAACAGAGAAACAACACAAGCAACTGATCATAATGATTATCTTGATACACAATAAATACATATTTATGAATACATATGCAATTTTCATGATTACACAAACAACACAAACTTATTGCAATAAACTGTAACTGTCAGTAAAACGAAGGAGAAAATGATAGAATATTTTTCTCTGAGATATCCACAGTTGACACTGGTTATAATATTTTTATTGATCATTTGCAGAGTCTGTGTGTATGTGGCATACTAGTTATATGTGCAATGTCTGTGTTTTTATAGTACATATATTTTGTGAAACTTTATTTCCATTTCCCTAATTTTCCCATCACACTATCATCTCTAGAAAAGTGTATTAAAAATATATTCTTATGACTTTCTCCCCTCTTTTAAGTAGAAGCAAACATTTTAATAATAATATTCACTTTTGTCAAATCATAGGACTATACTATATACATATATTTAATCTGATATTAGTATATATCATGCTTACTATTGACTGGTATTACTGTACCAAAATCATTTATAAAACTATGTTTTCAGTGACAGGTGCTCTTTTTCCTTAAGAAATTATTTCTTGTAGAGTCGTTGTTAATGTTCATTGTCAACCTGGTTCTTAAAATGACTGTTACAATTCTATATAAATGAATGACATGGGTTCCAATAAGTGATATAACTGTGTTTATATTACAGTTAAGTCTATGATATCAATCTTTGTCAAGAGTTATTACTATGAGAGGAAAATAAAACACAATAAAACTATAAAATTACCAGTAGAATGATTTTTTATTTGATAACACATACATATATTATGACTTGATGCATTACACATTACAAGTAATTTTTAATTTGGAAAAAAGCTACCACTGTATAGACAAATATTACAGTTTGATATAAATATCTGTTGAAATTTCAGTACCAATATATAAGAAATGAATTCCTATAACATTTTTAATGAAGTGAATTACTTATATAGCAATCTTCTCAATGCCATGATGACATCCTTGTTCCTTAGACTGTATATCATGGGATTAAACATGGGAGTCACAATTGTGTAGAAAAGAGAAAGTACTTTGTCAATTCCTGCTGAGTGACTGTGTTTGGGTCTTAAGTAAGTGATAACGGCTGATCCAAAGAACAATGCCACGACAATAAGATGAGAAGAACAGGTGGAGAAGGCTTTGGCCCGACTTGTGGCTGATGGCAATTGAAGGACTGTGGAGATGATTTTGCTATAGGAGATAAGTATCAACAGAAAGGGAATGGTGACAATCAACACAGCAGCTATGTAGATCAACATTTCACTCACAAATGTGTCCCCACAAGCAAGCTTGATGATTGGGGGGATGTCACAGAAGAAGTGGTCAATTAAATTGGAGCCACAAAAGGACAGAGAGAAAATCTGGAACGTTTGCCCTATCTGGACTGGAATTCCACTGATCCAGGAGCCAGCCACCAGCTGGATACAGATCTTATGGTTCATGACTAGAGGGTAGTGCAGAGGGTTACAGATGGCCACGTAGCGGTCATAGGCCATCACTGTCAGCAGGAAACACTCCGTGGCTCCCAACACAAGAATACAGCACATCTGTGTGGCACAGGCAACTAATGAAATTGTTCTTCTCTGGGTCCAAAGGTTCATAAGCATTCTGGGGAGAGTAACTGACACATAGCAGATTTCTAAAAAGGAAAAATTGCCAAGGAAATAGTACATAGGAGTCTGAAGTGCAGGATCCAATTTTGTTATTAGAAATATGATGCCATTACTCATCACAATAGCGATATAGATGACCGAGAACAATCCAAATAGAAGCCACCGGAGATGGGGAACATCAGCAAAGTCCAAGAGAACAAATTCTATCAGTTCAGTTAGGTTTGCTTCTGGTGGTTTTTCTTTGTGTTGCATCTGCAAAAGGGGCAAATTTAGCTTCTACTTTTAGTTTACCTTAAGAGATCAATACCTGTTTTCTAAATTGCATTAGGATATTTATATTGATTTTCTTAACCATTGTAATTGTTTCTAATTTAATAATGTTACTATTTGTGTATTTCTCACTTTCTCAGTTTAGATCCTATGGATTATCACTGTATACACTCCCTTCAAATGTCTTTGAAGATTCTTCCATACACTTTCTGAATACAGCCCAGGATAAACCAAACTATGCCCTACTCAGCGCAGACAGTGGAAAAATTGGCAATCACTGAAGACAGATCTCCAGCTTTGCCATTTGGTCCCACTTTTCATTTCATTCCTTGACAGTCCTATTGTTCTCTATGATTATTCTCCACCACCATTCAATAGTACTCTATCAGACTTTGTCTTCCTCGTACATTTTTCAACTGCCTGCTTGAACACTGTCGTTACCCTACAATACTTGTTGATCCTGATCATACATTTTCTTATTATACAGTTCACATTATTAGGCAAATTACCCCCAAAAAGGAATATTTTATCACACATAGGGGAATGCAACAAATACCTTTTGGTAAGATACTAAGTGGGGAACATTAAGAGTGGAACAAGGTGGAGAGAGCGGGGCGGGGGGGAGGACGCGGTTATTTGGGAAAAGTTGCCTGGGAGTGTAGATAGAGATTGAGAAACAGCCAAGCGGTGAACCCCAGGAAAGTAGGGAGGGCGTGAAGTGTGTTCATTACCTGTGCATATGTGAGTGGGCAGGGGGAGAAACGATTCTGTGTGCTACTTGTATTTCCACTGTCTCTATTGTTCCTCACAAAACACTTCAAGCAACAGTTTCTAAACTCACTTCTCTTGAAGGCAAGAACATCGCGACTTACCAGCGATTGATAATTTGATCATGTGCACATAGGTTTTGTGATTACAAGTCATTGCCTATTTTTTTTACTGGGCTTACGTTTGAATCCTGACTGCGTGATTTATTATCTGTGTGACATTAAGCAACTGCTCAAAATTTTTAGGGTTTGCTTCCTTATTCATCATAATTAAATGAGGTAATATTGGTAAAATTACCTAACAATTTTATTCGGATTGTTTATTAGTTATGGTTTTATAACTATAATCATGAAAATGCTATGAATATGATATTATGCTCTTAAGTCTTTAGTCCCTAAGACTGTACCACGTTGTTTAGAGAAATGGTATTCATTAGAATTATTGAGTTACTTGTGGGTGATCGCTGCTATGTTTTCTTTCTTTCCTTTCATCAGGGTCAGGACTACTAAGGTAAGGTGAGTGAGACTCCTCAGGTACAAAATTTAAGAGGCATTCACTCACTCTCAGGGGTGATTCTGTGTTGCATAATCCAGAAAGTGAATGCCTCCTTCGATATTGCACCCTTGGAATTTCTTGCCTCAAGATGGGTCCGAGCCATGCTTTTCGCCTCTCCATTCTGGTGGGTCTAGACTTTGTCCACCAAACACAGCATAATATAGTGTCATGGATAAAAAATACAGTCCTGCCAAGATGGGCCAGATTTAAATTATGGCTCCACCACCTGCGAGCCATGTGACCTCATGAGAGATGCTTAATCTCCTTGTGCTGTGGTTCAGTCAACTCCGTGATTGGCTAAATACCGCACCAACACTTAGGATTTTTATGTTAATTAATCGATCTCATATCTGTCAAACAACTTGAAGTTCTGGAGCTCGTAAAAGTGTCTTTAAAGGCTGCAGTTATTACTGTTACTAAACACTGAAATTATTTCTTCTATGGGATGCCTGGGTGGCTCAGCCAACTGACTCCGTCTTCGAATCAGGTCGCGATCTCACAGTTTGTGGGTTTGAGCCCCACCATAGGGCTGACAGCTCAGGGCCGGGAGCTTGCTTCAGATTCTGTGTCTCCCTCTCTCTCCGCCCCTCTCTGACTCATGCTCTGTCTCTCAAACATGAATAAACGTTAAAAAAAAAAAGTTAAAAAAAAGAAAATTAAAATTTATTCTTCTAAATTGTACTCTCTGTTTTATGTGGCATGTAAGAAATTCTCTACTTTATGTATCACATGACTAATGCGGAAATGGAATGAGATCTTAAAGCAATCAACAGAATTTAATAAAAATGTCACACACTTAAGGTGTGAATTCTCCATGAATTCTCTGCCAATATTTATGTTTACATTATTATCTCTGCTCTGTGAACCTAATGTCAAGAGTGCGTATCAGCATTGAACCAAAAGCATCACAATTTGGCTAAATATCTTTCATATGCATTTTCTTTCATTAATGCTCTTGACTTGAGAAGTAAGGACTGTGACTATTTTCCCAGTTAGGATCAATATAAATCTTATGAAATGCTTGTATACCTATGGTGGTGCTTAGTATATGATTCTGAAATTAAGTAAGGCAGCAAACATGTTTCAAATAAAGTTATTACTCTTAAAGGGGAGAAACAGATTAATATACAAAAGTCCAATCTTCATGTGTCACTTTTTACAAATGGCACATATTTAAGATAAATTATTTCATGATTCTTTTTTTTTCCCATGATTCTTATTAGAATAAATTTACTTTCAGTGCTAAGTAAAATATAATTTCTAACTGTTCAAACCCAACATTTTGGTGATGGTATCATCTATGCATAACATGAAATAGTAAGATTTGTGTATGTATTTCTCAAGAGTGGAACAAGGTAGAAAGAGCAGAGATTTGCTCTGCTGGGTGTTCTCATAAAATTATATACTTCCTTTCTTGTAAACATTTACATTATTATTGATAAAGGGAAAATACAACTTAATATAGTTATGTGGTTTTATTTAAATCCAAGCCTCTACTCTCTGAAAAACTCCAAATGATTAAGGAAATGTATAACAACATTCTAGGTCATTTAAATATTGGGAGCCAACCAAGTCTCATCTATATTTGTGTATTTGATATAAATTAGCTACTTAAACCTTAAATTAATTTAAAAACAATATTGAATTTAAAACTCTTTTTCATTATTTTACTAATTCTTAATTTTATCATTTTTTCCTTAAAATAAATGTTCTTTGGATTCCCCAGTGGTTATAACATTGTTTCATAGACTGTTTTGCTTCACATTTCTGATTACAATATCAGGTTGAATATGTAAATGTGACAATTATTTGTTCAATGTGTTTGCTCAAAATGAATTTTCCTATAATATTATCTATACCTAGAAAAATGCTTCAATTATTACAGTTTTCAGTATGTCAAAGTGACTGAATACCATTATTTATTATCATTTCATTGTAAATTTTATTTAATAGAATCAGAAATATAAAATAATCACTCTAATAAAATGACAAATTTGCTACTTTAATACTAATTTTATGTTTAAAAGTAGGTTCTAAAGCCTAAAATCAGTATAAATTAGTTTACATTTACCTTTCTTATTTGGAATGTTGACTTTTCTCACTGTAGAGGGTTTAATGATTCAACTCGATTGCTGTGGTTGAAAATCACTTGTTTCATCAAAGATACTCAAGCCACCTTTATAATATTCTGTGCTTTCTAAATACAAACTCTCTTTAAATAAAAGTAGTTATCTCTACCCCAGGGATCTCTTCCACCTGGAAAACTTACATTTCTAATTAGAAGCATCACTTTGGCACTCTCTGATTTGTTATATTTATTTTTTTCCACAAAGCTCTTAGTCTACCCAGAATACCTTCTTTTCAAGAGCTCCTTGGAATAATGTGCATAGCACATCTGATTTCTTAGACATGAACAGGGTGCTGAGCATTATACCTGAGACCACCCAAAATCGACACATATCCAATTCTCACTTGATCTATTATAAATGCTCTGTATGGAGCCTCTGTTCCAGTTAGATTGAGATCTTGAACTGTTTATCTTGTGTTCTCCTGTAGAATAAGTTCCTTGGTCACTACTTAGAGGCTGGCCTATGTGACCATTGTATTAAGTGTTCTGATGACAAGTGTTATAATTACATACAAAACTACTATACTATTGGCTTCTTCATGGCCACCTTTGCAACCTGAGATTTAGCAGTTGAATGCATTACACATGGTTCAAAAATTAAAATTTTAGCCCAAGGTTAATCTGAACTGGGGGAACTGTTTCTTTTGCAGCATATCCCTCACTGTCTTTTCCCAATTTCATGTCACATTTTCAAAGTGTGAATATTTTCAAGCTTTACTTAGGATAAAATGAGAATCTGAAATAAGTTCAGCTGAGATAATGGGAAAGACTCTGAGCAAATGGTCTGTGAATTCTAAGCTTCACTTTTGGGAAAGTCATTCCCCCATCCCCAAAGGACTGCTTAAGAATCTTGGCTTGGGATCAATTTATTATGTCAGAAAGAGGATATTGCTTCCTGTTATTTAGCAAATAGTGATTACTAGGGGTTGATGATTAGGAAGAAAAAATATTTCTGAGATAAGAAACTCCTACAGCAATGTGATAACAGGGAGTGATTAAGGAAGATAATTACAATATATCAGGAGCAGGTGCCCAAGGTCATGGAAGAGAATGTATAGGGGAGCCAGATGTGACAGAGCTCAGCAAGGGAGTGAAAGGTGGTCCAGGCTGGAGTTCCTGAGGATGTGCATCCAAGAAGCATCTGCTGAGGACTTCAAAGCCTCGTCATCAGTAAGGTGGACTACTAGGCATGGGTAGAGATCTGATGCCATTGAGTAGAATCTTGAGGAAAAAAAAAAATACTCAAATGCAAATGATAATTTGTCTTTCAGTAAAGATAGTCTACCAAATTGGCCAGATATGGACATATAAATGCTCTTGGAACAGTTGGGCAGCCATAGAGGAAAAAAAAGTTTAACTTTTGTCAAAAGCGCATTACAGCAGGAAAACTCCCAATGCTATCCCAGGTTCAAGTACTTAAGAGAGTGAAGTGAGGTGAGCATTCTGAGAAGAAGGTCTTATGTTTCAAAAATAGAAAAAAATACTCTATCAAAATAAATAATTCTGCATGATAAAAGAAACAAGAGCCCAAAGTAAAGTTGGATAGAATTTATACAATGAGAAAAATAATTACACATGATGTCTCAAATGAAGTGCTCTTGTTTTGTTCTTAAATATCAATAAAAAAGTCCAAAATATAATTAGAAAACTATACTAAACAGATGAAGTAATAAAGAAAGGAAAAAAAAACATGCCTTAAGCAAGGATATATTCATTTATGAAAAAAATTAATTTAAATAATGATTTAGTTTAAAAAATTAGAGACATCTCCCTATGCATTGATCTATGGAGAGGAAATCGGCACCATGGACCCACAACATGACTGTGTTTCTTTTTTGTATCAATCAACAATATATGTACATACATGGAGTTACACAATAGCATGATATTGCAACAATTGTGTACTTGCAAAAGACTGTAAGCCACCTAAGTGTGAATAATTCTCTGAGTTATTATCCTCTGTTTAAGGAGATTTAATTTTGATATTTTCCTCTAGTTTTTCTCTCACAACTCTATGATGCATCTAAAATACGAATTTTATAATGTATCCATTTTTTTTCCAGGGCTTGCAATAAGACTGGCCTGCCGTGACCCATCACATCTTAAACAGGAATGGAAATTATTTATTTGATTTCAGCGTTTGAAATTATACGTGGCTTGGTTTTCTATTTATAGAAGTGTTGACTGAGGAATGAATCCCACTCAATCATGGTGAATAATTATTTTAATATACTGTTGAATTCAATTTGATATTATGTAGTTGAAAAGTTTTGCATTCCTATTAATTGGGGGTATTTGCCTATAGTTCTCCTTTTTAGTGGGGTCTCTGGCTGGTTTGGGTAATCAAGGTAATGCTGGCTTTATAGAATGAGTCCAAAAGCTTTCCTCCCATTTCTATTTTTTGGAACAGCTCGAGAAGAATAGATATTAACTTTGGCTTAAATGTCTGGTAGAATTTCCCTGGGTAGCCATCTGGCCCAGGACTCTTATTTTGGGGGGGATTTTTGATAACTGATTCGATGTACTCACTGGTTATGGCTCTCTACAAATTTTCTATTTCTACCCATTTGAGTTTTGGTAGTGTGTGGGTGTCTAGGAATTTGTCCACATTTTCCAGGTTGTCCAGTTTGTTGGCATGTAATTTCTCATAGTATTCTCTGATAATTGTTTGTATTTCTGTGGTGTTGGTTGTGATCTCCCCTCTTTCATTTGAGATTTTATCTATTTGGGTTTCTCTTTTCTCTTTTTGAGAAGACTGGCTAGGGGCTTATCAATTTTGTTATTCTTAAAAAAATAAGCTGTTTGATTCTTGACCTGTTCTACTGTTCTTTTGTATTCTATATTATTTACTTCTGCTCTAATGTTCACAATTTTTCTTCTGCTGTTTTTGCAGTTTCTTTGCTGGTGTGCTTCTAGTTCCTTTAGGTGTGAGGTTAGGTTTTGTATTTGGGATTTTTCTTGTTTCTTTAGATAGTCCTGGATTGCAATGTATTTTCCTCTCAGGACTGCCTTTTCTGCATCCCAAAGGCTTTGGACTGTTGTGCTTTCATTTTCATTTGCTTCTGTATATTTTAAAATTTCTTCATTAATTTCCTGGGTGACTCAATCATTCTTTAGTAGGATGGTCTTTAACCTCCATGAATTTGGAGACTTTCATAGTTTTTTCCTTGTGGTTGTTTTCAAGGTTCATAGCATTGGGATTTGAAAATATGCATGGTATGATCTCAATTCTTTTATATTTATTGAGGACTTTTTTGTGACCCGGTATGTGGTCTATCTTGGAGAATGTTCCATGTGCACTAGAGAGGAATGTGTATTCTGCTGCTTTTGGATGAAAAATTGTGAATATATCTGTCAAGTCCGTCTGGTCCAGTGTATCGTTCAAGGCCACTGTTTCTTTATGATTTTCTGCCCAGATGATCTGTTCATTGTTGTAAGTGGAGTAAGTCACTCCACTGTAAGTGGAAAAATTGTAAGTCACCTACAATTACCATGGTAATTGTATGTGTATGGTGTGATTACTTCATTTATATATTTGGGTGCTTCCTAAATATATAACATTTACAATTGTTAGCTCTACTTGATGGATAGATGCCTTAATTATGATATAATGTTCTTCTTCTTCTCTTGTTACAATCTTCAGTTTAAAATATCATTTGTCTGATATGAGTATGGCTACTCTACCTTTCTTTGATTTCAAGTAGCATGTTAGGTGTTCTCCACCCTCTCACTTTCAATTTGAAGGTGTTCTCAGGTCTGAAATGAGTCTCTTGCAGACAGCATATACTTGGATCTTGGCTTTTTTTAATGTTTACTTATTTTTGAGGCAGAGAGAGACATAGCACAAGCTGGGGGGCAGGCAGAGAGAGAGGGAGACACAGAATTTGAAGCAGGCTCATGGACTACAAGGTCATGACCTGAGCTGAAGTCAGATGCTCAACTGACCAAGCCACCCAGGTGCCCCGGATCTTGTTTTTTTTTTTTTTTTTTTAATCCATTCTGATACTCTATGACTTTTTACTGGCACACTTAGTCCTTTTACATTCAGAGTGATTCTTGAAAGATACAGACTTAATGTCATTGTGTTGTCTGTAGGTATCGAGGTTGTGGTGATACCTCTAGGCTTTTCCAGTCTTTGCAGCATTCCACCCACAGAACCACTTTAGGATCTACAGGGCTGGATGAGTGGTCATGAACTCCTTCAGTTTTTGTTTGTCTGGGAAAGCCTTTACCTCTCCTTCTATTCTGAATGACAGCCTTGCTGGATAAAGGATTCTTGGCTGCATATTTTTCCTATTCAGCACATAGACTATTTCCTGTCACTCCCTTCTGGCTTCCAAGTTTCAGTAGACAGTTCTGCTACTACCCTTATGTGTCTACCCTTGTAGTTTAAGGCCCTTGTTTCCCTAGATGCTTTCAGAATTCTCTCTTTATCTTTGTATTTTGCCAGTTTCACTATGAGATACTGTGGAGACCTATTCTTGTTGATTCTGAATAGAGTTCTCTGTGGCTTGGGGATTTGGATGTCTGCTTCTTCCTCAGATTAGGGAAGTTCACAGTTATAATTTGTTCAGGTAAAACTTCTGTCCTTTTCTCACTCTCTTCTATTGGAATTCCTATTATATGAATATTATGTTTTATTGAATCACTTAGTTCTTTAATTCTTCCTTCGTGTTCTAGTATTTTCTTATCTCTCTTTTTCTTGGCTTCATCATTTTCCATAATTTTATCTTCTATTTCACTTATTCTCCCCTCTGCTTCCTCCATCCTTGATGTCACTGCACCTCATTTTATTTTGCATCTCATTTACATTATTTCTTAATTACTCGTGACTATTTCTTAGTTCCTAGGCTACAGGGCTGGTTCAATATTCACAAATCAATCAATGTGATACATCATATTAATAGAAGATAGGAAAAGAACCACATGATCCTGTCAATAGATGTAGATGAAGCATTTGGCCAAATACAGCCTCCTTTCTTAATAAAAACCGTCAAGACTGGGGCGCCTGGGTGGCGCAGTCAGTTAAGCGTCCGACTTCAGCCAGGTCACGATCTCACGGTCCGTGAGTTCGAGCCCCGCGTCGGGCTCTGGGCTGATGGCTCAGAGCCTGGAGCCTGTTTCCGATTCTGTGTCTCCCTCTCTCTCTGCCCCTCCCCCGTTCATGCTCTGTCTCTCTCTGTCCCAAAAATAAATAAACGTTGAAAAAAAAATTAAAAAAAAAAACCGTCAAGACAGTCGGGATAGAAGGAACATATCTTACCATCATAAAAATCATATATGAAAGGCCCACAGCTAATATCATCCTCCATGGGGAAAGACTGAGAGCTTTCCCTGTGATCAGGAACACAACAGGGATGTCAACTCTCACCACTGTTGTTTAACTTAGTGATGGAAGTCCTAGCCTCAGCAATCAGACAACAAAATGAAATAAAAGGCATCCAAATAGGCAAAGAAGGCAAACTTTCACTTTTTGCAGAGGACATGATACTCAACATGCAAAACCCAAAAGACTCCACCAAAAATCTGTGAGAACTGCTACATGAATTCAGCAAAGTCACAGGATATAAATTCAATGTACAGAAATTGGTTGCATTTCTATACACCAAGATGAAGCAACAGAAAGAGAAATCAAGAAATCGATCCCATTTACAATTGCACCAATACCCATAAAATACCAGGAAATATGCATAACAAAAGACGTAAGAGATTTGTGTGCTTAAATTTATATAAAAAAACCTTATGAAAGAAATTGAAGAAGACACAAAAAAATGGAAAAACTTTCCATGCTCATGGATTGGAAGGACAAATACTTCTAAAGCGTCCATACTATTCAAAGCGATCTACACAAGCAATGAAATCCCAATGAAAATTGCATCTGCATTCTTCCCAAGCTAGAACAAACAACACTACAATTTGTATGGAAACACAAAACACACTGAATATCCAAAGTAATGTTGAAAAAGAAAACCAAAGTGGGAGGCATCACAATCCCAGACTTTAGCCTCTACTACAAAGCTGTAATCATCAAGACAGTATGGTATTGGCACAAAAACAGACCCACAGACCAATGGACTAAAATGGAGAACCCAGAATTAGACCCACAAATGTTATGGCCAACTAATCTTTGACAAAGCAGAAAAGAGTCTCCCATGGAAAAAAACAGTCTCTTTAGCAAATGGTGCTGGGAGAACTGGGCAGCAACATGCAGAAGAATGAAACTGGACTACTTTCTTAAACCATACACAAAATAAACTCAAAATGGTTGAAAGACCTAAATGTGAGACAGGAAACCATCAAAACCCTAGAGAAGAAAACAGGCAACAATCTCTTTGACCTTAGCTGTATCAACTTTGTACTAAACACATCTCCAAAGGCAAGGGAAATAACAGCAAAAATGAACTATTGAGGACTCATTAAGATAGAAACCTTCTGCACAACAAAGGAAACAATCAACAAAACTAAAAGCCAACTGACAAATGGGAAAAGATATTTGCAAATGACATATTGGATACAGGGTTAGTATACAAAATCTATAGAGAACTTACCAAACTCAACACATGAAAAACAAATAATCCAGTGAAGAAATCGGCAGAAGGCATGAATAGACACATTTCCAAAGAAGACATCCAGATGGACAACAGACACATTAAAAGTTGCTCAACATCACTCATCATCCGAGACATACAAATCAAAACCACATTGAGATACCACCTCACACAAGTCAGAGTGGTTAAAATTAACAACTCAGGAAACAACAGATGTTGGTGAGGATGTGGAGAAACGGGAACCCCTTGCACTGTTGGTGGCAATGCACACTGTTAGAGCCACTATGGAAAACAGTGTGGGGGTTCCTGAAAAATTAAAAATGGAACTACCCTATTACCCAGCAATAGCACTAATAGGAATTTATCCAAATGACAGAGGAATTCTGATTCATAAGGGCAAGTGTACCCCAATGTTTATGGCAGTGCTTTCAACAATAGCCACTCATGGAGAGAGCCCAAATGTTTATCAACAGATGAATGGATTAAGATGTGACTTATATATACAATGGAATACCGCCTGGCAATGAGAAAGAAGGAAATCTTGCCATTTGCAACAATGTGGATGGAACTGGAGGGTATTATGCCATGTGAAATAAGTCAGTCAAAGAAAGACAGATATCATATGCTTTCATTCATATGTGGAACTTGAGAAACTTAACAGACAATGATGGGGGAAGGAAAGGGGAAAATTACTTTCAAACAGAGAGGGAGTCAAACCATGAGAGGCTCTTAACACAGAGAACAAACTGAGGGCTGGTGGGGGGGGTGTAGGAGAGGGGAAAATGGTGATGGGCCCTGAAGAGGGCACTTGTTGTCAACTGGGTATTGTATGTAAGCGATGAATCACGGGGATGTACCACCAAAACCAAGCCTACACAGTATACACTTTATGATAGCTAAATTGGCAATAAATTGCATTTAAAAATAAATAAATAAATAAATAAATAAATAAATAAACAAACAAATACATAAACTTAAAAAACATTAAAAACAATGATGGGCTTCCTAAGTACTGTCTTTTAACCTTAACTAAAATGTTGTGTAGAATATGATTACGACTGGTTTTACGCAATATCCTTCAGCAGTATTGTATATAATTGTGTTTTATTCATTTTTATCTCTTTCTAGTTTACCTCTGTGTTAAGAATCAGAATCACTTCTCAATTTAATTTGATAAGAATTTGCTACTATGAATGATGCAAAGATGGGCCTCTTTTTTTTTTTAAGTTTATTTATTTTTGAGAGAGAGAGGGTGAGAGCACACGTGGAGGAGGGGCAGAGGAAGGTGGAGACACAGACTCTGAAGCAGGCTCCAGGCTCCTTGCCAACAATACAGACGCTGTTGCTAAAGGCACTGATGCGGGGTTCAAACCCACAAACCGTGACATCATGACCTGCCCCAAAGTCAGACGTTTAACCGAATGAGCCACTCAGGCGCCCCAAAGATGAGCATTCTTGGAGATGTTCCCTGGCACACATACGATTGGAGTTTTGCTGGTACACACCTAGGGGTACAATTCTCCAAGAAGGATTCTTTAGCTGTCTGCCAAAATAGTGTACCCATTCGCATCTGAGCGTCGGGTGACAGGTCCCATGGCTCCAGATATTTTACACATGGGACAGGATTCGTCTTTTTTTTTTTTTTGTCTTTTTGATGAGTGTATCATTGTGATATTATGATATGAATAAGAAACACATATTGATCTCTGCCTCTGACTACCGACACAGGTTTTGTTTTTGAAGATATCATCATTCAGTAATCACTGACAGGCATTTATTTTAACATTGTTCACTTTTACAATCTTAAATTTATCCATTTTTGTGTCTATTGTTGAAGGCCTTTTTAATATTTTTTTTTAAGTGTATTTACTTTGAGAGAAAGAGACAGCAGGGGAGGGTGAGAGAGAGAGAGAAACACTCCCAAGCAGGCTCCACACTATCAGCATGGAGACCAACGTGGGGCTCAAACTCAGAAACCATGAGATCCTGACCTGAGCCAAAATCTAGAATCGGAACTAACCCAGTGAGCCACCCAGGTGCCCAAGGCCTTTTAATTAGTTTTATAAGAAATTACTATAAATATTATACATCCTGAATCCTTCTATTTTTAATTTTTTAATTTTTATTTAATTTTGAGATAGAGAGAGACAGACCTTGAGCAAGGGGAGGGGTAGAGAAGGAGACATAATCCTAAGCAGGCCAAAGGCTCTGAGCTGTGAGCACAGATCCCAAACCCAGGAGCACTGAGATCATGACCTGAGCCCAAGTCAGACATTCAAACAATTGAGCCACCCAGGCACCCCTCCCGACTCCTTTTGGTTCATAAGAAAAATCTGTTCTTTCTTTCTTTTCTTTTTTGTTTCATGTTTCATTTAAATTTCAGTCAGTTAACGTACAGTGTACTATTAGTTTCAGCAATAGAATTTAGTGATGCCTCACTTACATATCAAAAATAAAAGATGATTTGGCAGATATTGAAATTTCTCTGCTGGATTCTATTTGACATCCGGTAAGAGTAAGAAAGGGAGTAATGCAAGAATTTTCTTTGTGTGAACTTTTATGTTTTCTGCCTACAAAGTTATTATTTTTTTGTAAGTTACGTGATATATTCTCTCTGTAATAAATCCAAACTGCAAAAAAATGATTAAGACTCAGGAATCATTTGAAATCCTAACACTGTCAGGAAGCCAATATTTTCTTCTGTTCCACAGCCTCCTGGATACTAAGTGGGCTAATGGGCATCACAATCACTACCACTGGCACATGTAAACTGTTGTATGACATTATGAAATGCCTACCTTCTCTATTTTTCAAAAATATTTTTTTTTATACAAACATTTACTTTCTCCCTCACATGTCAGGAAAGCTTGGAATTTCTTCAGTGAAGGGGCTCTAAAACATGGTCTAGAGAGGCTGTGTTGTATTGTATGGTGTTGACGCGCTCCAGTGTCTTAATATGTTCCGACTGACAGCGCCTTCCCATTGCTTCCTGCTTTCTTTTGCACTGTGAAGAAACCTTTAAGAAACACGTTTGAAGAAACCTGTTTTCCCAAAATTCGTAAACAAACACAGGTATTAGATTATCAATTACAAATTAGATTAATATTATAAATGAGATTGTCGCAATTGAAATAATTTGCACTTCGATTTGTCAGAAGCTCTCAACTTAATCATTGGAAAGGAAGTTTCCTTGACACGATGTGAGGTTGCTATGATGATATTAATGAACATTATGGGGGGACAAAATTAGGAGACATTTTTCTCTGTTGTCTCTACATGACAAGCATACAAGCAAATTCTTTCTGCAGTTGCAAGTATTTGAATCATATTAAAATCTTTGTTAGTAGTTTTCTTAGTGCTACCGTGATGTCTTTGTTCCTCAGAGTATATATAATGGGATTCAAAGTTGGGATCAAAACGGTGAAGAAAAGAGAGATCAATTTCCCAACTCCTTCAGATTGATTTGATTTCAGTTGTGTATAATTGATAGTAGCCGTTCCATAGAATAAGACGACAACTATCAGGTGAGAAGAACAGGTGGAGAAGGCTTTAGCCCTCCCTTTGGCTGACGACAATTTCAGAAGGCTGGAGATAATTTTGCCATAGGAGACAACAATCAACAGAAATGGAACCATGACAATTGCCACTGCAATTACATAGACCACAAATTCATTCACAAGTGTGTCCCCACAAGCTAGCTTGAGTACTGGGGGGATGTCACAGAAGAAATGATTAATTGTGTTAGACCCACAAAAGGGCAGAGAGAAAATCTGGCATGTTTGCCCAATTACAAATGGAAATACACTGATCCAGGAGACAGTCACCAGCTGGACACAGACCTTGTGGTTCATGATTAGAAGGTACTGCAGAGGGTTACAAATGGCCATGTAGCGGTCATAGGCCATCACTGTCAGGAGAAGACACTCTGAGCTTCCAAATGTGAGGAAAAAAAACATTTGTGCAGCACAGGCAAAGAAAGAAATATTTCCTTTCTGGGTCAATAGGTCCATGAGCATTCTGGGCATTGTGACTGTTACATAACAGATTTCTAAGAAGGAGAGATTGCCAAGAAAAAAATACATGGGGGTCTGGAGAGCAGAGTCAATTCTTGTTACCAATATTATGATGCTATTGCACATCAGGATAGTTAGGTAGATGACTAAAAATATCCCAAAAAGAGTCCAGTGGAGATTGGGAATATCAGAAAACCCCAAGAGAACAAACTCCACCAGTGTAGTAACATTTGAAATTCCTGTTTTTAATCGATTCTCCATCTGCAGACATAGTAAATGAAAGAGGGTTAGTCCATTAACATTTTCCAACCACATTCTCCTTCCTGTTAATTTCAGTAGATACATTAATGTATTTATGTAATCTCTTAAGTTATTTCTGCCATTGCTTTGCTCTGTTTCTAGGAGATGATATGTGAAATCTCAAAAATGAACATACAATCTAGTAAAATCAATTCAAGAAAGAAAATCCAAACATACATATTTTATACTTGCATGTACGAATCCTAGAGACAATGAGAAGTATGCATTGAGACTTATAGCATATTGTGCAGGAACAATATGTAGTTATTGCACCCCTCTTATGAGTGAATTATGATACAGGCTTTTTTCTATTGTTTCTGTCTGGGTTCATTTGTGTGTGTGTGTATTCCATCTTGTTTCAAATCAAATCTTTTCCTTTAAGATGTTGTCTAATTCTCATTTAGATGAGTTTTAAGTCTTCCCATTTATATTTCAATGAGAATCAATTACTTAAACCAACCCTTTGTTCCTGTGGGAATAAACATATGTATTATTATTTATGTACCTCTCCCATCACTCCTGCTAAATACTGAAAGCATTAATCCTATCCCATCCATAACCTTCCCTATTAACACGTCTTATGCAATGCATGATAAATATCAATTAACCTTTAATTCAATCTAGAAAAATAAACCATTCATCACACTGCTTTCCATATAATCCTTTTTATCTATGTAAGATTTTATGATCCACTGTCATATAATTTAATATTGTTGTCTAACATCAGGCAGTTAACAATGTTTAACAATTCTACTATACTTTATAGATGCTTGGTCTCCAGATTTCCCCCCAAAATATTATGTTTTCCTACTTCATCAAATCTAATAATATAAATAGTTTTCAAAATGACATTAAATGAATCAATTCATTATAAGTATCAATATTTTTGTTATTTGACATATGTCTAATTTTACTTTACTTTATCATTAAGAAAGGCAAGAACTATATGGATTATGTTCAGTAGGGCAAGGATTCAGGGCAGGCTGCCTCAAAACATGCCACAAGGGTAAAATGATGATTTTGTATTAAAGTTCCTAAAGAATGATTTGTATGGAACCACAAAAGACCTGGAATAGCCAAAGCAATGTTGAAAAAGGAAACCAAAGTGGGAGGCATCACAACCCCAGACTTTAGCCTCTACTACAAAGCTATAGTCATCAAGACAGTATGGTATTGGCACAGAAACAGACAAACAGACCAATGGGATAGAATAGAGAACCCAGAATTAGACCCACAAATGTATGGCCAACTAATCTTTGACAAAGCAAGAAAGAGTCTCCAATGGAAAAAAGACAGTCTCTTTAGCAAATGGGAGAACTGGACAGCAACATGCAGAAGAATGAAACTGGACTACTTTCTTAAACCATACACAAAAATAAACTCAAAATGGTTGAAAGACTTAAATGTGAGACAGAAAACCATCAAAAACCTTGAGGAGAAAACAGGTAACAACTCTTTGACCTCAGTCACAGCAACTTCTTACTCGACACTTCTCCAAAGGCAAGGGAAATAAAAGCAAAAATGAACTGTTGGGACCGCATGAAAATACAAAGTTTCTGCACTGCAAAGGAAACAATCGACAAAACTAAAGGTCAACTGATGGAATGGGAAAAGATATTTGCAAATGATATATTGGATACAGGTTAGTATCCAAAATCTATAAAGAACTTACCAAACTCAACACATGAAAAACAAATAATCCGGTGAAGAAATGGGCAGAAGGCATGAATAGACACGTTTCCAAAGAAGACATCCAGATGGCCAACAGACACATGAAAAGATGCTCAATATCACTCATCGTTAAGGAAATACAAATCAAAACCACATTGAGATGCCACCTCACACTGGTCAGAGTGGTTAAAATTAACAACTTAGGAAACAACAGATGTTGGTGAAGATGTGGAAAAACAGGAACTCTCTTGCACTATCGGTGGGAATGCAAACTGATGCAGCCACTCTGGAAAACAGTGTAGAGCTTCCTCAAAAACTAAAAATAGAACTACCCTACGACCCAGCAATAGCACTACTAGGAATTTATCCAAAGGCCGCAGGAGTGTTGACACGTAGGGTCACATGTTTCTCAATGTTTACAGCAGTGCTTTCAACAATAGCCAAATTACGGAAAGAACCTAAATGTCTATCAACTGATGAATGGATAAAGATGTGGTTTATATATACAATGGAATACTAATTGGCTATGAGAAAGAATGAAATCTGGCCATTTGCAGCAACATGCACGGAACTGGAGGGTATTATGCTAAATGAAATAAGTCAGTCAGAGAAAGATATCATATATTTTCACTCGTATGTGCAACTTGAGAAACTTAACAGAAAGACCACGGGAAAGGAAGGGAAGGGGAAAAATAGTTACAAACAGAGAGGGAAGGAGGCAAACCATAAGAGACTATTCAGTGCAGAGAAGGAACTTAAGCTTGATGGTGGTGGGGGTGGGGCGGGGGAGACGGGAAAATGGGTGAGGGGTATTGAGGAGGGCACTTGTTGGGATGAGCTTTGGGTATTGCATTTACGTGATGAATCACAGTAATCTCCCCCAAAACCAAGAGCACCCTGTGTACACTGTATGTTTTCCAACTTAACAATAAGTTATATTAAAAAAAAAAAAAAAAAAAAAAAAAAAAAAAAAAAAAAGAACCGGCCAGTGCAAGAAGAACCCTCTGACGCTTCCTCCTTTTGTCTCCAGAAACAGGAAATAAATTACCAGTGCGAAAGTGACCCTCCCTGTACCAGAAGAAAGAGAGACATTCTTATCTTCAGAAATAGAGAATTCGGGGTGGAATAAACCTGTTTGAACAAACCTTCTACCTTTTGCTATTTTACTACCCCAGCCCAAAGTCTATTTGGAATTCCTCTGTCCAAAATGTGTAAAAGCAGGGTGCCTGTGCTGCTCAGTTGGTTAAGCAACCAGCTCTTGCTTTCAGCTCAGGTCATGATCTCATGTTTTGTTGTGAACTTCTTTCCGTGTGGAGCCTGCTTGGGATTCTCTCTCTTTCTCTCTCTCTCTCTCTGTTTGGTCCCTCTGATGCTTGTGTGTGTGTGCTCCCTCTCTCTCACTCTCTCTCTTTCAAAATATATAAAAATAAAACAATTAAAAAATATGTAAAAGCGACGTGACCATGTTTTCTTTGAGTCTCAAATTTGTTGTTTTTTTTTTTTTATCAGACCTCTGTGCACATAAAATTAAACTTTATTTTCTACCCTTAGTCTGTCTCATGTTAATTTAATGCTTGGACCAGCCAGAAGAATCTTGAAGGGTAGAGAAAAATATTTCCTCTCCAAGAGTAGTTAACGGGTTTTCAGATAAAGATCTCAGAATTCTATGCTTTTCTATTTTGTCCTTTGCATCTTGAGCCCCAAATTTATAGTATCCTTACATAAAAGAGTCTAGTAGCACAATTATAGCTTACCTTTATGGATTTGCCTGAGGCTATTTATGGGACTGTAGATGTTTTGTAAACCATAAATGTTTTAAGCTCTTCTTCTGTGCCAGTAATTGACTGTAATTCTCCAGTACTCTTGCTAGCTTCCAACATTAGCTGTTTTTAAATAGGAAGTAGTCATGCTCGTCCTGGGGGACATCTCTCATGCATCATTTTGATTTCTAAGAGACTGCTTCTTCTGTGCAGTCATTACAGTTCTTTTTTTCAAAAACTTTGTCTGTAGATAAACGTTCCCTCTCTTTAGGCCCTTCTTGGCACTTGGGGTGGGAGGGTGTCCTCTGGTGGAGAAATCACACTTAGTTGTTCCGTATTACTACCAGGAAAAAAAAAGTTAAAAAAATCTTTCTATTGCATTCCTGATCCTTCATAATTAGCATCAATTTGCTTTTCTTATTTTTATTCTCATAACTCACTCAAATCTAGATCATCCACAGCCTTAGAAAAATCTGCCCTATATTTTATCACATGAACATGGTATGCTTTGTTCTTAACCCATTAGGTGGTGAGATCCCTTTTCAGAAGTGGAGAGCTGGGTTCCTAGATTAAATTTTGTGGAAACTGAAGCATGTCCTGTGTGCTGACAAGTATCTAGACAGTTTTTTTCATGTTATGGTCTCTACTCAGGCATCAAGGCAAGTATCCAGCTGATTCCAAATGTAAACCACTTCAAACAATAAGCATTTGCCACAAAATTATTTAGGAAAGAAAGGAAAAGGAAGGTTTCCTGTCGAAATCCTTTTTCCTATTTCAACTACTGCTAGGTAGGTATGGCGATAAAATTATCAGGCATAGAGTTGCCAACCCAGTATCTACTTGTGCTTACAATTACATTTGCTTCTTTCTCTTTGGAGTTCTTTGACCATTTGTCAGAATAGTGCTTTTCTATTTGTCAAAATAGTATGTGTCCAAAACTGCATTTCATTTCTGTATTTTAAGGCTGCTTATCTTCACTATCGCATGCTTCTTATAAATTGGCCCTCTAATCGTTATTGTGACTGATTTGGTATTGCTGAGGGACTTCCTTCATGTTTATATACAAATGGGAACTTTACTCATGATTCGCCTCAAATAAGATGTCGGTTACTTATAGGCTGGGACAAATGGAATGTCCACCCCCCGTTGGAGTAGACTGATTGAAACCCTATCCTCTCCTTAATTCAGAGAATTGAGTGCTTCTTTATTTAATTAAATATCACCATCACCAAACCAAATTTAATTAATTTTTTTTTTACATTTATTTATTTTTGGAGACAGAGAGAGAGAGAGAGAGAGAGAGGGACAGAGACAGAGCACAAGTGGGGTAGGGGCAGAGAGAGACGGCTACACAGAATTCGAAGCAGGCTTTAGGCTCTGAGCTGTCAGTACAGAGCCCAACTCAGGGCTCGAACCCACAAACTGTGAGATCATGACCTGAGCTGAAGTCTGACAATTAACTGACTGAGCCACCAGGGGCCCCCTCCCCCCAACCAAATTTAATTTTAAAATGAAACAATACCCTAGATATATAAGTGGCTTAACAAAATAAAGAAGCATCTTCCACTCTTACCACAGTACAATTTTATGGTCAGGAATTAAGGAACTCTGGTTCCTCAGGGCACCTGGGTGGCTCAGTTGGTTTACCATCTAACTCTTGATTTCAGCTCAGGTCATGATCTCATGGTTCCTGAGACTGAGCCCCACATTGGGCTCTGCACTGACAGCATGGAGCCTTCTTGGGATTTCTTTTCTCCCCTTCTCTCTTCCCCTCCCCTGCTCATGCTCTCTCTCTCTTTCTCTGAAAATAAACTTAAAGAAAAATAAGAAGAAACTGGTTCCTTTCATCTAAGAATTCCATTTGCCCCTAGTTTGTTCATCTTTCTAGTTCCCTATCAGACCTTCAGTATTCAGACAGCTGAGAATGAGAGATAGAGAATAAGGGCAAAAAATCAATCTTAAGAGCCTCAACACAGAATAGACACATCACTTCAATTCTTGTGCTTTTGTAGAAACTAATCATATGGTTTAATGTGGATATGAGAGTGCTAGGGAATTTTGTTTACCGTATGTCTAAGAAATGGAAATATATTCAGAGAGCAACTAGCCAGACTCTGCCACAGAGCTCATTTTCAGTCACTAGAGTGTTTTATAGCATTCTATAACATGTAAGTCTTTATCTTCTTTTTGATTTCAGAGGGAGAGAGAGAGAGAGAGAGAGAGAGAGAGAGAGAGAGAGAGAGAATCTTAAACAGGCCACATGCCCATGTGGAGCCCAACTTGGGGCTTGATGTCATGACCCTGATGTCATGATCTGAGACAAAATCAAGAGCCTGACACTAAAGGACTGAACCACCCAAATGCTCCAACATGAAAACCTTTAGACTGGAGATGTAGCATGACATTTACATAACAGTAATTATTTGTGGTACATGTCTATATTTTAGCTTTTTTAAAAAGATACATTTATGTCTGGTGGAATATATTATTTTATTGTTTTTTGTTTGTTTGTTTAAAAATTTTATTGATTTATTCAGAGAGGTGGGGAGGGGCAGAGAGAGTGGGAGAGGATCTGAAGTAAACTCTGTGCTCAATATCGCAAACCCTGAGATCATGACCTGAGCTGAAATCAAGAGTTTGATGCTCAACTGATTGAGCCACCCAGGTACTCCACTCTCTTGTTTTGAATACAGTCACTCAGGGTATAATCCTGATACCAGAAAGTCCAGCATAAAATGGCAAGTTAATGAATAAGTAAAGATAATCAATTCATATTCAAGCAGGAAAGTAAACTGCAAAACAACCTCAGATTAGACAACAGCAGAATTAAGTGGAAAAAGAGATGAGTTCAAATCAGTGGCTAATGCAGTAAACTTTCAGGTAGCCAGTTTCTCAAGACCATCACGATATCCTTATTCTTCAGATTGTATATCATGGGGTTAAACATCAGAATGACACTGGTAAAGGAAGAAAAATAAATTTGTTCTGAAAAGTATGTTTGGATTTGGGTGAAAAATATGTAATGATTTTGGATCTGCAGAATCAAGCTTCAAATATGATGTGAGATGAGCAGGTGGATACAGCTTTGCCTGGTCTTGTTGCCAATGGCAACTTCAAGATGGCGGAGACAATTTTACTGTAGGATCCAAGTATCATAACTATAGGACAATGCAGAACATGACAAATGGCCATGTGGTGATCATAGGCCATCACTGTCAGGAGAAAATCGTCTCTGTTTGCAAGCATAAAGAGAAAGAAATATTTTTGTAGCACAGGTAGAAGAATAAATGTTTCTTTTCTGAGTCCAAAAGTTTAGGAGTATGCTAGAAAGAATACAAATACATAACAGATTTTCAGGAAGGAAAAATTACTAAGGAAAAAACACATGGGTGTCTGAAGAGCCTGTTCAACTCTAGTTATGAGAGCAATGATGACATTTCCAGTAAAGACTATCACAGACAAGAGGAATATCACAAAAAAAAAAACCATTCAGATATTGGAAATATGAGAAAATTCTGAAACTTTCAATTTCATCATTGAAGTGAAATTTGCTTCTGGTTGAGTACGTGTGTGTGTTCCATTGCTTCGAAATTTATTCCTGTTTAATTGATCTATCAAAATCAAAATCATTATTACCAGATCTTTCAAGATCTTTCATTTACCATAACCCATCATACAACAGATACATGATTCATGTTTTCCAAACCATTGGTTGGTTAATTAAAGATGTCTTTATGAAATAAATTGTATAGATGATATGCTCTCTGGAACTCTGTCTACCTCATATAACTCAAAGTGTCTTGCTATCTGTGATTTGTGATTTGTTGTTCTCATTTAAAAATTCTTATTTTAATAATATATCTGGAATGAAGTTTATGGAAATTCCATAGCCTAAATTATTGTAATATAACTATTAGACACTGACCCAAAATAGCAGATGGTGAGGTGCTAGCTTAAAGTTGTTAGTTCTCTGGGGTGCCTGGGTGGCTCAGCTGGTTGAGTGTCTGACTTCTGCTCAGGTCATGATCTCACGGTTCGTGAGTTCCAGCCCTGCATCAGGGTCTCTGCTGTTAGCACAGAGCACACTTGGGATCCTCTGTCCCTTTCTCTGACCTGCCCCAGTTCACACTACTCTCTCTCTCAAAAATAAATAAATAATAAAAATTAAAAAAAAGTTTTAGTTCTCCTTTTAAGATGTAAAGAACCATCTTATGAGGAGAAAAAAAATTTTTTAATAACTAAATGTGGGAAGTCTCATGTTTGAAGATTATTATTTTAATTTGACCGTTCTTAATGAGAAAATCAGTTCTAAGAAATTGTATGCTTTACGGAAAAATTATAAATTTAATCTCCCTTAACAGAGCATACATCTTTTTCTACAGTGAGTCATAGAAGCATATATATAAAGATAAACCAGTACTTTGCTTATTAAAAAGGGTTTATTTTCAATATACTTCAGTTATTTATGTCATGGAATATTTTCATAAACATGCTGTACTTATGTAGTGTTCTGTGATCTCCAAAGTATTTTACTACCAATTTTGCTTCAATTTTCTCTATCATGATGAAAGTGACAAATACAAATTCTAAGCTTTGACAGGAGTGCAAATTTTGTGCTAAAAAATTCTTCAGTACATGTTGACTATTGCTCAAATCTTGGTTCTCAGAATTTTACAGTGTTCTAAAATAAGTGAAGAATTTTAACACAAAATCATATTAACATAAAATAATTCATGCGTCCTCTTCTGGGTTCTGTTATAGCTGTTTTTCCTCCCTCAGTAGAACAGTGTAAGCACAAGTGCTTATGTACAATAAATATGCATATATTTCTATATACAATGATTATATAATCATATGTGCAAGAAACTTTTGTTTTAATAAGAGATTGAGGGGCTGGGTGGCTCAGTTCAATTAAACATCCGACTTCGGCTCGAGTCATGATCTCATGTTCGTGGGTTCGAGCCCCACGTTGGGCTCTGTGCTGACAGCTTAGAACCTGTAACCTGTTTCCAATTCTGTGTCTCCCTCTCTCTCTGCCCCTCCCCCACTCATGTTCTGTCTCTGTTTCTCTCTCTGAGAATAAATAAACATTGAGAAAAGAAAATAAGTTGATATTTTTTCATAATGGAAAGTCATATTTATTTCAAAATATATGCTTTAAAAATAGCAAGCTCCCTTCAAATGAAAATATCCCCCCGATTCTACTGGCTTTATTTCTTTTCCATGTATCACCTCAACTTTATGCTTCTGTTTGCCACTCATTCTTATGTGTTTTTCCAGACATTCTGGAACATCTTTGAGGGCAATCACCCTACGGAATTCAAGTCCCCTGGTCATCCACCTCACCCCCCTCCCACATCTGATCTGGACAGGAAGCAAGAATGCTCTGGAGAAAGCAGCAATAGTTGTCTACCAATATTACTGGAGAAAATCCAAACAGAAAATAGTGCACGTGGGACCCTTTCCTATGTCCACTTTCCTTAAGATTTCTCTCCTATCTTCCACCTGGGACTTTGAATGTAGCAACCCTAGACTTCTATCATCATTACACGTGCAGACTTTCTTTATTGTGATCTGCTTATTTTCCTTTTTTTTTTTTTAATTTTTAACACTAACACAATCCTGAAAGGAATATTCATTTTTTTAATTGCCATCAGACCAAATGGGATCGATTGCAAGTAATACCTCAAATCTGTGTTCAAAATAAATATTTTACAAGGAAAATATATCAGACTGGAATTAGAAAACCCTACAGTGCCTGCTATTGTTTCCAGTCTACTTCCCTAATCCCTGTGAAAATTGTTTGGTAGCTATAACTGAGATGTGCAAACTTACCCCTGTATCACACTCTAATTTGCAATGAAATGTTTGGTTCACTGATCCTTTTCTTTCTTTCTTTTTTTTTTCCCCCATTGCTCACTCTCTCTCTAACTCCCCAGGTTTGCCTCAGTTTCTAAGAATTTAATATGTTTTTTTAACGTTTATTTGTTATTGAGGGACAGGGATAGAGTGTGAGCAGGGAGGGGCAGAGAGAGAGGGAGACACAGAATCCAAAGCAGGCTCCAGGCTCCAGGCTCCGATCTGTCAGCACAGAGCCCGACGCGGGGCTCAAACTCACAAACCCTGAGATCATGACCTGAGCCGAAGACGGTCGCTTAACTGACTGAGCCACTCAGGCACCCCTAGTTTCTAAGATTTGAAATGAAAGCAAGATATAGTTTCAACTGACTTTCAATATTTTTCAATAAAATCTTTTGCCTATTTCTTTGTGTTATTATTGCAAGAAACTAATCATTAAGACCCTAAAATAACTGTAAAAGCATTTTGCAGATATAATTAGGGGTTGAATATTACTTGACCTTAAATTAGGGAGGTTGCTCAGCTGGGCCTGACCTAATGACATAAATCATGTACATATACATGTATGTAGAGCAGCCAGAGACAGAAAAAAATATCAGAGATTTGAGGTGAGTGAAGTGGAAGAAGGCAGAGAGTGTGGACTGCCTTTGGCTTCTGGACACTGACAGTTGTTCCTAGCTGACACGCAGTAAGGAAAGATGGACCTGACACTCACAATGTCCAAAAGCTGGATTTTTCCAGTAACCTAATAGAGTTTAGAATCAAATATTTTTCTCTGGGGGCTCCAGACAAGAATGTCACCCAGGTAGTACCTGAATTTCAGCCTCTGAGACTCTCAGCAGAGAAAACAAGCCACACCATGCTGGGCTTCTGACCTAGAGAAACTGGGAGATAGGGGCGCCTGTGTGGCTTAGTCGGTTAAGCTTCTGACTCTTGATTTCAGCTCAGGTCATGATCTCAGGGTTTGTGAGTTTGAGCCCCACGATGGGCTCCATGCTGACAGTGTGGAGCCCACTTGGTATTTTCTGTCTCTCCCTCTCTCTCTTCCCCTCCTCAACTCTCTCTCTCTCTGTCTCTCAAAAATAAATAAATAAACAAAAAAATAGAGACTGTGAAATAATAAACTTGTGTTAAGTTGCCTTAAATAAAATCCTTGTGGAAGCACATTCTGTGGTGTCTGATCAATTTTTCCAAAATGAAACTGGAGAAAACAATGCAAATGTGTTTATTTTCTTTTAGGGTTAATAATAACATTTTTAATAGGTAGAACATATTTGATTAATGATTTGGCTTATTCAGACATATATATTTTCATAATTGGATCAATATGGTGAAATTTTGAATATTAACTTATTTATTTTAGTACAGTTAACTTTGGATTTATCTTCATTTATTTCATGTAAGCCTTACGTAATGGGATTTAATTTCCAACATTTTCTGTGTTTTTAAATTTCTGTGTTTTTAAAGTATTTAAATTTTTACTTTTTTATTCTGTTATTTTTTAATTTGTAGATTAATATTGTCAGCAAGTAAGTAAAAGCACCTTTATACATATTTTTTGGAATTGAAAGAGAGATATGCCCAATTTATAAATTTACCATTTACATAAATCTGATAATCATGCACATTCTTTTTTTAATTTAATTTGTAAAAATCCCCAAAAAAATCTTATTCATCAATATTTGTATATTTTTTATACTCTATATTATCTTTCTAATTTGTCAAATCCTAGAATCCATTCATTAATTCTACACTCATTGACATTTTTCTCTTTCCTTCCTTTTTGCTTTTGAAGATTATCATCATTCAATAATCACTGACAGGCATTCATTTTAACTATGTCCACTTTTATAATCTTAAATTTATCCATTTTTGTGTCTATTGTTGAAGTCCTTTTAGTTATTTTTAATAAGTTTTTTTTTAAGTGTATTTATTTACTTTGAGAAAAAGAGACAGCAGGGGAGGGTGAGAGAGAGAGAGAGAGAGAGAGAGAGAGAGAGAGAGAGAGACACTCCCAAGCAGGCTCCACACTATCAGCATGGAGACCAACATGGGACTCAAACTCAGAAACCATGAGATCCTGACCTGAGCCAAAATCTAGAATCGGAAATAACCCAGTGATCCACCCAGGTGTCCCACGGCCTTTTAGTTAGTTTTATAAAGAAATTACTCTAAATATTATATATCCTGAATCCTTTTATTTTTATTCTTTTTAATGTTTATTTAATTTTGAGGTGGAGAGAGACAGACCATGAGCAGGGGGAGGGGTAGAGAGAGATGAAGACACAATCCTAAGCAGGCCAAAGGATCTGAGCTGTGAGCACAGACCCCAAACCCAGGAGCACTGAGATCATGACCTGAGCCCAAGTCAGACATTCAAACAATTGAGCCACCCAAGCGCCCCTCCCGATTCCTTTTAGTTCATAACAAAAATCTTTTCTTTCTTTCTTTCTTTCTTTCTTTCTTTCTTTCTTTCTTTCTTTTCTTTTTTGTTTCATGTTTCATTTAAATTCCAGTTAGTTAACGTACAGTGTACTATTAGTTTCAGCAATAGAATTTAGTGATGCATCACGTACATATCAAAAATAAAAGATGATTTGGCAGATACTGAAATTTCTCTGCTGACTGATACATATTCTATTTGACATCCGGTAACAATAAGAAAGGGAGTGATTCAAGGGGCGCCTGGGTGGCGCAGTCGGTTAAGCGTCCGACTTCAGCCAGGTCACGATCTCGTGGTCCGCGAGTTCGAGCCCCGCGTCGGGCTCTGGGCTGATGGCGCAGAGCCTGGAGCCTGTTTCCGATTCTGTGTCTCCCTCTCTCTCTGCCCCTCCCCCGTTCATGCTCTGTCTCTCTCTGTCCCACAAATAAATAAACGTTGAAAAAAAAAATTTAAAAAAAAAAAAAAAAAAAGAAAGGGAGTGATTCAAGAATGTTCTTTACTGGGAACATTTATGTTTTCTGCCTAAGAAGTTATTATTTCTTGTAATTTACATGATACATTCTTTTTGTAATAAATCCAAACTACAAAAAAATAATTAAAAATCTGAAATCATTTGAAATCCTAACACCGTCAGGAAGCCAATATTTCTTTTCTAAGCCTAGCTACATTTTATACATAGATTTACTTTCTCTCTCACATGTCTGGAAAGCTTGGAATTTCTTCAATGAAGGGGCTCTAAAACATCGTCTTGAGTGGCTGTGCTGCATTATATGGTGTTGATGCGCTCCATTGTCTTAATATGTTCCGACTGACAGCGCCTTCCCTTTGCTTCCTGCTTTCTTTTGCACTGTGAAAAGAACACTCTTGCGCAAACATAGTTAATAAAAATTCTTAAACAAACACAGGTAATAATAATTCTTGGACAAATATTTCTACGAGATGAGTTTTCATTGATACAGTTTTTAAAATAAAAGGGAAAGCATTATGAATTTTGTATCAAAAGAAAAAAATGCCAAATTACTGCCTGAGAAGGACAATTTCTTTCAGAGGATTCAAATAGAAGCACTTCAATGAAAAGACTATTTACGTGGTGCATTATCCTCCTCGATCAGCTGTGACAAAATAGCACAAGTTAAGTGGCTTAAAACAACAGAAACGGAATCTCTCGCAGCTCTAGAATCCAGAGTCTAAAGTCACAATGTTGTCAGCCTCTCTTCACTCCGGCCTCTGAGAATCATTCTTTGCTTCTTCCAGTGTTGAATGGCTCTTGACCTTTCTTTGTTCTTGGTTGTATCATTCCCGTCTCTGTCTCCACCTTTTTTTTTAACGTTTATTTATTTTTGAGACAGAGAGAGAGCATGAACGGGAGAGGGTCAGAGAGAGAGGGAGACACAGAATCTGAAACAGGCTCCAGGCTCTGAGCTGTCAGCACAGAGCCCGATGCGGGGCTCGAACTCACAGACAGTGAGATCATGACCTGAGCCGAAGTCGGAAGCTCAACTGACTGAGCCACCCAGGCGGCCCTCTGTCTCCACCTTTAAAAGATGTTATTTTCAGTGTCTTTATCTATTTTTTAAACGTCCTCTTAGCATTCTGTCTCATAAGGACACTGCTCAGAGGATATAGTGCCCACATTACACCAGGAGGATCTCATTTCCTTAATTTAATTACATCTACAAAGTCTTTTTTTTTTTCCAAAGAAGACACATTTGCAGATTCTAAACAGCCATATGTTTTAGATGCACACACATTCAACCTGCTACACATTAATGTTGATAGTTTACAGTGAAAATTCCAGACAGATGTAATACTGAATGGATATTAACAGAGCAAAACCTGAAGCTACCAGGGGAGGGAATGATGTCACCAGAAAACAGTGTGTACTGGAATGGTAAAGGGGAGATTCTCAGGACTTGTAGTCTTAAAGCAGCATGACCAGTGACAAATGATAGAAAGAAACAGTAATGCAAAGAAAACATGAAGGTACTCCTGCTTCCTCCACCTTGCCTACTGTTGGTGTTTGTCATTGGCTAAATTCAAACATAGGTACAAAGAAGGGCGGCAAATATATCTGGAGAAATGGGAAGGTTAAAAAACTGATCACAACACATGGCTCTAATCCCTGTTTATAAAATACACCGAGTTAAACTATCATCGTATTGCTCAGGCAATCTCTTAATTCACTAGTTCACAGTAGAGGAAAGATGAATCTTCAGATTGGATTGCTGCAGTTGGAATAATTTTTGTACTTTATACAAAAGTCCTTAAGTTAATCCTATGAAACTAAGATTCCTTAACATAGTGTGAGGTTGCATTGATGTTATTAATGAACGTTATTGAGGAATAAAACTAGAAGACATGTTTCTGTTGTCTCTGCATGACAAGCATATAAGCAAGTTCTTTCCACAATTTCAAGTGTTTGAGTCATATTAAAATCTTCGTTAGTAATTTTCTCAGTGCCACCATGATGTCTTTGTTCCTCAGAGTATATATAATGGGATTCAAAGTTGGGATCAAAACGGTGTAGAAAAGAGAGATCAATTTCCCAACTCCTTCAGATTGATTTGGTTTGGGTTGTAAATACGTGATGGTAACCGTTCCATAGAATAAGACGACAAGTATCAGGTGAGAAGAACAGGTGGAGAAGGCTTTAGCCCTCCCTTTGGCTGACGACAATTTCAGAATGCTGGAGATAATTTTGCCATAGGAGACAACAATCAACAGAAATGGAACCATGACAAATATCACTGCAACTACATAGACTGCTATCTCATTCACAAATGTGTCCCCACAAGCTAGCTTGAATACTGGGGGGAGGTCACAGAAGAAATGATTAATTGTGTTAGACCCACAAAAGGGCAGAGAGAAAATCTGGCATGTTTGCCCAATTAAAACTGGGACTCCACTGATCCAGGAGACAGTCACCAGTTGGACACAGACCTTATGGTTCATGATTAGAGGATAGTGCAGAGGGTTACAAATGGCCACGTAGCGGTCATAGGCCATCACTGTCAGGAGAAGACACTCTGAGCTTCCAAACATAAGGACAAAACACATTTGTGCAGCACAGGCAAAGAAAGAAATAGTTCCTTTCTGAGTCAGTAAGTCCATGAGCATTCTGGGGATAGTGACTGTTACATAACAGATTTCTAAGAAGGAGAGATTGCCAAGAAAAAAATACATGGGGGTCTGGAGAGCAGAGTCAATTCTTGTTACCAATATTATGATGCTATTGCACATCAGGATAGTTAGGTAGATGACTAAAAATATCCCAAAAAGAGTCCAGTGGAGATTGGGAATATCAGAAAACCCCAAGAGAACAAATTCCACCAGTGTAGTAACATTTGAAATTCCTGTTTTTAATCGATTCTCCATCTGCAGACATAGTAAATGAAAGAGGGTTAGTCCATTAACATTTTCCAACCACATTTTCCTTCCTGTTAACTGCAGTAGATGCATTAATGTATTTATGCATTCTCTTAAATTATTTCTTGACTCTGTTTCCAGAAAATGAGATGTGAAATCTCAAAAATGAATTGATGTGCACTTAAAATCAATTCAAGAAGGAAAATCCTAATGTATATGTTTTATACTTGCATGTAATAATAGAGATAATGAGAAATATGCATTGATTCTTTAGTATATCATGCAGAAATAATATGTATTGCACCCCTATTATGAGTAGAATTATCAGACAGGCTTTTTCTATTGTTTTTGACTGGATTCATTTTTTTTTTCCCTGTGTTGGTTGGGTTGTGCCATCTTCTTTCATTTCAAGCCTTTCCCCTTAAAAGGTTGTTTAATCCTTATTCAAAATGAGTATTAAGTCTTCCCATTTTTATTCTAATGAGAATCAATTAGTTAAACCAATCCTTTGTTCCTGTGGGAACAAATATATGTAAGGTTATTGTTCTACTTTATGTACCTTTCCCATTAAATACTGCTAAATACTGAAAGCATTAATCCCATCTCATCCATAACTTTCCCTATTAAGACATCCTATGCAATGCATGATAAGTATCACTTAACCTTTAATTCAATCAAGAAAAGTAACCCCCATTCCTCACAGTATTTTCCATATATTCCTTTTTATCTAAGTAAGAGTCTATGATCCACTGTCATTAATTTCATTGCAGTCAATTGCAATTCCCTTTCTTTATATTATTTTCTTAATTTTACATATTAAAGTGCAACCTTGGTTAAACCTAATTATTTTTTATTCAGGGCATGCAAATGGCTAGAGTACAATAATGGGACACACACACACACACACACACACACACACCACATATGCACACACAGCCTTACTTCACTTAATATGTCATCTAACATCAGGCAGTCAACATTGCTTAAAAATTGTGTTACATTTATTGATATTTGTTCTTCAACTTTTGAAAACAAATATGATGTGTTTTCCTACTTCATCAAATCTACTACTCCCATCTCCATCTTATATCCTTGTCGGCTGATGTTTTGCCTTAATAGTTTGGCTGAAATCCCCTATTTTTGTCTCTAGACATCAGGAAATACATTTCTGATGTGAAAGCTACCCTCCTTGCACAAAAAGTTAGAGAGACATTCCTGTCTTCAGAAATAGGAAATTCAGGGTGCAGTGAATCTATTTGAACAAACCTTGTTACACTTGGCAATTCACTACCCCAGCCCAAATACTGTTTGGGATTCCTTTGTCTAAAATGTATAAAAATGGGGCAACTGAGTGGCTCAGTTTGTTAAGTGACTGACTCTTGATTATAGCTCCAATCATGATCTCATACTTTGTGGGATCAAGACCGGTATCCAGCTCCACATTGACAGCATGGAGCCTGCTTTGGATTCTCTCTCTCCCTCTCTTTCTCTCTCTCCCTCCCCAACTTGTGTGCACTCTCTCTCTTAAAATAAATAAAAGTAAAACATTTTTAAAAATGTATAAAAGTAACGTGACTATGTTTTTTTTGGGGGGTCTTAATTTTTTTTATCGGGCCTCTGTGCACACATAATTAAACTTAATTTTCTTCTCTCAATCTGCGTTGTGTTAATTTAATGCTTAGACCAGCCAGGAGAATCTTGAAGGGTATGGAAGATATTTCCTCTCCAAGAGCAGTTAGCTGATTTTCAGATAAAAATCTCAGAATTTTATGCTTTTCTATTTTTGTTCTTTGTATCTTGAGCCTCAACTTTAGAAGGATCCTTAATGGGGCACCTGGGTGGCTCAGTCGGTTAAGCCTCCCACTTCCGTTCAGGTCATGATCTCGTGGTTTGTGAGTTCGAGCCCCACATTGGCTCTGTGCTGACAGCTCAGAGCCTGGAGCCTGCTTCACATTCTGTGTCTTCCTCTCTCTCAGCCCCTCCCCTGCTCACACTCTGTCTCTCAATAATAAATAAATGTCAAAAAAACACAGAAGTATCCTTAAAAAGAAGAGTCTAGTAGCACAATTATAGCTTACCTTCATGGATTTTCATGAGGCTATTTATGTGACTCTAGGTGTTTTGTAAACTGTAAATGTTTTCAGCTCTTCTTTTGTGCCAGTAAGTGGCTGTAATTCTCCAGTACTCTTGCTACCTTCCAACATTAGGTGCTTTTAAATAGGAAGCAGTCATGCTCGTCCTGGGGGACATCTCTCGTGTATCATTTTGATTTCTCGGAGACTGCTTCTGCTTTGCGGTCATTATAGTTTTTTTTTTTTTGTTTTTTTTTTTTTTAACTTTCTCTGTAGATAACCCTTTCTTCTCTTTTCTTCTCTGTAGATAACCCTTCTTGGCACAAAGCTCCCTCACTAAGGGGGAGTCCCCTGGTGAAAAAATTCCACTTACTTGTTTAGTATTACTTTCTGGAAAAAAAAAGTTAAAAAAATCTTTCTATCTATTGCATTTCAGATCCTTCATAATTGGTGTGGGTTTGCTTTTCTTACCTTTATTCCCATAACTAACTCAAATCTGGATCATCCACAGCCTTAGAAAAATCTGTCATATATTTTATCACATGACCATGGTATGCTTGGTTCTTAAATACATTAGGTGGTGCGATCCCTTTTCAGGAGTGAAGAGCTCGGTTCCTGGATTAAGTTTTGTGGAAACTGAAGCGTGTCCTGTCTGCTGACAAAAATCTAGATGGTTCTATTCATATTATGGTGTCCACTCAGACATCAGGGAAAGTATCTGGCTACTTCCAAATGGGATCCACCTCAAAAATAATCATTTTCAACTAAATTATTTAGGAAAGAAAGAGAACAAAAATCAAAATTTCCTGTCAAAATCATTTTCTTATTTCACCTACTTTTAGGTAGGTATTACAATACAATTATCATGCATAAAGTTGCAAATCCAATATCTACTTGTACTTGCAATTACGTTTGTTTCTTCCTTTTCGGAGCTTTTTGACTATGTGTCAAAATAGTGCTTTTCTATTTGTCAAAATAGTACGTTTCCAAAACTGCATTTCATTTCTGTATTTTAAGCCTGCTTATCTTCACTATGGCATGCTTCTTATACAGTAGCCCTCTGTACCTATTATTGTAACTGATTTGGTATAGCTGAGGGACTTCATGTTTATATACAAATAGGACGTCCATTCATGATTTGCCTCAAATAAGATGTCAGTTACTTATAGGCTGGGACGAATTGAATCTGTGTTTCCTATTGGAGTAGACCAATTTAATCCCTATCCTGTCTTATTCTTAAGACAGAGAATTGAGGGCTTTTTTATTCAACTAAATATCATCATCACACACACAAAAAAAATTAATTTAAAACTGAAACAATGCCTTAGATATGTCTGTGGCTTAACAAAATAAAGAAGCATCTTCCACTCTTACCACAGTACAATTTTGTGGTCAGGAATTAAGGAACTCTGGTTCCTCAAGGCACCTGGGTGGCTCAGTTGGTTAATCATGTGATTCTTGATTTCAGCTCATGTCATGATCTCATGGTTCCTGAGGTTGAGCCCCACATTGGGCTCTGTACTGACAGCATGGAGTCTGCTTGAGATTTTCTCTCTCCCTCTCTCTCTGCCCCTCCCCTGTTCATGCACTTGCTCATTCTCTCTTTCTCTCTCTCCCTCAAAATAAATACACTTAAAATAAAAAGAAGAAGCTGGTTCCTTTTATCTAAGAATCCCATTTTCCCCTAATTTGTTTATCTTTGGAGTTCCCTATTGGATCTTCAGTATTCACACAGCTGAGAATTAAAGATATACAGAAAATAAGGAAACAAATAAACTCTTAAGAGTCTCAACACAGAATAATCGCATCACTTCTCTGCTTGTACTATTGTAGAAACTAATCACATGGTCTAATGTAGATATGAGAGGGCTAGGGAATACTGTTTATCATATATCAAAGAAATGGGAATATATTTGGAAAGCAATAAGCCAGGCTCTGCCACAGTGTTCACACTAACAGTGTGCTGTATCATGCTATAACTTGTAAACCTTTAATATATATATTTTTTTTATTTTAGGGAGAGAGAGAGAGTGCACACATGCAAGTCAGGGGGAAGAGGCAGAGGGAGAGGGACAGAATTTTAAACAGGTTCCACACTCAGTGTGGAGCCCAAAGTGTGGCTTGATCTCACAACCCTGAGATCATGACATGAGCTAAAAATCAAGAGTCTGATGCTTAACCAACTGAACCACCCAGATACCTCCATATGTAAGCTTTTAGACTGAAGTTCTAGCATGACATTTACATAACAGTAATTATTGGTGGTACATATCTATATTTTACCTTTTTAAAAAGATATATTTTATGTCTAATCCAATATAATATTATTTTATTCTTTGTTTCCAACGTTTATTCATTTATTTTGATAATGAGTGAGTTAGAGAAAGAGAGAGAAAGTGTGGAGCAGGGTTAGAGGAAGAGGGAGGGAAAGAATCCCAAGCAGACTCAATGTTCAATCTCAGGGACCATGGGATCATGATCAGAGCCGAAATCATAAGTCGGATGCTTAATCAACTGATCTACCCCAGCACCCCAATTTCATTCTTAAATTAGCAACATTATTGGGGCATAGTTTACATAAAATAAAGTACAACTTCTAAAATACATTCAATGAAATTTGAAATTTGATGAAATCTGATGAGCATATACTCTTGTGAAACTCTTACCACAATCAAGATACAGAACATTCACATCATCTTGAAACATTCCATTGTGCAGCTTCACAATCTGTTTTCCTTTCACCTCCAACTCCAGGGAACCACTGATCAGATTTCTGTAGCTTTTGATCATTCATAATCAATTCGAATGTCCTCTGTTTTTTACTGGAGTCTTTGCTTAGTGTAAAACTTTAAGATTCAATTCATCTGTATTGTATATATCACATTGATTTTCACTGCAGAATTGAATTCCCCTTGGATAAATACACTTCAGTGTGTTCATCCATTCATCTGGGGATGGGATTTTAGTTGTTTCTATCACATAGATTGTTGTGCATATTTCTGAACAAGTTTGGAGTAGGGCGTATATTTCCATTCGGGGTAAATGAGAGTGAAATGGTTGGGTTGGGTTGTAGGTGTGATGTTGTCTTTTAAGCAACTGTAAAGATATTTTCCAAAATAGTTACAACATTTTGCACTTCCACCAGCAGTGTGGGGTAAGGATAATAGCTTGACCTTCCCCAACATTTGGCATCATTAAAGTTTTCACTTTTTGCCATACTAATGGATGGGTTGTGGTCTTTCGTTATGGTTTTGATTTGCATTTCTCTTGTGACTAAGTATGTGCCTATTTTTATGTTCTTATTGACTGTTTGTAGGTTTTCTTTGATGAAGTGCTCATTCAGTCCATTTGCTCTTCTCCCCGCTCCTTGGTTGTCAGTATTATTGGATAGCAAGTATTCTTTACGTATTATGGATACAAATTCCTTGTCAAAAGTACATATGGTGAATGTTTTCACCTAATACAATGCTCAGGTTGATTCTGAAGTGAGTTAAAATAAAAGTCTCTTAAATTGATAATCCTGGTTCTTAAAAGGGAAAAAAATTAATATTCAAAAGAAAAAATCATCTTGATGGATCACGTTTAGGAATGGTAGCATTTAAGATAAATAGTTTCACTCATTAATTAAATAAAATAGTGCTTGATGCTAAATAATATGTAATTGTGGGATGTCTGGGTGGCTTAGTCAGCTAACCATCTGGCTCTTAATTTCAGCTCAGGTCATGATCTCACGGTTTGTGGGATTGAGCTCCACTTTGGGCTCTGGTGATAGCATGAAGCCTGCTTGAGATTCTATCTCCCCCTCTCCCTCTGCTCCTCTGCCTGCTTGCTCTCTCTCTCACTCTCTTTAAGAGAGAGAGAAAGAAAAAATATTTAAATGAAATGTAATTGTATCCAGTTTTGGGTAATCAAATTATTAATGTATGACATGAAATATATAAGATTTGTGTATTTTTTTCTCCACATGAAGATGAGGTGGAAAAAGCAAACTTATCCTGAGTGCTGCCACAAAGTTTTCTATATTACTATTCTTTCTTTTGAATGTTGAAATCCTTATTAATCTAGGAAAATAAAATTTAGTAAGCTAATATTTCTATTTCAAATTCAAGCATCAATTACTGGGAAAACTCAAATAATTAACAGAATGTGTAACAATATTCTAAATCAGTTAGATACTAGTCACTATCCACATCTGGACCTAATCTTCAGCCATTAAGATGTATACTTAATATAAATTAGCTACTGAAACCTCGGAATTTATTTCAAAACCAACATTACACTGAAAACTCACTTTCGCTATTTTACACAACTTTAACTTTATAAAATATTTTATTTTCTTTTTATAAATGCTTCTTGGATTTCTTAAGAGTTGGTGATTTTATTAGCTGGATTGTCTTATTTTATTTTGATTAATTTATTTTTTATTTTAGAGAGAGACAGAGAAAGATCCCAAGCAAAGGAGAGGGGCAGAGGGAGAGAGAGAATCTTAAGCAGACTCCATGCTTAGTGTAGAGTAAATCATGGGGCTTGAGCCCATGACCCTGGGATTATGATCTGAGTCAAAACCAAGAGCCAGACCGACTGAGCCACCGAGGCACCCCTGGATTGTTTTATTTTAGGTCTCTTCTTGAAATATCATTAAGAGGAAAATGAATAAATATCATGCTTATTTGCTACAATCTTGGCTCCGAATGAAGTTTTCCTCTTTCATTATTTACTATTTGACAAAAATTCATCAAGTATTCAAGTTTTCAGTATTTCAAATATCAAGAAGTAAAAAAAAAAAAAAAAAAACAGCAGAAAAGAAAAAATGGGCCAACTAGATGAAGAAACGTCTTCTAACCGTATAAGAAGGTGGTCAAATTTGTTTATGAAAAAGGAAAAAAAAAACTAAACTGTAGAGATTCAGTTTATTAAAAAAATTTTTTGACAGTTTTATGCAGTCAATTAGGACAACACATTATTTACACTGATTGTACAGGTGAAATGCACAAGTCCTGTGGACAGGAACCAGCCATTGATCCCTAACTCAGTTGTGTTCATGGTGAATCAAACCAGCTTGCATGTGTATGAGTTTATGCAGTTTAAAAAAACAATGTTTATTTTAGTTTTGAGAGAGAGAGACAGAAAGAGACAGAGTGCAAGCAGGGGAGGGGCAGAGAGAGAGAGAGAGAGAGACAGAGACAGAGAGACAGAGAATCCCAGGCAGGCTTCCAGCTTTCTGCACAGAGCCCAATGTGGGGCTCAAACCCACCAACTCTGAGATCATAAACTGGGACAGGGCAGACACCTAACTGACTGAGCCATCCAGGTGCCCTGAGTTTAGGCAGTTTTGAATTTGATAACACCATTGTACTTGCAAAAGAAAGCCAACTAAATGGGATCATGTAGGTTGTCTCACTCTGACTTAATGAGCCTTCATTTTGATATTGTCATCTATTCTTTTTTCCTTCCACAGCTATCTGATGCATTCCAAAGAGGACTTTTATAGTTTACCCAAATTTTTCTAGTGGTTTCATCAGGAAAATGGGCTTGCTGTGACCATGTACATTATCACCAGAAATGGAGATTATTTTTTATTTGTTTTAAATGTTGGAAATCATATGTGACTGTGTTTTAAGTATGTCCATTATACTTGTTTGAGTCATTTATCCAAAACAATTCAGTGGTATCTCCAGTGTTGGATCACACGATTTTTGGTCAATTATGATTTTTTGAAGCAAAGGGCTATTGATTTTACTGGCTTGCTTTCAGGTTAAAACAGAAGGATGACATTAAAATAATAAAGAGCAGTATTTTTTTTTTTGCTTTCATTACCAGCAAAATGTGTTCACTAAAGAAAATTTAGACAAAAGAGGAAAAAAACTAAAACAACAAAACTGTCTCTCATGTGTGAACATTTTGATGTATTTCTTCCATCTTTTTAAACATAGTTGTGTTTGATTTAAATCCTATGCCTGCAGAAAAATTTATAAATTATCAGCCATATGAGTCCTTACAAAGCAAACATCCTATAACTACTGCTCAAGTCAGCTATAGAAAAATATAAAGTGCCATCACTAGTAATTTTGGGGGAGAAGTAAAGTGGTGCCTGGTGGGATTGGCTGGATGGATACTTAGCTTCTTAATTTCTTATCAGCAGGGAAACCATGTGGATACAATCCTGATATCAGAGAGTCCAGCATAAAACAAACTCAGCAATGAGTAAACATAATCAATGTATAGTAATGTAGGAAAGCAAACTGAACATTAATCTTCGATTACAATATGGCAGACTTAAATAAGAAAACAGAAAATGAGCTCAAATCGGAAGCTAATACATTAAACATTAAGGTAACAATTTTCTCAAGGCCATCATGGCATCCTTATTTCTCAGAGTGTATATCATAGGATTAAACATTGGGGTGACAATGGTATAGAAAAGAGAGAGAAACTTGTCTGCTCTGGAAGAATGTTTAGACTTGGGCCGTAAATATGTGATGATTGCAGATCCAAAGAACATCACAACAACTGTGATATGAGACGAGCAGGTGGAGAAAGCTTTGGTTCGTCCTGTTGCTGATGGCAACCTGAGAATGGTGGAGATGATTTTGATGTAGGATCCAAGTATCAACAGAAAGGGGATCGTAACAAACAGCACAGCGACTGTAAAGACTAACATCTCATTCAGGAATGTGTCCCCACAGGCCAACTTGAGTAGTGGAGGGATGTCACAGAAAAAGTGATTGATTTGGTTAGACCCACAAAATGGCAGAGAGAAAATTTGGTATGTCTGTCCTGTCTCCACTGGAACTCCAGTGATCCAGCAGGCCACTACCATCTGGACACAGACCTTGTGGTTCATAACTAAAGGATAGTGCAGAGGGTTACAAATGGCCACGTAGCGGTCATAGGCCATCACTGTCAGAAGGAGGCACTCTATGTTTCCAAGCGTAAGGACAAAACTCATTTGTGTTGCACAGGCAAAGAAAGAAATATTTCTTTTCTGAGTCCAAAGGTTTGTGAGCATTCTTGGAAGAGTGACAGATACAAAACAGATTTCCAAGAAGGAAAAATTACTAAGGAAAAAATACATGGGCGTCTGAAGAGCCTGGTCAACCCTGACTATGAGAACAATGATGCCATTTCCCATCAGAATTATCACATAGACAAGGAAAAATATTACAAAAAGAAACATTTGAAGACTGGGAATATCAGAAAATCCCAAAAGAACAAATTCCGTCACTGAAGTGAGATTTACTTCTGCTGTTTTTTTCTCCATCTGTGAAAATAGTGAAATTAGTTATTTATCTTTTGAGGGCTGTTTTCTAATTTTATGGACAAAAGGAACTTAGGGGAAATTAGTACATAAAATTTCTATTGTTTACTAATTTCCAGCTTTTCATATCCTGGGCATAAAGAACACAACTAATGGAGAAATTCAAAATATATCAACATAGTTAATATGTAATACAAGGTTAGAATTTGACTGAAAATGATGTGTTGTAGAATTGTTAATTTTCAATTTTTGTATGTTTGTGTCCAGAGAAAATTAATCCATTTTATCCTTTATATGTTGACAAACAGAATCCTGAGACAGAAACCTTTACATCACTTTTTCCTTGTGGTATGTTACCACCAAATTTTGAGATATATTTTTTTGTTACTTCTCAATTCTTCCAGGAAGCCTTTTTTTTTTTTTTTTTTTTTTTTTTTTTTTTTTTTTTTTTTTTTTTTTTGTGAGAGAGAGAGAGAGAGAGAGAGAGAGAGAGAGAGCATGAGCAGGGCATGAGCAGGGAGGGACCAAGGGAAAGAGAAAGAGAATCTTAAGTGGGCTCCATGCCCCAACGTGGAGACCCAGGCAGGGCTCTATCTCAAGACTGTGAGATCATGACCAGAGGCAAAGTCAAGAGTAAGTCGCTTAACTAACTGAGCCACTTAGATGCCCCCATGTGGCTTTTTATAAGTACAAGCTTGCCTTCCATTCCATACCTCACAGCTGTAGCTCTTACTGTTTGTCTATGTACTTTATTTGAAACCATTCTGGTTTCATTTATTTATCAATATAAAATAAACAACATGGTCATCAGATGTTATAATGCAAGATCTTTTCTTTATCTTGTCCAAACATGTAGTAGATATTTGATAAATGCTTTCTGAACTATTCCTTATTAATAATGGCAATATTGAAGGAATTACATGGATAATTTGATTTCTGAAACTCTGCCTAGCAAATTTATCCTCAAATGACTTGCTCACTGCCATTGGTCACTTTCATTGAAAAATTCTCATTTTAATAACATATCGGAACTGAAAAACAAAAATCGTAATAGAACACTATAGATTATTATAAAATATCATTGTGAGACAGTTTCCAGAAACATCAAAGGCAGAGAATATATATTTTAGCTAGCAAGTGAGCAAGTACATTGTGATCATGAGGAATTAATGAGACCTACAGAGACTCAATTATCTATTCATGTATTGAGATATAGGTGGACAATATAGAAATTTAAACAAAAAAAAGGCAATTATACCATTACATAATGTCTGGAAAAACAAAAGACAAAAATGATTTTGACTAAGTTATCATTGTGTTGATCAAGTGCTTGCAATAAGATTTTCCATTTAGTCTAAAATAATCTTCTTGAATTGAGTGTTGATTTCTTCATGGTATATTATAGATGGAGGTACTTAGGATCAAAGATTTGCATGAATAAACTATAAAAAAAAAGTTCTATTTGGGTCCTAAGATTCATAAGCATTCGGGGAAGGTAATAGATAACACTGTATAGCAGATTTCCAAGAAGGAAAAACTGCCAAGCAAATATAATGCTACATGGGAGTTGAGATCAGGGTCCAATTCTGTCAGAACTAAGGTGACATTGCCCATCAGCATAATGATGTAGACAACCAAGTACAATCCAAATAGAAACCACTGGAGATGGGGATAGCTGCAAAATCCAAGAGAACACATTCCATTAATTTGGTTAGATTTTTTGTCTGGGCATTTTTCCTGGTGTTTCACCTGTGGAAGGAGAAATCTAGCCTGTGCTTTTTACTGTACCTGCCTTGACATTGCTTGTTCTTTAGACTGGCTCAAAATGTCCAGATGGGCTTTCATGATCATTGCCGTTGTTATCAATTTAAGGCTTATCACTGTCAAACTCCCTTGAAATTTGCTTCAGGGCCATTCCATGATACTTTCTGAACACAGCCCAGGATAAAAAAATTATACCCCACTCAGCACAGGCTCTGGAACATTGACTACACTGAGGACAGACCTATTACTTTGACATTTGGTTTTCTACTTAACTGCACTTCTTCACAACCCTATTGTACATTCCACGAATTCTCCATGCAGTAGCACTTTATCTTAAAGCGTCTTTTCACATATATTTTCAGCTACCTTTTTCAGGTTTTCACTCCTCTGTCCTTATTTGCTGATTTTGAGCATAAATGTCCCTATTATTCAGTCCAAATCACTAAATGGTTTTTAAAGATATGTTAGAATTGTTATCGTGCCCATAAGAATATCCTGTAGAAGTTTACTACGTGGAAAACGTGAGAGGATTTTATTCAGAAAAATTAACTTGAGAACATTGATTCAGATTAACAAAACAAAACAAAACTCTAAAGCAGGTTGACCCTGGGAAATCGGGACAACCAAGAGTGTGTTCATTACCTGTAGTATGCAAGGTGTGTGGGCACAGAGAGAAAAGATGTTGGCTGTCTGTCTAGTTTTACCCTCAACTCTCTTTGTTGTTCCTCCAAAACATACTCTTCAATCACTCTTTTTAAACTCACCATTCTTTAACGATAAGGCTATCAAATCTCAGAAAAGGTAGATAGTTGACCAATTGCACAAAGGTTTGTGATTGCAAGCTAGCAATTTTTTTTATGTCTGAATGCTATTTTCATGAAACTTTTTAAAGTTTATTTACTTATTTGAGAGCAGGAGAGAGAGAGAGAGAGAGAGAGAGAGAGAGAGAGAGAGAATCCCAAGCAGGATCCATGCTTTCAGTGCAGAGCCTGACATGGCGCTTCATCTCAGGGACTGAGATCTTGACCAGTGCACAAATCAAGAGTCAGATGCTTAACCAACTGAGCCACCCAGGTGCCCTCCATGACTTATTATCTGTGTGATATTAAACAAGTATTTAAACTTTCTAATTTTTGCTGCTTCATTTTTAAAGAAATGAATGGGACAATATTGATAACGTTATTACCTATCAACTCACACTGATCACTTATTAACTAGGATTAAATGATTACAATTATGATTATATTTTGTTCTTTGTACTCTCCAGGGTTATAGTGCATTGCCTAGCAAAATGATATGTAATAGCGTTATTGTGTCCCTTTGTTGGTGGTCACGTTTGTCCATTCTTCTCTTTCATTGGAGCCAGGACTAGTGAAGAGAAGGAGGCTCTAGAGAGTGAATTTAAGAGGGGATCCATCATACTCAGGTATGACCCTGAGCTTGTATAGATATATCTCATGTGAGTGTCTCCTTGGGTATCATACCCCCGTGTCTGTTGGCTCACCTCGAGTCCCACCCAGCCTGTTCTCATGTCTCCATCCTAATGGGACTGGACATTACCTACCAAATTTAGCATCAGGGCAATGATGTAGGTAAGGAGTACAGTCCTCCGCAGATGGAAGGGATTGAATCATGGCCGCACCACAGTTACTTGTGTGACCTCAGGCCAGTTACTCAGTTCTCTCAGCTAAAAGTGAGGCAGTTGCTTTCCCAATGCTTCAGGTTATGCGAATCAAATTATTTCATATATGTAAAAACTTTAAGCAGTTTTATACAAGTTTACACATTTATACATTTATACAAGTTTTGGGTATTTTTACAAGTTTACACAAGTGCTAGTGATGATTTTTATAATTAAAAACAAAGTTTTATTCTACTGAATTTTACTCCGAGTTCTGCACAACTTGAAGAAATACCTTGTGAATACCTTCTCTATTATCACACAATTATTATACAAACACGATGAGATTTTAAAGCAGTCATCAAATATTATAAAAATCCCAAACCATTCAACACTCAAGTTGTAAACGCTCCATGAATTCTCTGCCAATATATATTTTTTTGTACTATTATTTTTACCTACAGGACACATCGCTGCTCAAGACTAATGTCTCTCTTATGTAATTTGCTAAATTCCTTTCGTTTTCTTTCCTTCACTGACACTAAATTATGTGAGCAGTAAGGGCTGTAATTATTTTCTTACTTGGGATCCATATCGATCTAACAAAAATACAATATACCTAACATAGGGCTCATCATTTGATTGGACAATGAACTGATTCTAAATGGAACAATCAGTTTTAAAGGTGGGGGGGCGGTAGGGAGAATTAGTACAAGAAAGAACAAACGAGTCTAAGGGTATGTATCACTTTTAAGAATGACAGTATTTAGTTTAAATAATTTCACTCTAATGACTTTAATGTCACACCCTCCAGTGCTGAATAAAACATAATTTCTAGTTGAACAAACGCAACTTTTTGACAGTCATCAAGGTAAAAGATGAAACATGTAGGATTTGCTCATGTTATTCTCATAAAGGAACAAAGTAGAAAGAGCAAATTTTCACTCTGTGTGCTCTCACAAAATTATCTATATTATTCTTCTTTCTTGTAAATATTTAAGTATTTACACAAGAAAAATAAAAATGTTCTAATACAGCTATTTTTTAAAAACTCAAGCCTCTGTTCCCTGGAAAAATCCAAATGATTGAGAGACTGGGTGATATTATTCTAAATCAGTTTGATATTGGTCATATCAACATTTTCATACCTTATTCAGTTATATTTGTATATTTAATATTAATTAGCAGCTTAAACCTTGTAATTAATTTTAAAAACATTTATGTTTCTTTATTTTATGGATTCCTCTAAAGTTGTAATTTTATTAACTGGATTGTTTTACTTATTTATTTATTTACATTTTTTTAACATTTATCCATTTTTGAGAGACAGAGACAGAGCTCAAGCTTGGTGTGGCAGAGAGAGAGGGAGACAAAGAATCCGAAGCAGGCTCCAGGCTCCAGGCTGTCAACACAGAGCCCAATGCGGCGCTCGAACTCACGAACCGCGAGATCATGACTTGAACTGAAGTCGGATGCTTAACCGACTGAGCCACCTGGATGCCCCAATTTATTTATTTATTTTACATGGTTATTTTATTTTGTGGGGTTGAGAGAATGTGTGCATAAGTAGGGGAAGGGCAGAGAGAGAGAGAGAGAGAGGGAGAGAAATAATCCCAAGCAGGCTCCATGCTGTCAGTATGGAAATTGACTTAGCTACCCAGATGCCCCTGGATTGTTTTAAGTCTTATTAAAATATTCCCAAGACCAAACTTATAGAATAAATGTGTACTCCTTACTAGCTCTTGGTTCAAAATGAAGTTTTCTCTATTATTTATTTACCATACTTATATATTATTTATTGAAGTTTTCAGTATTTCAAAGAGATTTAATATTACTATTTAATATTATTATTCAACTGTAAATTATATTTAATATCAGAACTATATAATCTATATAATAGTTGTTTTAATATGACACATTTGCTATCATATATTAAATATTAGGTTTTAAATTTGAGTATATTATGAACTAAAACTTATAAAAATATGAAATAGCACATATTTACCTTTCTCATTTAGGATGATGCTGATTTGTTTTCTCACTGTAGAGGGTTTTCAATGTTTATATTACTTTAGGTGAAATCACTTATTCCATCAAAGACATTCAACTACCTTTCAATTGTTCTGTTCTTTCTGAAATAAAGTGCTCCTTAAGTAAAAGTTGTGTTTACCCTGTTGGATCTCTCCAAGCAGACACTTTTAAAGTTTTAGTTTAAAAGCATCACTTTGGCATTATGTGATTTATTACATTTATTTTTTTTTCCAAAAACTCTCACCCTGCCCAAAACACTTTCTCTTCAACCTCTCTATGGAATAGACTGTGTAACACATCTTATTTCTTACTTATGAACATGGTGCTGAGCAATATCATTTGGGATCATCCAAAATTGACACACAGCCAACTCCTACTCTACTAGGAACACTCCATCCTGAGCTTCTGTTTCTATTCAACTAGCTCCCATCACTCTTTTTTTGAACCATTTTTTTAAGACTCTTGGCTGTAGTAGATCCTTTCATCTGTATTCAGCGTTCTGCCTATGTAATAATCATAAATGTCCTGATGACAAATAATATTTTAACATATAACACTGATAATTTATTGACTTTTTTTCATGAGCACCAAGGCAGGCTGAGAGCGAGATGTTGGCTGTATTACACCTGGTTTAAAAAATTAATTTTGGAACCAATATGAGTATTGATAGGGGGAATATCTTTTTAGTACAACATTTTGACACCTTTCCCTAATTTCTTTTCAAGTGTGAACCCACTTTTAAGTGGAAACACTACCAAACATGTTGTAGGATAATAAATTATTTAAATTTTCTAACTGAGGGAGTGGGAATGATGCCAGGAAGAGAGTTGGTGTCTTTCAGGCTTTCATTCTGGAAAAGACAAAGGTTTCCAAAACTGAGGTTGTTTAAGAATCCTGGCTTGAGGTGTGCGTGGGTGACTCAATTGGTTAAGCATCTGACTTTGGCTCTGGTTGTGGTCTCACGGTTGGTGACTTCAAGCCCCACATCAGATGAACTTGAGCCCCACTTTGGGATTTTCTTTCTCTCCCTCTCTTCCTACCACTCACTCACTCTCTCTCTCTCTCAAAAAAATCCTGGCTTGGGATCAATTTCTCATGTCAAAAATTGAATGTTGCTTCCCCTCTTTTAATTATCTTTTTTTTTTCCTTTCCTTTTAAAAAATGTAGTTACATGTAAAATTCTGTTCTCTAGGTAAAAGTTTCATTGGTGAGATAAATGATAGGCAAAGTGCCAGTTCTGATGAAAAATATTTTTTTAACTTCTGATTATCCAATTAAAGACCAGCCCAATATTGCAAGTACAATCTTGCACACATGATTGCATTTGATGTATTTCATGACTTTATCTTAAATATCTTAACAAATGTGTTTTTCTAATTTTAACTTTTTTTCCACAATAGAATAAAAGCTACACAAAGCTGGATTTTTGTCAAGTCATTTTATGCATTCTAGGTTAGGCTTATAACCCTCTGAATATCCCTGAGTGGCCACAGTCAATACCTCATGAGACAAAATAATCACCTAGATAGGACTTACCTGAATTCTTGACCCAATACATTTATGAGAAACCATAAAGTTATGTTATTACAAGTTAAAAGGTCTGGAGTAATTTTTTATGTAGCACTGGAATACTGGAACAGAGGCATTTCATAATTGTTACAAAACCCACTTTCTTTTTTTTTTAAGTTTATTTATTTTGAGAGAAGCGAGAGTGTACATGCATGAGAGTGCATGAGCAAGAGAGGGGCAGAGAGAGAGAGAGAGAGAGAGAGAGAGAGAGAGAGAGAATCCCAAGTACTCCCATGCTCAGCATGGAGCCATGTGTGGGGCTCGATCTGAGGACTCTGGAATCGACCTGAGCAGAAATAAAGAGCTGGATGCCCAACCCACTTTCTTGGTAGCTTTTATTCCGTTATTTCTCTAGGTTGGCACCATGTATAGACATTTGACAATCAGTTACTATCTTTTAACATTCTGAGCTCTTAAATTATTGTCTTCACTCATTTATGTTGTTTTTGTAAGATGGTATTTCTAGAATCATACCTATTTAGATTTTATTTTAAAAGACCCAGATGGATAAATTAAGGTGTGTCAAAAACAGTTCAAACAAGTATTATATTAAAGGAGAGACAGAGATATTTAAAAAGCCTTACTCATCACTTAATCCAGTACTATTGAAAATTGATCAAAATGAGTTGCTGGTATTTATTGGGAAACATTTGAAGGAATACAATCAATCAAAGAAACAAACTAAACTTGGTTTTCTTAATGGTAACGTCTTGCTATTTGCTTAGACACCATAACGATTCTCTTTTCAAGTATCATCTTTCTTAACCCGGAAGACCTGGCAAAATGAATGCAATGGAAGTTTCTAGCACATTCATTTGAATTTCTATTAATATCCTGCACCAAAAGAATTAATAGTTAAGTCAAGAAATCTTAGAGAACAGGTGATTCCATATTTGAGCAATATAACTAGATTCTCTTCATATTATTTATCTGCAAAAGCAAGGATGCACCCATATTTTTTTGCATTAGTACAGAATAAGGTATAAATCTCTGGGGATGTCACTAATATGACTCAGCCATATAGTCAAACCATTTCTATAAACAGAAAACAAGGCTAAAGAGAAGCAGAAACAGAAGAAAGAGATGCAAAAAAAAAAAATCCTGAACTTGCTCAGGTAACTAGTTCCAATTTTTCCTAAGGGCCATCCATCTCAGCCACTTTAAAGTCTTAGGGGGTGGAAAACTTAAAAGATACATCACCACACTGAAAAACCTCCACAATAGCTTTTTGTGAAGATTCTATTGTTAATCTATTCTTAGATTAATTACAAGTTAAATTTTAAATCAAAAAGAGGTAACATCTTCCTGGGGGTATAGTTCAGGGAGACAGCATTTGACTGCAGAAAGAGGCAACATCCATTTATGGAATGGTAGAACTTGTAAAAATATAAGCTAGAATCATTCAGAGGTTACTCTCCAAAGGCATACCATACAATGTTCTTTAATAGCTGATGTCTTTTTGAAACTAATAAAAAGTACATGATAGCTAAGTAAAGGGGGAAAGGAACATGGATATTCACCAGAATTTTTTAGGGAAATAGTATGGGGACCTTAACTATCAAACAAGAGAGACTTTATTGTTCAGTACAACAGTCCCTACTCACCAGTGAATTTGTTGGGGGAAGTAGACTAGGTCACTAAATATGAGATTTGATAAAAAATTCATTTGTTATTGGCTACAGAACCACTGTGGATATATCAGAAAGTCCAGCATAAAACAAGAAACTCAGAAATGAGTAAGGATAATGGATGTACACAGTTTATCCATTCGCTAGCTGATGGACATTTGGATTATTTCAACTATTGGAATAGAGTGAATAAAGCTGTTATAAATATTGCAGTAAAGCTTTGTGTGTCCATATGTTTTCTTTGGTCTTGGGTGAATAACACAGAGTGAGATTTCCAGGGTATATGATAAGTGTATATTTCACTTCATTGGAAATTGTAAGATTGTTTCATTTTGTTTCTTACTAGCAATGGATGAGAGCTCCATTTTCTCTGTATCCTTGTAAGTACTTGCCCTTGTCATTTCTCTTCACACTTTAAAAATTCTAATCATTATAAAAACTTAGAGTCATTTTAGTAGGTGTATGAGATGACATTGTGGTTTTAAATTATATTTCCCTAATCTCAAATGCTGTTGAACAGTTTTTCATACACTCAGTTGACATCTATATATCTTCTATGATGATGTGTTTAAGTTTATATCCTTTTTTATTGTTTTTCTTTTGTTTTCAAATTATTGGCTTTTTAGGCTTCTTTACATATTCTGGATATACGTCCTTTCTTGGATAGCTGTCTAGCGAATATTTTGTACACGTCTGTGGCTGGTTCATTCCCTCAACAGTGTCTTCCATTAAGCAAAAAAAAAAAAAAAAAAAAAAAAAAAATTAATTGTAATGAACGGTTTATCATTTTTCGTTCTTATAGTTCATGAATTTCGTGTTTTATATACAGATTGGTGACTAACACAGGTCACGCAAATGTCTTATGCTCTCTCTACAAATGTTGTAGTATTAGGTTTTAGATTAAGGTCTAAGAACTATTTTGAGACAAGGGTATGTCTCTCTTTTCACCAGCGCCACCGTCTATTAGTTTGGCTTCTTGATAAATCTTGATCTATCCAACACTATTGTTCTTTTTCAAAATTGTTTTGACTACCTGATTTCCTTGGCCTTTTTGTGTAAAGTGTAGAATTACCCTGTAAATTTCTGGAAAAATGCCTTTTTCATTTTGATTAGAGTTACATTGAATGTGTGGATATTTTGGGAATTGCATTTACTTAGTAGATCCTTTGTTCATAACTGGGCTGGCTACAAATACCATCTTTTCAATTGGAATGCCTACAAATTCTTCCTCCTTCCTCCCCCCCTTCCTTCCTCCCTCCCTCCCTTCTTTTCTTTCTTCACCTTTCTCTTTCTTTCTTTCTTTCTTTCTTTCTTTCTTTCTTTCTCTTTCTTTTCTTCTTTCTTTCTTTCCTTCTCTCACCCAGATTCCATGGCCAACATTCATTAACTACTAATTTAGAACCTCTGAATGTGCAGTTCAGGCATCTATATATTGTTTACAATTAGAAAATTTCAAGTAAATAACTAGGTACTAATATATAGATTAGTATATGGGATCCCCAATACAATTCAAGACCATTATATTAAACAACGCAAGAAATTCGACATGTATCTCTGTCAGATCTCTAATATTCTAATGTTATACTGTGTAAAAGATGGTCTGTCTGCACACTCCACCATATGTTTTGTAATTACTTTCTATTCATGTATATCTCTCGTACCACTTAGAAGTATACCATTTAAAATTAAATAAGTATAGTAAGCTTTATTAAATGATTTCGAAGTCTCTTATAGGTTGTGCCTTCCTATCAGTTCATGGTGTACATATTACAGAATTTTGAGAGAAATAAACAGGTGTTATTCCCAGAAAAAGGAAACTGGAATTCAGAGAATGTAAGTCATCCACGCAATGGCACATAGCTATTTAGTATCAGAGCCAGGATTACATCCTGTAGTATTTTATTTCCTTTCCAGTTCTAGGCGTTTGTTTTTTTTCCCCACTGAGGATGATGTTTACCAGAGGCCAAAGTGCATTCATATAATCATCTTTCTCATGTAGTTAATTACTCCAAAAGTATTCACTTGTTCATTATGGCAAAAAATTAAGTCATCTTGTTACTTTTCTGTCCCAGAAGAGAATTAGTGTGTTTTGTCCTTAGGGCATCACCGTGGACTTCAAGAAAGGCTCAAGAACCAGGTATACAAATCCAAAGGCTTAATATTTATAGTATACCTTAACTGTGTGAGCGGCTCAGGTAAGAGGAAAAGTTTTTCGTCACTTGCAAAATATTTTAGAAGGTATGAACTCAAATCTCAAACCAGATTCTACAATTTTTAAGTTTATTTATTCACTTTGAGAGAGCAAGATTGAGGGAGAGCATGAGCAGGGGAGTGGTGGAGGGAGAGGGAGAGAGAGAATCCCAAGCAAGCTCTGTGCTGTTCATGTAGAGCTGGACCTGAGGCTCTATCTCATGAACAGTGAGATCATGGCGTGATTTTAGTTTCCCAGATTGACTTTTTTTTTTTAATTTGGGACCAATATTTTCGTCTTTTAAGCTTCTATCTCTCAAAGTGAAATTGGCTAAATGTAAAAACAATCAGTTCTTATTTCCTTAAATAATAGTTGACAGAAGGCCTGTTTGACGAAGAGCCATCTTAGATGAAATAAATGCACCTCGTATTTTTTTGCCCATCATTCTTCCAGCTCCCTACGGTGAAGTACATTATTGCTCTAATGGAGCATTATTTGGAGTAAGATATAACTTCATTCATAAACTACCTACTTGTCCTACACATGTGATCAGATATCAAGAGTTATGGAAAATTATTATGGACAAAATTAGGAGGGGGATTTATTGTCATCATACAATTATCTTGCTGAAATGCTCAAAGTCAGAATGCAGTGACAGAGTGGCACCCGGGTGGCTCAGTTGGTTAAGTGTCTGACTTAGGCTCCGGTCATGATCTTAATTCTTCATGGATTTGAGCCCCATGTGGAGCTCTGTGCTGACAGTTCCGAGTGGGGACCCTGCTTCAGATTCTGTGTCTCCCTCTCTCTCTCTGCCCTTCCCCTGCTTGTGCTCTCTGTCTCTCAAAAATAAATAAACTTTAAAAGAAACAAACAAAAACAATGTAGTGACAGAGATGCATTTTAAGATGTCTGATACCATAGAATATTGGCATTCATTGGGGTTAGACTTATGAGAATGGTATTTAATTTTTTTTTTCTTAACGTTTATTTATTATTGAGAGACAGAGAGAGATAGAGCATGAGCATGGGAGGGACAGAGAGAGGAGAAGACACAGAATCTGAAGCAGGCTCCAGTCTCTAAGCTGTCAGCACAGAGCCCGACGCAGTGCTCGAACACACGAACTGTGAGATCATGACCTGAGCCGAAGTCAGACACTCAACCAACTGAGCCACCCAGGCGTCCTTGAGAATGGTATTTTAATATGTAAGTGTCATCTAACACATATATGCCTAAGAAAAGAAGAAATACTCAGGATCCTTTCATTGCTCAATGCTTTGATAAAAAACGATTTTATAGGGGAACTTGGGTGGCTCAGTCGGTTGAGCGTCCAACTTCGGCTCAGGTCATGATCTCACGGTCTGTGAGTTCGAGCCCCACATCGGGCTCTATGCTGACAGATCGGAGCCTGGAGCCTGCTTCAGATTCTGTGTCTCTACTCTCTCTCTCTCTCTCCCTCCCCCACTCACTCTTTGTCTCACTTTGTTTCTCAAAACTAAATAATTGTAAAAAAAAAAGGTTTTATAACTCTCTATTTTTCTGTAGTTAAATAAAATTTAGAAGTCATATTTCATATGTATGCATCTCTCACATATAGCAAACACTTGAATTTAATAAAATACATCTTAGTGCATCTCATACATAAACACTCTGTAATCACATCATGTTCATGTAGTTGAACAAGACAGCCACAGAAATTTTGGTCAATCTTAGTTATTCTTTGGTCAGGAGGATAAAGTTACTTGTCTAAGGTCTTACTAGGTGTTAAATCTGAGATTTTAATTCAGGGTTTTAGAGTCCAAGCAAACATAATGTTCTCTATCTTCCATAAGTGTGGTATTTCAGACACATAGGTAAAGGTTAGAATTGTAGTGAAGTTGGAATTTCCCATATGTACGTCAGTCAACGTGTATTTTTTAATAGATTCTTTTACTAGACCACCTATTCGTACATTTTTAAAAATTTGGTTGCGTATTTTATTTTTTTTTTTATTTTTTTTTCAACATTTATTTATTTTTGGGACAGAGAGAGACAGAGCATGAACGGGGGAGGGGCAGAGAGAGAGGGAGACACAGAATCGGAAACAGGCTCCAGGCTCCGAGCCATCAGCCCAGAGCCTGACGCGGGGCTCGAACTCCCGGACCGCGAGATCGTGACCTGGCTGAAGTCGGACGCTTAACCGACTGCGCCACCCAGGCGCCCCTGGTTGCGTATTTTAATTTCTTTTCACCATGCTTCTATCTGCTTAATTCCTACATGTGTGTTTTTCATGAGTAATATATGAGTTGTATGAATTAACACAGAAGTCAATATTTAACTTAATTACATTGTTTTGCTCTTTATTTCTCTAAGGATCAAGTATATATATATATATATATATGTGTACATATATATATATATATATATACACACACACATATATATATACACATATATACATATATATGTATATATATATCAAGTATATATATCAAGTATATATATGCATATATATGTGTGTGTATATATATTTGGTCTGGTAAACCCACATTTATTAATTTTTTTAATATTTTGTTTTGAGAGAGAGACAGAGCATGAACAGGGGAGGGGCAGAGAGAGAAGTAGACACAGAATCTGAAGCAGGCTCCAGACTCTGAGCTGTCAGCACAGAACCTGATGTGGGGCTTGAACCCATGAACCATGAGATCATGACCTGAGCCGAAGTCGGATGCTTAATCAACTGAACCGCCCAGGCAGCCCTGGTAATTCCACACTTAAAACGCTGTTCATTCTATGTACTAAGCAATTTTTTCACATGAATCTGGGAGGAATTTCTTTAGGGAAAATAAAGTAATCTGGATTTCTTTTCCTTCTGATGATACTTTTAATTTTATCATTCTCTACTTGATATAATATAGTATATTGTATATACTATACAGTATATATTCTTGATATAATATATAATCATATATAATATAGTCTCAACATAACAAAAATATAGTGTGTTTTATGTTAGGAATATAGATCATTTGTAGGTCACTGAATTCAACCTAGTCCTTTGCACCACAGATTTTTCACTCCTTTATCAATTTTGCTGAGGAAAAACAACAGTCACCATCCTGAAATCTTGCTCCTAAATATGGTAGATGCACTATTTCATTTTGCTTCAGTGATGGAGGTTTTCAGTCCAGATACTGATGACTCTTCAACATTTTGTTTGTTCTACACTTTCCTTTCTTCATACTTCACTGAATGAGAAACAGTTTGACAGCATAGAAAAATAGAGCAGGAATAAAACACAAGATTTTGGCTTACATGGTGATTGTATTCTCTTAGCAATAGCTTCAATAAACAATTTTATTATCTATTATCAGTTGATATTTATTTTAGAGTAAATATAGAGACTCCATGTAAGCAACTATAACATGGTAAAGGAATGGCCATGAATTCGTTTTCATAGGAATGTGTCTCAAAACACAACTCCAGGACTTTGCAGGGATAATAACTATACGTGTCGAGAAAAGTCTTGAATTAATATTAAGTTAAAATTTGAAAAACAATAACAGTAAAATAAACTAGGGAAGCCAAACCTGGGCAACTTCCTGTCAGGTGTTTCAAGAAACAAAACTGTAAACAAACAAGGAAACAACAACAACATGACTCTGGTTTTGTTTGCAAACAAAGTGCATGTAGCTTCATTAGATCTTCCATTCTGTTCACTACTATTCTAGAAATACTAATGAAATGAGATAACAATTAGAAAACTGGTAATCTGGTAATGTTCTGGTAATCTGGGAACATTTTGTCATTGGTTTTGTCATTCAAACCCAGTCCAATCTTGTGATGTAAGTGTATTTGCTCCCATTTTACCAACTGTGCACGTTAAGGAAAGGCATTCCATGCATGTCGTAGAATATCTGGGATCAGTACTCAGAGTACTCAGCTCTGTGCTTCGTATTATAATATTTTTTGTATTCAAAATGCCTATATTTATTTCTTTCTGAATTTTAAGATGATGTAATATGAAACTAAGGGGCATTAAATTTAGCAGAAAATAAACTAGGAATCAAAGCACAAGAAGTGCCACTATTTTTCACATGGCAAGTGTAGCCAACAATGAAATGAAATAATTTATTTAATTTGTTTGAACAGGGTGATGCATCCACTTGGACCTAACTTCTTCATTGCTGCCTATTCCTTGACTGCCAAAGGTATCAATATGTCCTTCTAAGAAATAAACATGAGGCTGTGATTGAGTAGATTGCATTTTCCAAGAAAAAAAAAAAAGACGTATTGTCTTTAAAACCTATAAATAAAATCTGAAATGTCAGCAGTGCCATCAGATTTAGATTTATACAGGATTCAGATGGAAAATGTGACTGAAGTCACGACATTTATATTGATGGGCTTCACAAATGATTTTAAGCTGCAAGTTTTCCTATTTTTCATATTTCTAGCAATCTATCTTTTTACGATGATGGGAAACTTGGGAATGGTTTTATTGGTCATTGGGGATTCTCGGCTCCACAACCCTATGTACTATTTTCTGAGTGTCTTATCATTCCTGGACGCCTGCTACTCTTCAGCTGTCACCCCAAAAATGTTAGTCAATTTCTTGTCAGAGAATAAAGCCATTTCATTCCTTGGATGTGCAGCACAGATGTTTCTCTTTGTTACTTTCGGAACCACGGAATGTTTTATCTTAGCTGCAATGGCTTATGATCGCTATGTAGCAATCTACAACCCTCTCCTGTATTCAGTTAGAATGTCACCCAGGGTCTACGTGCCGCTCATAATTTCCTGCTATGTTGGTGGCTTTCTGCATGCTACTTTACACACCATGGCTACTTTTAGTCTATCCTTCTGTGCATCCAATGAAATTAAACATGTCTTTTGTGACATCCCTCCTCTTCTCGCTATTTCTTGTTCGGACACTCACATAAACCAACTGCTAGTCTTCTACTTTGCGGGATCTATTGAGATATCCACTATCCTCATAGTCCTGGTCTCCTATGGTTTTATTCTGTTGGCCATTCTGAGGATGCATTCCGCTGAAGGGAGGCGGAAGGTCTTTTCCACGTGTGGCTCTCACCTAACTGGAGTATCAATTTTTCACGGTACGGTTCTCTTCATGTATGTGAGACCTAATTCCAGCTATGCTTTGGATCATGATATGATAGTGTCAGTATTTTACACGATTGTGATTCCTATGCTGAATCCCATCATCTATAGTTTGAGGAACAAAGATGTGAAAGATGCAATGAAAAGAGTGTTTGGTAAAAGCTGGTTTGCCAATAAAGTATACTTTTCACACTAAACGTTAAATTGAAAGAAATGAAAATTAATGGAACTGTCTTCAGACAAAAAGCTATGATTCGAGTGATTTGTTTTCATTAATTAGTGTATTTCTGTTATTTTGGGACATTTTTAAATAAAGATCATAGTCAACTCACCACCAAAGCAGTTTTTACACAAGCAGAAACTGTCATCCATTTGCTTCTGTGAAATTGAATAAAGGGAACTCATTTAAGATGGGAAGCAAGAGGCCAGCAGGGAGAGCACTTACGTCCTTCCACTTGTGGTCAACAGAACCAAAAGGAAGAGATGTATCTTGTATTCCCAAAAGGATGAATTCCAGACTTTACTACCCCAGCAAGAGGAAGAAAGGTTTCCTCCTCCCCTGACTACAGCCCAGCCAACCAAGGACTGTCACAACCCACGCAATGCAAAACCACTATACTTGAACTCTCAACTTACTCCTAAAACTTTTGTTTACAAGAGCCCTTCCCAACTCTCTCTGTCTTATAAAAGAGTTGTCCTTCTCCTCTTTCTCTGGACTTGCCAATGTTTTTTTTACCATAGCTTGCATGGCCCAAAGTACAATTCTCTGCTACATTGAATAAACCCATTTTGCAACTAAAATAATTGTTTTATTTTTAAGTTTAGCACTTCTTAATAAAATTATACATACATATATATATATATATATATATATATTACACTATGTTTAAACATATATATCCACAGGAAAACACATACGTGCATGTAAACACATGTATATATGCCATATTGGTTGTATTGTTTTGCTAGGGATGCCATAGCAAAGTACCACAGACAGGTTGCTTAAACAAAAAATATATATATATATATTATTTTCTCACAGCTCCAGACATGAGAAGCCTAAGGTCAAGGTGATGCCAGGGTTGACTTCTCCTGAAGCCTCCCTCCTACATTTGTAGGTGGACAGGTTTCATTCATTCATTGTCTCCGTGATTTTTTTTCTCATGTCAGTGTCTTAATCTATTCCTGTAAGATTAACAGTCATAGGCAATACAACGTCATTTTAAGTTAATTACCTCCTCAAAGATCCTGTCTCCACGTACAGTTACCTTCTGAAGTATTAGGAGATAAGATTTCAACATACAAATATTGGGTTTATTTACACACATACGCGTACACACTCATGGAATCCCACGTATGTGTATCTTTACACTAAATTGTATAATATTATCTTCCTTCTCCCTATAATGCAAATTGGATGATCTGTCATAGTTTCAGTTATAAGCAAACATTATACTTCTGTCTGACAAGCTTGAGCAAATGCTGCCTCATTCATAGCAAAACCACGGCTCGCATAATCCCAATCGGCTTTTCAAGGATTCATTTGCATCTGAGTCCAGATCAAGCACACTGATCTAACCTTAAATCTGTCCATTGGCGGCAATCTAATCCCAGCCTAAGATTCCAGGACCACAGCTAATGTGTTCAAATCCCTGGTGGCACTACCATGCTGTGTGTGAGGATGCATTTCTCCTTCTTTTAGTACGTCATGCAGAGCATGGACATAAATCTACTTTTGCTTCCTTATGGAACACGGAGAGCAGACACTAGCATTAATCAAAATTATACCTAAACTCAAGAATGACAAAAGACAGGCACCATTCAGGATAAGATACAGCCAGCTGGCAGAGTTGGCTGTTTATACCACTAGGCCCCAACCCATCCTAATAGGTTTCCCTAGAGGCTTGGTTCAGACTCAGCTTTGGCTCTGTTTTCCTACCACCTTGTGATGGCCTTGAAGATGCCGCCACCTCTCAGTGCCCAGGCCCAAGATCCAAGGTACAGAAGAGAGTCTCTACCATGCACCTGTGTAGCCCTGCTTTCAGCAGGCTTTATTTGCATTGCAAGGATAGATCTCCTTCAAAGTTAGTTATAGGGACACCTCAGAGACATTGTGGGTGCAGTTCCAGACCACATTAATGAATTGAATATTGCAGTAAAGCAAAATAAGCTAAATAAATATTAAAATAATAATAATAAAAATACTTTATTGCTAAAAAATGCTAGCCATCATCTCAACTTTCAACAAGCCATAATCTTTTTGCTGGTGGATTCTTGTCTCAGTGTTCATGGCTTCTGACTGATCAGGGTGCTGTGCTGAAGGCTGGGGTGGCTGTGGGAATTTCTTAAATTAAGACAACAATGACATTTGCTGCATCGATGGACTCTTTCTTTCAGTAATGATCTCCCTGTCACACGTGATGCTGTTCGGTAGCATTTACCCACTTTCCCACTTTCCAAATTGGAGTCAATCCTCACAAAACCTGCTATAGCTTTATCACCTACATTTATGTACTGTTATAAATCTTTTGTTGTCAATCCAACAATCTCTAAAGCTTTACCAGGAGTAGCTTCCATTTCAAACAAAACAAACAAAACACATTCTTTTTTTTTTTTTTTAATTTTTTTTTTCAACGTTTATTTATTTTTGGGACAGAGAGAGACAGAGCATGAACGGGGGAGGAGCAGAGAGAGAGGGAGACACAGAATCGGAAACAGGCTCCAGGCTCTGAGCCATCAGCCCAGAGCCTGATGCGGGGCTCGAACTCCCGGACCGCGAGATCGTGACCTGGCTGAAGTCGGACGCTTAACCGACTGCGCCACCCAGGCGCCCCACAAAACACATTCTTTATTCATCCATGAAGAGCATCTCCTCATTCGTTAGTTTGATCATGAGATGGTAGCAATTTAGTCACCCATTCAGGCCCCTCCTCTCATTCTGGCTCTCTTGCTATTCCCTCCACATCTGCAGTTACTTCCTTCATCAAAGTCTTCTTTTAAAATTCTTTTAAAGTTTATTTATTTTTGAGAGACAGAACATGAGCGGGAGAGGAGCAGAAAGAGAGGGAGACACAGAATGCGAAGTAGGCTCCAGGCTCTGAGCTGTCAGCACAGAGTCGCATATGGGGCCAGAACTCACAAACCACGAGATCATGACCTGAGCTGGTCAGATGCTTAACAGACTGAGCCACCTGGGTGCCCCTAAAGTTTTCTTTTTAAAGTATTTATTTGAGAGAGAGAGAGAATGAGAGAGAGAGAGAGAGGGAGAGACAGAGAGAGAAGAAGAAGAAGAAGAGAGCATGCAACATGTATGAGTGGAGTAGGGGCAGAGAGAGAGGGGACAGAGGATCCAAAGTGGGTTCTGCACTCACAGCAGAGGGCCTGAATCAAGACTCGAACTCATGAACCATGAGATCATGACCTGAGCTGAAAAGGACGCTCAACAGACTGAGCCATCTGGGTGCCCCCCTACACTAAAGTCCTGAATCCCACTACTTCCTCCACTAAAGGCAGAATGGTGAGTCCTTTCCAGAAGGTTTTTCAGTTTACTTTTCCCAGGTCCATCAAAGGGATCCCTATCTACGGCAGCTATCACTTCACAAAATGCATTTCTTAGATAATAAAACTTGGAAGTTATAATTATTACTTGATCCATGAGCTGCTAAATTGTCTTAGCAGGCATGGAAACCACACTAATCTTGTCCATCTCCATCAAAACTCTCAGATGATCAGATGCATGGTCAATGGGCAGTAGTAACTTGAACGAAATCTTTTTTTTTTTTTTTTTTGAGTGGTAGGTCTCAACTGTAGGCGTAAAATAGTAAACCACGTTGGAAACAGATGTGCTGTCATCCAGACTGTGTTGTCCCATTTCTAGGGCACAGGCAGGGTAGATTTAGCATAATTAGCATAATTCCTAAGGACCTTAGGACTTTCAGAATGGTAAATGAGGACTGGTTTCAACTTAAAAGGGAGCAGCTGCATTAGCCCCTAATGAGATAGAGTCAGCCTGTCCTTTGAAGCTTTGAAGTTAAGTATTGACTTCTCCTCTCCTGCTGTGAAAGTCTTAGATAGCATCTTCTTCCAGTAGAAGGCTGTTTCATCTCGGGTGAAAAATCTGTTGTTGAGTGAGGCCACCTTCATTAGTATCTTAGCTGGATCTTGTTGGTAACTTGCTGAAGCTTCTGTATCAGCTTCTGTTGCTTTACCTTGCCCTTTGATGTTATGGAGACGTTTTCTTTCCTTTAACCTCATGAACCAACCTCTGCTAGCTTCGGACTTTTTTTTCTAGTTTTACCTCTCTCAGCCTTCATAGAACTGGAGAGAGTCAGAGCCTTGCTCTCGGATAAGCTTTGGGATAAGGGAATGTCGTGGCTGGTTTGATCTATCCAGACGACTAAAACTTTCTCCACGTCAACAATAAGGCTGTTTCACTTTCTTATCATTTCTGGGTTCAATGGAGAAACACTTTTAATTTCCTTTAAGAACTTCTCTTTTGCATTTACAAACTTGGCTGTTTGGTACAAGAGGCCTACCTGTCAGCCTATTTTTGGCATTAAGCACACCTTCCTCACTAAGCTGAATCATTTCTAAGCTTTCTATTTAAAGTGTGATTTTTTTTTTCACTTGAACACTTAGAGGCCATTGTAGGATTATCAACTGGCTTAATTTCACTATTCTTGTGTCTCAGGGGATAGGGAGGCCTGAGGAGAGGAAGAGAGAGAGGTGAACGACCAGTCGGTGGAGCTTTCAGAACACACAGTACATTCATTGGTTAAACTTGCCTTCTTACATGAGTGCAGTCATGGAACCCCAAGACATCAAAGATCACTGACCACAGATCACCATAACAAGTGTAATAATAACGAAAAAGGTTGAAAGATTGTGAGAGTTACCAAAATGTGACCCAGCTTTGTTAAAATTATACGATGATGACCTTGATAATTGTTTCTTAGCATTTGTTTTTCTTTTCTTTTCTTTTCTTTTTTTCCTTTAAGTTGAAGTTTTATGCCAGGGAGGAATCATAGGGAAGTTGTGTTATATACACTCTTTTATTCCTTCTAAAGAACTCTGGTGATAAATGCAGTATGGTAATGGAGAAGGTGAAGGGGGGAGTGAAGGTATTCTGTATTTTCAAAGGAATATTATGGGAGGCCTGCTGGGAATACCCAAGGGCCTGGAATGGTTGGTGCCCAGAGGTTTACAGAATCCGGAATGGTGTGGAGGAAACAGATATGGGAAGAACAGTATTGACTAATAGGAATTTTATCAAATTTTGCTTCTTTAATGTTCAGATTTACTCTTTCCTGTCTTCCTACACAGCTATTTCTTTGTCATTAAGACACTGGAAAGTTTCTTTTAAAAAAAGAAAGAAGGGAAATTGTTGATTTCTACTTCAAGAAGGGAGGAAGAGATAAGAAATGTAACTCACACAGCCCAGAACTTACATTTTTTTTAACGTTTATTTATTTTTGAGAGACAGAGACAGAGCACGAGTGGGGGAGGGGCAGAGAGAGAGGGAGACACAGAATCCAAAGCAGGGTCCAGGCTCTGAGCTGTCAGCACAGAGCCCAACGTGGGGGTCAAACTCTGGAGCCTTGAGATCATGACAAGAGCTGCAGTTGAATGCTCAACCAACTGAGCCACCCAGGTGCCCCACCAGAGCTAACATTTTGATAGTTTTATATAAAACTCATTTCAATTACCCAAAACTGTTATCTCTTTCTCCCCACATTTGCATCATTTCTATACATTTAAAATCTATATGTCCAAATTACCATCAAGTCTTCTAATTAACATGACAAAAGTAAAGTAGATAGGTAACATTCTGGAGGAAGACTGGATCCTGGAAAGGAGATAATGTGGCCCCCTTTTCCATATGTGAATTCAGCTTTAGGGAATAGCTGATGACTCACCAATAAAAAACAGATTGAATGTGAATTATCTGTAACACGTCAACTGTACTTAGTACCATTGGATTCAAATCCTTCCTTTCTTTACATGACCTCACCTGATTAGAAGGTGATTACTAATCATGAGCAGATAAAATATCAGTAGTTCAACTTTTATTATTTGTCATCCTTTCCATGTAACAAAGTTAACTAGATGTCTAATATTTTCATATAATATGTTGGGACTGGAGATAGAAAAAATGAATAATCTTTCTGTGAAACAGAAAATGTTGGCCATATTCTGGAATCTTACCAAAAAGCAGCAGCAACATCACCTTTAATAACTCCTATGTGTTGTTTTAAATATTTCAATACTTTGGATTAAATGTGGGATTAATATACTGTTTAAAAATAACAACTGGCTCACTAGGTTAAGTGTCAGACTCTTGATTTTGGGTCAAGTCATGATCTCATGGTTCATGAGTTTGAACCCAGCATCAGGTTCTGGGGCTGACAGCACAGAGCCTGTTTGGGATTCTCTCTTTCCCTCTCTCTTTCTGCCTGTCCACCACTCATGCTGTCTCTCTCTCTCTATCTCTCAAAATAAATAAATAAACATTAAAAAATAACTGCTGAGTTTATTTAATATGATATAAGAATATGGCAATACTTCAATAGAATAATTAAGAGTCCTGGAAAAATTGGAGACGAACCAACATGAATGGATGGAGACTGTGATAAATAAGAAAATAGATTTTACAAAGCTATGTTTTTGAGTCATATTACAATCCATTTTGGTAAGAATTTTTTGAGTGCCACCAAAACATCTTTGTTTCTCAGACAATATATTATGGGATTAAACATTGGTGTCACAATGCTGTAAAAGAGAGAAAGAAATTTGTCCATTCCTGTTGAATGGCTGGACTTTGGTCTCAAATACGAAATGATGCCTGATCCAAAGAATAAAGTCACAACCACAAGGTGGGAAGAACATGTAGAGAATGCCTTGGCTCGCCCAGCGGCTGATGGCAGCTTCAGGATGGTTGAGATTATTTTCACATAAGATCCAAGAATCAACATAAAAGGAATAGTGACAACTAGAACAGCAACTGTATAAACCAATATCTCAATCGTAAAAGTATCCCCACAGGCAAGCTTAAGTATTGGAGGTATGTCACAGAAAAAGTGATTCAACTGATTGGACCCGCAGAAGGGTAGAGAGAAGATTAGGTAGGTGAACCCTATGTGTACTGGAATTCCAGTGATCCAACAGCCAGCTGCCAATTGGATACACAGCCTACTGTTCATGATGAGAGGGTAGAGTAAGGGGTTGCAAATGGCGACATACCTGTCGTAAGCCATTGCAGTCAAAATAAAGCACTCGGTGGCTCCAAAGACCAGAAAGAAATACGTTTGTGTAGCACAGGCCAGAAAGGAAATGCTTCTACTTTGTCTACAAAGATCTGTTAATAATCTGGGGACAGTGACTGACACATAACATATTTCCAAGGAAGAAAAGTTCCCAAGGAAAAAATACATGGGAGTCCGGAGGGAGGGATCAATCTGGGTTATTATGATAATGAGGCTATTTCCCATCAGAATAATCACATAAATTATCAAAAACACCCCAAAAAGAAACTCTTGGAGGTCAGGAACATCAGAAAAGCCAAGCAGTATGAAATCCATTAATGTAGTGTGATTCCCTCGTGGAGGATATTGTCCTTTAGATTCCATCTACAAAGAAAATGATTTCAAGGCTTAGAATTCTCTTCAACTGCTGGGCCCATTGCAGAATGGGACATATTAAATAGATGATTTCAAATCCACTGACACAAGATAGATATCCAGTTTTTCTGTGTTTTGTTTTTTATTGTTGGTGATATATTTCAAATCCAACATCTCCAAATCCCAGTACATAAAAACAGAAAGTAATCTTAAACACTAATCTTCCTGCTGCTATTAATAACATATATAAATGGATAACACAGCAAAACAAACAACAATAAAATAAAAACAAAACACATCAGGTAGCCTATTCTTAGGATAAGAACTGCACTAATTAACACAGGACGTTCTCTAATGAGGAATGTGTCTCTTTCCTGATTGATCTGGTATCTACAGTACTTTATTTGTATTTTTTCTGCCTAACAACTTCTTTTTTTAATGTTTATTATTGAGAGAGAGAGAGTGAGAGAGAGAGAACACACATAAACGGGAGAGGGGCAGAGAGCAAGGGGGACAGAAAATCTGAAGTGGTCTCCATGTTGAAAGCAGAGGGCCCAATGTGGGGCTAGAACCTGCAAACCACGAGATCATGACCTGAGCTGTAGTTGGATGCTTAACCGACTGAGCCACCCAGGTGTCCCTGCCTAGCACCTTCTAATTTCCAATCAATTTGTATGATTCTTTCATGTTTGGTTTGACGTTTCCTCTGTGAACTCCATCTCAGATAACCACAGGGCAAGGTGGTCAGTAGTACTGCATAACCAGGCCCTGCCTCAGGTCAGTCTTGGCTGCTCGCTAACTGGGAAAGAGACTTAGAATCTGATCAGGAAAATAGGGTATATTGCCGAGATTCCATCAGAGAAAAAGACTTCATTTAACATACCATATACAGTTGTGTTAGAAATCATGTACCATACATAGTAACTGTCATATGTTCGGAATGTAAAATAAATTATATAAGATTTTGATGTAATACGCCCTTAACCCTACCATGCCTCTCTCCAAAATCTTAATAATTCTGTTTATATTCCAAATGTTAGGACTTTAGGAATAATCAGATAAGTTTAGGGCTTTTATGGAGTAATTAAACAAAGAAAATGGAAAATAAAAGGTGTGAGGGAATTTGATCTTAGGGTTGACACATCTAATGCCAGACAAAATGTGAAATCTGTTTTTGTATACCTTACTTTTACCTCTAGGTATGTGTTTCTGAATATATAATTAATATACAATATACTTTTCATATAAATTATAAACATATCAATCGATACATATTTTTAATATATATTATAGCTTACTTTGAATAAATACTGTGTATTATGAGTATATACAGTTGACCCTTGAAAAATGCACCAAGCCCATCCCAGGCAGTCAAAAATCTGGGTATAATTTTTGACTCCCTCAAAACTTAGTTACTAACATAAACAGTCAATTAGCTCATGTTTTGTATGTTATAGGTATTATATACTGTAGTCATACAATAAAGTAAGCTAGAGAGGGACGCCTGGGTGGCTTAGTTGGTTGAGCGTCTGACTTTGGCCCAGGCCATGGTTTCATGGTTTGTGAGTTCAAGCCCTGCGTTGGGCTCTGTGCTGACATCTCAGATCCTGGAGCCTGCATCATAGTCTATGTCTCCCTGTCTCTCTGCCTCTCCCCCTTGCGCATACTCGGTCTCTGTCTGTCTCTCAAAAATAAATAAATATTTTAAAAACTAAAGTAAGCTAGAGAAATAAAATCAGAAGAAAAAGAAAACACATTTATAGCATCTACTGCAAAAAAAAAAAAAAAAAAAAAAAAAACCCACATACAGTGAACGAGTGGATCCGTGCGGTTCAAACTGTTATCCAAGGGTCAGCTGTCTTCTAAATATCTACAGCTGACTAACCACCGGGAAGCACAGCACTAAATGCACTGTAGATGGATTCTACCCCACTTGTTCAGTAAGTAAGCATTTTTAGACCACCTAAGTTTGCTCTCTCTGCCACCACCCTGCATCCAGAGACACCGCATCACTTTTTGTGATTTTCAGCTAGCCTTCATTAATGCCAAACTGTGACCTTTTACGTAGATGGTCACAGACTCCGAGACCCGTATTGCCATGAGTTTTGAGTCTCTTCCTCAGTTTCTCAGACTCCAAATGTGCCTTCCTTTTCGTCCAATACAACCCCCCCTTTCTTCTTTTAAGACCCGGCTCCTCCCACCTCGGACAGATCCCACAAGACTGAAGCAATTTACAATTTATATTCGGCCTATCTGACTTTTCACACGTCCTCAGTGCCTCCCTCCTTAGTTCAGTGAATCCTCTATTCTGACTTTAATTTTTCACCGCATACACTGAAGATAAAAGCCCTCTCCTGGTTCCTCTCTGTTTATGGCTCAGAGCGGTCAAGAGGAGGGACAAGGACCTGGACGTTTCAGATTCAAATATGTTCTATAAACTGGGACTGAGCGCATGCTCCCCACATCCTCTCTTGCCATCATCTCTACCTTTGTTTTGCTGATCTCTCTTTCTTTGTTTTCTCCTCTTTTCACACTTTGGCAGTTATCTCCCCTGTTTTATATCTTCTCAAAAGTTTCATGATTTTATATCATCTTTCCTATATATTCCTTTCTCCAGAAGTTCCTCAGAAAAAATTGCAATGGAAAAAGAATTGAATTTTCAGTGACCCAGATATGTTTGATGAACATATATTATATAGGAACAAATATATACAGGAACAAATATGTACAGGAACAAATATATATATATATATATATATATATATATATATATAGTGTGTGTGTGTGTGTGTGTGTGTGTGTGTGTGTGTGGTTTATTATGAATAAATCCTGAGTGTATTCAATACAAAGTATACTGAGGATACTAATGGTAAATAACATGAGCTCAGTTTCCATCTGTACAGAGCCTACAGAAGTCAGCGGTCAGGTGTTCCTGGGAATGTGCAATCTATGTAGAGAGAAGTACGAGGTGTTAGGAGAGTGTAAGACAATTTCTTAAAAATGTTTTTAATGTTTTTGTTTATTTATATTTTTTAAATAAAAAAAATTATGTCTATTCATTTTTGAAAGACAGAGAGAGACAGAGCACAAGCAGGGGTGGGGCGGAGAGAAAGAGGGACACAGAATCTGAAGCAGGCTCCAGGCCCCAATCTGTCAGCACCAGAGCCTGATGCAGAGCTTGATCTCAGGAACTGCGAGATCATGACCTGAGCCGAAGTTGGACGCTCAGCCAACTGAGACACCCAGGTGCCCATGTTTTTATTTTTAAGACAGAGAAAGACAGAGCATGAGCAGGGGAGGGGCAGAGAGGGAGGGAGACACAGAATCCAAAGCAGGCTCCAGGCTCTGAGCTGTCAGCACAGAGCCTGATGTGGGGCTTGATCTCACGAACCATGAGATCATGACCTGAGCTGAAGTCGGATGCTTAACTGACAGAGCCACCCACCTGGGTGTCCTTTCTTAAGGAAGCGACATCCAATGTGAGAGCTCATCAGATTTTAAGGTATCATAGAATCATTGCATTATTTTCACTTTTAAGAAAAAAATAGATAAAACATTCTAGGAACAAAATGCCCTCGTGTACTTATTCAGTTTCATATTCCAGTAGCTAGTCAAGGGCTTATGTGGGTGAATGGTGTTTAAATACTTCCTCACAGGTAATGGCAAAAATGATTTCCCATTGATTTCAGCAAGCTGTAATCAACTAGATTCAAGTTCACTGAAAACAGAACTTGATATTGAGTGCCTTACAATTCAAATTTGATATAGTCTGGTGGTATGTCTTTATTTAAAGGATCAGAGCTCAACTTTCCTTGGTTGGAAACATAGGCTGTAATGATATCATGTAGTTTGAAGGGTTGTTTGTGGAGTAAGTAACATAGTTGAATCACTGTACTTAAAATAAGTGATGGTTTGATTAAGCATTTTTATGATAACGATCATACTTATTGTATTCATTATTATGATTTTAACATACATCCTTTTTCTTTCCTTTGAACTTTGCTCACCTTCTGTCCTGCCCTGAAATAATCTTTTCTTAATCTAATGGGGGAGAGAATGAATGTACAGGGTAGTGTTCTGGCAGGAAAACTGAGTTTGAAATTAGTGAACTCTTCCTGCTGTATAGACCTAAACCAGCAGCAAAACCTATGGAAAAAAAAAATTTTTTTTTTAAATTTTTCTTTTCAACCTTTTATTTATTTTTGGGACAGAGAGAGACAGAGCATGAACGGGGGAGGGGCAGAGAGAGAGGGAGACACAGAACCGGAAACAGGCTCCAGGCTCTGAGCCATCAGCCCAGAGCCCCACGCGGGGCTCGAACTCCCGGACCGCGAGATCATGACCTGGCTGAAGTCGGACGCTTAACCGACGGCGCCACCCAGGCGCCCCTCCTGGAAAAATTTTTAAAAAAACATTCTAATTTAATGGGCTTTCATTTTTAGTTTTTTCCCCCATCTGTGCCAGTGTTCTGTACTTTAAGCAAATAAGTGAAGTAGACTTGTGTATGTAAATACAGGAGAAAAATGTGAAAGTCTAACTCAAATCCTATTTAATATATGAAAGCATCCTCAGAGATAACTTCCTTTGATTATTTCCCTTTCTGAAACTGATATATTCTCTTTATTAACAATTAATGGTAGGGGCTCCTGGGTAGCTCAGTCGGTTAAGTGTCCGACTTCAGCTCAGGTCATGATCTTATAGTTCGTGAGTTCAAGCCCTGGTCGGACTCTGTGCTGATGGCTCAGAGCCTGGAGCCTGCTTCCGACTCTGTGCCTCCCTCTTTCTCGGCACTGCCCCCACCCACTCCAGCTCATGCTCTCTCTCTCTCCCTCTTCTGAAAAATAAATAAAGCAAAAAATTAAAAAAAAAAAACAAGTAATGGTATTTTGCAATCTTATTAAGGGAAGTTCAGTTGTTCCTTTACCAACGTTTCTATTTTAGCAAGAATGAGCATAGCTATGCAGAGTGGAGAGTCCTGATTATTTGAAACTATATTTACTGTTAACAAGTTTGGAACATTTATTATGTGCGAACCACCCTGTTAATGGCTTTCCCCACGTAATTTCATTTTATTGCATTCTATAAATTTTTTAACGATTATTTTTGCAAGAGAGAGAGAGAGAGAGCGAGCGAGCGAGTGCATGAGAATGCTGGGGGTGGGGGGAGGTGCAGAAAGAGAGGGAGACAGAGGATCCAAAGCAGACTCTGAGCTGACAGAAGAGATCCTGAGGTGGGGCTCGAACTTACCAATGGTGAGATCTAAGTCAAAGTGGGATGCTTAACTGACTGAGCCACCCAGGTGCCTCTCATTTTATTGCATTCTAAATGAAATAGGCACTGTTACTGTTCACACGTTGCTTAAAGAGGCAGAGGCATAGAGGGGTTAAGTAACTTGCCCAATATCAGGAAAGTAGGATGCAACCAGACTTCAGATTCTCCCATATAATGCCAGAGTCCATTCTCTTAATCAAAACGAATGGGCTTTGCAGCATTGTCTTGTGACAGATGGTGGCTACACTTGTGGTGAGCAGAGCATAAGGTATAGAGTTGTTGAATCACTATGTTGTACACTTGAAACTAATGCAACATTGTACGTTTGTATGGCAACTATACTCAAAAAAAGAAAAAAAAAGCCCTCAATGGGCTTCATAGAACATTCTCTAGGAAACAGTTTTGAATTTAATATTCTGATAATATAAATACAACTAAGAAATAGAAAACTTTTTACAGTGGCGAGAGGATTTTGTGTCCATTTTATATCTCACTTTCTGTTATGAAAATGAAGGATTGATTACTTGTAGTTATAGATTGTATAGTTCCTACATAAACTAATTTGATGCTTATGATACTATGCTTTAATTTTTATTCCATAATTAGAACTCTTCTTCTTGTCATTATATTTCAAATTCAGAAGATTTATCTCATAAAGGGATCTGATTAGAAGAAAGTCTTTTGCTTTATGACTTTTGATTCTTTTTATTTAAAATTTTTAAATATTTATTTTTGAGAAAGAGAAAGAGACAGAGCATGAGTGGGGTAAGACAAAGAGGGAAAGAGACACAAAATCTGAATCAGGCTCCTGGCTCTGAGCTGTCTGCACAGAGCCCGATGCAGGGCTTGAACCCACCAACCGTTAGATCGTGACCTGAGCCAAAGTCGGACACTTAACCAACCGAGCCACCCGGGCGCCCCAATGACTTTTGAATCTTAAATTACACAAATACAGTGCAATAAAATAAGCAGAGTAAAATAATTACTGCTTACCTTTTTATATTATGGAGAGAGCGCTGTGGGTCACTCTTTTATAAAGACTGTGGTCTTATGTAATATAAATTTTGGTTTTGAATTACTCAAGGCACAGATTCCAGCCATTCTTATTTTTCTGTGAAACTTGTACTTTACTTATATTGATCAGTGCACCTTTGGTTGAAAAAGAGCCCCTTATTCATTGCAGGGGCATCTTCTCTCTGTGATGTTGCGTTTTTAAACTCAATAATCTGTTTACCGGGTGGTAACTAAGAAAATAACTAAGGCTGTCTCTGGTTGGATCGGCGCTGCCTTGAAGATTCTCTCCCTGTGGAGTATGGTCCGAGGAACGGGAGCCTCCTGGCTACCCCTCTTTACCTTTCTCCCCATTCTGTCCATCTTTGGAGAATAGAACAATTCCCCTGCTAGGACATTCACAGTGTTAAATTTGCTCTGTATGTATGCCTGAAAGCGGAGGATACCAAATTTGAAAGTATTAAAACACCATTTCTTAGCCTCAAACAGTGCAATTTTGAAACTATCTAGAGCTCATGCATCATCATCTGGGGTTTTTGTAGTTACACACACTTGCATAAGGAACAAAAAAGAATTTGGACAAGAAGATAGAGTACACTGAATTTCAAGTTTTCTGCATTGTGAAGTTGAAGACGGGAAAATGACATTATGAGGGCTTTAACACTATTAGGAGAGGAAGGTAGAGTGAATTTTTATTGCGGCTGTAAATCTTTGGTAAATTCTGCAAAATAATTAATTAATTAATGCATTCATCTTTATTAAAGCATTCAACAAGCATCTAACTATATAAGGTGTTGTGCTATATACTACAGGAGGCACAGAAAACTTTGTACTCTGTAGATTGTTCTGCATATATTGGTTTCTCTGTTGAACGGAGCTGGTGTTTCACATCCCATGACAAGTGACCCGTTATTCCTGCAGGTGAAGCTAACTATTTCTACTGTAAGGCTCTCACATCCCTCCTCCATAAACTTCTAGCTCGCCCCTTATGATGTTATGCTTTAATTTTTATTCCATAATTTGGCCTTCTCTTCTTATCGGTAGCTCCTTGATTCAGGACATTAGTGTTGCTCACTGGTACACCTCCAGCTCCAAGTATGGAGCCAGCTGCATATAACCCTCTGGGGCTTTTTAGGGACTCAGCATTTCACACCTGTATCATTTAACCTTCCCAAGTCACTAACCATAGATAGTGTTCTCTCCAATTGTTTGCAGGGACTAAAATTTAAATCCAAGTTAGTTATACAGTGGAATAATGGTTTCAGGAGAGGAATGAAGACTTTTGCAGCCATTAGATCACTTTTAATATTTATTTATATATTTGTTTATTTATTTCTCTTATCTATTTATTTTTTAGGTTGCATGATCCAGTATTTACAGTTTAATTTGTCATTGGGGGTTCATTATTTTGATAATTTTCTAATATCCACGTAGATGGGATTTTTCATTGTTAGTAATGTCTTTTCATATAATTATAATGCAATACAAAAGCCTGTATTTCCTTATGCTTCATAGGATGTATTGATTGATCTGAGGTTGGGACATCCTTAGGAGTCCAAATTCAGTCTACACAATCCAGTGTCTACACAACTGTTCACATTGTTGTCAAGCCGCTGGTTTTTTATGGCTACTGCATAGCTGTGGGAACTGTGATTGGATTAGGTCAAGTTACAACACCATAAATTCTGTTTTTCTTACCAAAATTCATCAGTTCTTATTGAGTAAATGCTCTTCACATTGTATCAAACCTTTGGTTGATATCCTGAGCTCTGAAAAAAGTTGATTTAATCATTTCAAAGTATTTACCTTGATTTATTGAAGACAGATTCATAGAGGTCCTCCCATTACAGAAGTCCTTCACATTTCTTCCATTTCTCATTTTTTTCTTTAAAACATATCCTGATCACTTATTTTTTTAAAGTGTTTGTTTATTTTGAGACACAGAGAGAGAGAGAGAGCTCAAGTGGGGGAGGGAAGGACATTTTTTTGTGTTTAATGAACAGTTTTAAATGTTTATTTATTACAGAGAGAGATGGAGAGAGAAAATCCCAAACAGGCTCCACACTCACCACAAAGCCCAACACAGGGATCGCACTCACAAACCATTAGATCATGACCTGAGCTGCAATCAAGAGCTGGATGCTTAAATGACTGGGCCACCCAGACACCCCTGGATTCCTTACTAATATCATTCATTATCACATAGATCCTTATGGCTTTGAAGCCATGGACAACTCAGTAATCATCCCTAAAAATGTCTCAATATTTGTATTATTGGGATGTAAGATTTTCTATTCCTTTATTTGGTGACAGTTTAAAACATTGCTTTTTAAATGGTGAAATATTAATTTTTTTCCATTGAAGAATCATGGTAGGAACTAGGGATTTTTTTCACTTCAAATCTGTCACGATCTGTTCACTTAAACAGATCAATAGTAGATATTGACTTCATATGGGTCTCATATGAGGTTATCAGCCAATCCTCATGGGATAATTTAAAACACATGCAATTTTTAAAGGAGAAAAATTTTAAAAAAATTAAGAAATAAGAAAACAGTATATTTTGCAATTTTGTTTACATTTTAGAAAAAAAGTTACTGGCCGTAGCCATTTAAAGATAAAACTTGTTTCTTGTCACTCTGCTTCTGATCTCTGTTGCCACAGTCTTAACTCTATTTGTCATCTGTATTGACCCCGGCCATTGGAGAATGAAACTGTGTCCCTGCAATCAGCCATAGGTAATATCTTTAGCATGTGCTCCTTAAATGTGTGGTTCCCGTTGACCACTTTCACCGAATCTAGCATTTCAGGTCATTCTAACACACAGTTCACTTCTGTAATGCACAATTTGGGCATGATAATTTTATGACTTGGAAGATCAAACCTCAAACTTTATTTCACATGGTTTTAACACTGCTTATTTTTTCTCAGCTAAATAAAACTTCTGTTTCCATACCCTTTCTAAGTCTGTACCTTCTTTTCATCTTTCTGTTTCTCTCATCAGCGTATAAGTGAATCTGATACACCTTCAACACAAACTTAACAAATACATTATATTTCATTGATTTTGTTTGGTTACAACACATGGTTAAAATGATCATAAGACGTCAGGAGGTTGAGGGTTCAGAGCACAATTCAGGAACTCGGTTTTTGACATAGGTATTCATCTGGTTGATCTCCCGTTTTCAAAACCTCAAAATTACTTAGCCAATATTCAGCACATTCCTTTTTAGTAGCAGATCTGAGGGTAAAAATTTTGATTAAGTGGCTGAGAATATACCAAAAATTCTTCTGATACTTTGGAATGGTACAGGAACACATGTGATGTTTTCGCGTTAATATTCAAATCACAAAATTTAAAGAGAACCTTAAAGACAATATGCACCAATTTCCCAGCCAAAGTAGTAAATTATATCTAAGTTTAGCAACAATGCAATTTCTGCTTTGTGTTGCCACCCATCCTATTTAACATGTGTTACATATTTTTCCATAGAGATATTTAAGATTCTTTCTATAAAGCTATATATATATATTTTTTTCAATATACGAAATTTATTGTCAAATTGGTTTCCATACAACACCCAGTGCTCATCCCAAAAGGTGCCCTCCTCAATACCCATCACCCACCCTCCCCTCCCTCCCACCCCCCATCAACCCTCAGTTTGTTCTCAGTTTTTAAGAGTCTCTTATGCTTTGGCGCTTTTCCACTCTAACCTCTTTTTTTTTTTTCCTTCCCCTCCCCCATGGGTTTCTGTTAAGTTTCTCAAGATCCACCTAAGAGTGAAACCATATGGTATCTGTCTTTCTTTGTATGGCTTATTTCACTTAGCATCACACTCTCCAGTTCCATCCATGTTGCTACAAAGGGCCATATTTCATTCTTTCTCATTGCCATGCAGTACTCCATTGTGTATATAAACCACAATTTCTTGGGAATCCTGGGAAGCTGGGGGCGTAGGAGGACGCTGGGCTGACCGCGCGTCCTGCTGATCACTTAGATTCCACCTACACCTGCCTAAATAACCCAGAAAACTGCCAGAGGATTAGAAGAACAGAGTCTCTGAAGCCAAGCACAGACAAGAGGCCCACGGAAGAGGGTAGGAAGGGCGGAGAGGCGGTGCGCGCTGCACGAACTGGCAGGAGGGAGCTGGGGTGGAGGGCCGCCTGCCAGCCAAGCAGAGTCCCCGAGTCTGCCTTGCAAAAGTGGAGGGGCTGGACGGAGTGTGTTCCGACAGCAAGAGGGACTTGACATCTGGAAGGTTATAAGCTAACAGCTCTGCTCAGAGAACAGGAGGGCTGGAGGACAATGGGAGGGAGAGTTGTTGAGCCCAGGACAACAGAGCTCAGCTTGGCGGGGAACAAGGCACTTGCCAGCGCCATCTCCCTCGCCCATCCCCCAGCCAAAATCCCAAAGGGAACCGGTTCCTGCCAGGGAACTTGCTTGAACCGCACAAACACCCAAGGCTGTGCTTCTGCGGATCCATCCCTCTGGCGGGTCTCCCTCCCTCCCGGTGCCACAGGGCCCCTTCCGAAGCGGATCTCCGAAGGATAAGCGAGCTGAGCCTGCTCCTCCTGCCCCTGTGCACCTTGCCGATCCACCCCAGCTAATATGCCAGATCCCCAGCACCACAAGCCTGGCAGTGTGCAAGTAGCCCAGAGGGGCCACACCACCCCACAGTGAATCCCGTCCCTAGGAGAGGGGAAGAGAAAGTACACACCAGTCTGACTGTGGCCCCAGTGGTGGGCTGGGGGCAGACATCAGGTCTGACTGTGGCCCCGCCCACCCACGCAAGTTATTCAAGACAGCACATGGGAAGTGCCCCACAGTTCCGCAACACTCCAGGGACTATCCAAAATGACGAAACAGAAGAATTCCCCTCAGAAAAACATCCAGGAAATAACAACAGCTAATGAACTGATCAAAAAGGATTTAAACAATATAACAGAAAGTGAATTTAGAATAATAGTCATAAAATTAATCGCTGGGCTTCAAAACAGTGTAAAGGACAGCAGAGAATCTCTTGCTACAGAGATCAAGGGACTAAGGAACAGCCAGGAAGAGCTAAAAAATGCTATCAATGAACTGCAAAATAAAATGGAGACAACTATGGCTCGGATTGAAGAGACAGAGGAGAGAATAGGTGAACTAGAAGATAAAATTATGGAAAAAGGAGAAGCTGAGAAAAAGAGAGATAAAAAAATCCAGGAGTATGAGGGGAAAATTAGAGAACTAAGTGACGCACTAAAGAGAAATAATATACGCATAATTGGTATTCCAGAGGAGGAAGAGAGAGGGAAAGGTGTTGAAGGGGTACTTGAAATAATAGCTGAGAACTTCCCAGATCTGGGGAAGGAAAAAGGCATTGAAATCCAAAAGACACAGAGAACTCCCTTCAGACCTAACTTGAATCGGTCTTCTGCATGACATATCATAGTGAAACTGGCAAAATACAAGGGTAAAGAGAAAATTCTGAAAGCAGCTAGAGATAAACGTGCTCTAACATGTAAAGGGAGACCTATAAGACTTGTGACCGATCTCTCTACTGAAACTTGGCAGGCCAGAAAGGAATGGCAGGAGATCTTCAATGTGATGAACAGAAAAAATATGCAGCCCAGAATCCTTTATCCAGCAAATCTGTCATTTAGAATAGAAGGAGAGATAAAGGTCTTCCCAAACAAACAAAAACTGAAGGAATTTGTCACCACTAAACCAGCCCCACAAGAGATCCTAAGGGGAATCCTGTGAGACAAAGTACCAGAGACATCACTACAAGCATGAAACCTACGGACATCACAATGACTCTAAACCCATATCTTTCTAAAATAACACTGAATGTAATTGGCCTAAATGTGCCAACCAAAAGACATAGGGTATCAGAATGGATAAAAAAACAAAACCCATCTATTTGCTTTCTACAAGAGACTCATTTCAGACCTGAGGACACCTTCAGATTGAGAGTGAGGGGATGGAGAACTATTTATCATGCCACTGGAAGTCAAAAGAAAGCTGGAGTAGCCATACTTATATCAGACGAACTAGACTTTAAATTAAAGGCTGTAACAAGAGATGAAGAAGGGCATTATATAATAATCACAGGTCTATCCATCAGGAAGAGCTAACAATTATAAATGTCTATGTGCCGAATACAGGAGCCCCCAAATATATAAAACAATTACTAACAAACATAAGCAACCTTATTGATAAGAATGTGGTAATTGCAGGGGACTTTGACATTCCACTTACAGAAATGGATAGATCATCTAGACACACGGTCAATAAAGAAACAAGGGCCCTGAATGATGCATTGGGTCAGATGGACTTGACAGATATATTTAGAACTCTGCATCCCAAAACAACGGAATATACTTTCTTCTCGAGTGCACATGGAACATTCTCCAAGATAGATCACATACTGGGTCACAAAGCAGCCCTTCATAAGTATACAAGAATTGACATCATACCATGCATACGTTCAGACCACAATGCAATGAAACTTGAAATCAACCACAGGAAAAAGTCTGGAAAATCTCCAAAAGCATGGAGGTTAAAGAACACCCTACTAAAGAATGAATGGGTCAACCAGGCAATTATAGAAGAAATTAAAAAATATATGGAAACAAATGAAAATGAAAATACAACAATCCAAACACTTTGGGATGCTGTGAAGGAAGTCCTGAGAGGAAAATATATTGCAATCCAGGACTATCTCAAGAAACAAGAAAAATCCCAAATACAAAATCTAACAGCACACCTAAAGGAAATAGAAGCAGAACAGCAAAGACAGCCTAAATCCAGCAGAAGAAGAGAAATAATGAAGATCAGAGCATAAATAAACAATATAGAATCTAAAAAAACTGTAGAGCAAGATCAACGAAACCAAGAGTTGGTTTTTTGAAAAAATAAAGAAAATTGATAAACCTCTAGCCAGGCTTCTCAAAAAGAAAAGGGAGATGACCCAAATAGATAAAATCATGATTGAAAATGGAATTATTACAACCAATACCTCAGAGATACAAGCAACTATCAGGGAATACTGTGAAAAATTATATGCCAACAAACTGGACAACCTGGAAGAAATGGACAAATGCCTAAACACCCACACTCTTCCAAAACTCAATGAGGAGGAAATAGAAAGCTTGAACAGACCCATAACCAGTGAAGAAATTGAATCAGTCATCAAAGATCTCTCAACAAATAGGAGTCCAGGACCAGATGGCTTCCCAGGGGAATTCTACCAGACATTTAAAGTAGAGATAATACCTATCCTTCTCAAGCTATTCCAAGAAATAGAAAGGGAAGGCAAACTTCCAGACTCATTCTATGAAGCCAGTATTACTTTGATTCCTAAATGAGACAGAGACCCACTAAAAAAAGAGAACTACAGGCAAATTTCCCTGATTAATATGGATGCAAAAATTCTCAATAAGATACTAGCAAATCGAATTCAACAGCATATAAAAAGAATTATTCACCATGATCAAGTGGGATTCATTCCTGGGATGCAGGACTGGTTCAACATTAACAAATCAATCAATGTGATACATCACATTATTAAAGAAAAGATAAGAACCATATGATCCTGTCAATCGATGCAGAAAAGGCCTTTGATAAAATTCAGCAAACTTTCTTAATAAAAACCCTTGAGAAAGTCGGGATAGAAGGAACATACTTAAAGATCATAAAAGCCATTTATGAAAAGCTCACGGCTAACATCATTCTCAATGGGGAAAAACTGAGAGCTTTTTCCCTGAGATCAGGAACACGACAGGGATGTCCACTCTCACCTCCGTTGTTTAACATAGTGTTGGAAGTTCTAGCATCAGCAATCAGACAACAAAAGGAAATCAAAGGCATCAAAATTGGCAAAGATGAAGTTAAGCTTTCACTTTTTGCAGATGACATGATATTATACATGGAAAATCTGATAGACTCCACCAGAAGTCTGCTAGAACTGATAAATGGATTTAGCAAAGTTGCAGGAATCAAAATCAATGTACAGAAATTAGTTGCATTCTTATACACTAATAATGAAGCAACAGAAAGACAAATAAAGAAACTGATCCCATTCACAATTGCACCAAGAAGCATAAAATACCTAGGAATAAATCTAACCAAAGATGTACAAGATCTGTATGCTGAAAACTATAATAAGCTTATGAAGGAAGTTGAAGAGGATATAAAGAAATGGAAAAACATTCCGTGCTCATAGATTGGAAGAATAAATCTTGTCAAAATGTCAATACTACCCAAAGCTATCTACACATTCAATGCAATCCCAATCAAAATTGCACCAGCATTCTTCTCGAAACTAGAATAAGCAATTCTAAAATTCATATGGAACCACAAAAGGCCCCGAATAGCCAAAGTAATTTTGAAGAAGACCAAAGCAGGAGGCATCACAATCCCAGACTTTAGCCTCTACTACAAAGCTGTCATCATCAAGACAGCATGGTATTGGCACAAAAACAGACACATAGACCAATGGAATAGAATAGAAACCCCAGAAATAGACCCACAAATGTATGGCCAACTAATATTTGACAAAGCAGGAAAGACTATCCAATGGAAAAAAGACAGTCTCTTTAACAAATGGTGCTGGGAGAACTGGACAGCAACATGCAGAAGATTGAAACTAGACCACTTTCTCACACCGTTCACAAAAATAAACTCAAAATGGATAAAAGACCTGAATGTGAGACAGGAAACCATCAAAACCCTAGAGGAGAAAGCAGGAAAGACCTCTCTGACCTCAGCCGTAGCAATGTCTTACTTGACACATCCCCAAAGGCAAGGGAATTAAAAGCAAAAATGAACTACTGGGACCTTATGAAGATAAAAAGCTTCTGCACAGCAAAGAAAACAACCAACAAAACTAAAAGGCAACCAATGGAATGGGAAAAGATATTTGCAAATGACATATCGGACAAAGGGCTAGTATCCAAAATCTATAAAGAGTTCACCAAACTCCACACCCGAAAACAAATAACCCAGTGAAGAAATGGGCAGAAAACATGAATAGACACTTGTCTAAAGAAGACATCCAGATGGCCAACAGGCACATGGAAAGATGCTCAACGTCGCTCCTCATCAGGGAAATACAAATCAAAACCACACTCAGGTATCACCTCAAGCCAGTCAGAGTGGCCAAAATGAACAAATCAGGAGACTATAGATGCTGGCGAGGATGTGGAGAAACGGGAACCCTCTTGCACTGTTGGTGGGAATGCAAATTGGTGCAGCCACTCTGGAAAACAGTGTGGAGGTTCCTCAAAAAATTAAAAATAGACCTACCCTATGGCCCAGCAATAGTACTGCTAGAAATTTACCCAAGGGATACAGGAGTACTGATGCATAGGGGCACTTGTATCCCAATGTTTATAGCAGCACTCTCAACAGTAGCCAAATTATGGAAAGAACCTAAATGTCCATCAACTGATGAATGGATAAAGAAATGGTGGTTTATATACACAATGGAGTACTATGTGGCAATGAGAAAGAATGGAATATGGCCCTTTGTAGCAACGTGGATGGAACTGGAGAATGTGATGCTAAGTGAAATAAGCCATACAGAGAAAGACAGATACCATATGTTTTCACTCTTATGTGGATCCTGAGAAACTTAATAGAAACCCATGGGGGAGGGGAAGGAAAGAAAAAGAGGTTAGAGTGGGAGAGAGCCAAAGCATAAGAGACTCTTAAAAACTGAGAACAAACTGAGGGTTGATGGGGGGTGGGAGGGAGAGGAGGGTGGGTGATGGGTATTGAGGAGGGCACCTTTTGGGATGAGCACTGGGTGTTGTATGGAAACCAATTTGACAATAAACTTCATATATTGAAAAAAAAATTTTAATTTGAAAAATTAAAAAAAAATAAACCACAATTTTTTTATCCATTAATCAGTTGATGGAGATTTAGGCTCTTTCCATAATTTGGCTATTGTTGAGAGTGCTGCTATAAACCTTGGGGTACAAGTGCCCCTATGCATCAGTACTCCTGTATCCCTTGGGTAAATTCCTACACTGGACAATGTTTAAATAAATACTAAACACTTGGTAAATAATAAAATGGATAAGAAAACTTGTTTTTTTTTAATTTCAGAATTGTGCTGGTGTTTACAATTGTTGTCTATTATTCAGATACTAAAATGGGATGAAATGACAAGTTTTCCAGATCTAAACACAAGAAAAGGGATGCCTGGGTGGCTCAGTCATTTGAGTGTCCGGCTCTTGATTTTGGCTTAGGTCATATTCCCAGGGTCGTGGGATCCAGCCCACAATGGGCTCTGGGATGAGTGTGGAGTCTGCTTAGGACTCTCTCCTCTCTTCCTCTACCTTCCCTTGCTCGCACTCAATCTATCTCTCAAATTAAAATACATAAATAAACACATACACACACACACACACACACACAAGGAAAGCAAAGTGAAATAAACCCCATTGGGTGTTCCTATGCATGGTGAGCCCATTTGCATACAGAACTCATAACATGTTACTCTTTTCAATTTAATACCTCAATTAATCTTCCACACCCATCTTTGAGGTTCTCATTATTATTTTACACATGTTGCAGTGGAGATTTGAGACTATTAAATGACTTTTTATTAGAAAAACCGTTAGCAAGTAAGGTAATCAATTTGAGTACAATCTATACTGGAGGGAAATAATGCCAAGCTACTTAACTTCCCATCCCATCCTATTTTATGCTTGTCACTTAGAAGATAACAAATATGTATATATGTGTGTGTGTGTATACATATATATATATATATATATATATATATATATTTACTAAAGCAATGAAAATTACACTATGTATGTTAGTGTACATTTCACAAGCTAAATCAAAATTACTTGTGTGTGTTACTTGGATATATGTGATTTTTGAATATTGATGTTTCATTCTTTCCAACTTGTTTGTTTATTTTTCCAACTTTGTGATGCTCATAGGTTTTGAAGGGTAGCTCTATTTGAATTCATTCACCTCATCACTGATGAAAATATTGGCCAAAACAAAGCCCAAATACATACACTTCAAATACCCTTCATTAATTTTAGTAAATGACTTACTCAAAAAAGCATCGAATAATGCAAATTATAGGATTACATCTGTGTTTTTATATAATGAATTTGAATTAAACATTCAACTGAAACAAAAGTCTGAGGGAAATTAAAAAAAAATAGAAAAAGTGGAGAGTATATAGCAAACAAGGAAAAAGCATATTACATTCACGAAGAAGGATATAGTAAATATTGTCAAGGACATAAGACAAAATGGAACGATAAACACACTCAGTAGAATAATGAGAAGACTCAATGCTTTTACAGTTTAAATTTATTTTGAGCTAAGTAAAATATGTAATATTTGGAACACTTTTACATAAATGCATTAGATAATAAGAAACTAGAATAATTTAAAAATATGTTTTACAAGTAACTTGAATTAATGAAGCAATCAAGATTTAGATAGGAAACAGATAGTCAATGAATTACAAAGCAGGCAAGATAATTAAGTGATCATCCCTCCCAAAGTTGGAAGCATTTGGAGACACTGTGAAGAAGATTCAAGAAACATAGGAAGGGCGAATTGGAGAGCAGAGCACATGGCCTTACATGCGTATAAATGTGACAGATAAATGCCAAATCTCATGGTAACTGGATTTTATCTCCCATTGTTTCAATTTCTAAGTTTTAATAGAAATTAAAGCATTGAAGGAAAGGAATATACTATTATCATTTACTTGTGCAACATCTCTGTCTGATCTATGGATCTACCAAATATCCAGGGCAGAGAAAAGAAAGAGTCCAGTCAATGAGCAGCCAGCTAGTGCAGAAGAATGTGAGCAAACTGCTCAGTCAAGGAGCAAATTATGTCTGAGGACAACGTGGTCATTGTCTGAAGAGTGCCCTAGGCCAGGAAACCCCTACAGACCTGGAGAGGAAGAGTTCGGTGCATGGGTGCAGAGACCATACCGATGACTCCATGTACACCTGTCTGGGCAAGGTCACTTACGTGGATCATAGGAAACATTGGAATACAAGCGGGATGACCTGTTTGTGACAGGACACAATGTATGTGATGTCCCAGTTATCATGGACATCACTACTTCTATCATGTACAACTTTAGTGGCAAGGGTAAAGGACATGGGTAATCTCTGTCTGAAGATTATCCATGTGGCCGTCTCCCATGCAAGCATTGGCACCCATCAGTTTCTAAGTAGCCAGTTCCCTGTTTGCCTTCATACTAATAATGCTTACTTTCAAATATTAGGTTAAATTAATTTTATTGGCAAGAGATAGACACATTTTTGAGCTGAAATCCATGAGCTTATTGGAAAGAAAATATGTCAGATTTAAATATTGAATATTGATCTCTCCCTTTGTAACTGTGTGTGGATTAAAATACATAGCAGCTGAATGTGTGTATGTGTTAATCTGTTGATGTGTCAGTGAAAGCGAGACAAAGAGGGAAAAGGCCTGGAAATTTTTGAGATGAAAGGAAGTTAAATATGGAATAATTACAAGGAAGTTCTATGGCCTTATGTAAGTTTGGTAATTTACCTTATGCCTCAATGGTTACATATATTTGAACACTATAGACTGTAATTACTCAGAAAATATTCTAAAAAAAAAACCTGTAGGCTTGAAGCAGCCTCTGAAAATCAATGAAATACTCAATTTTGTTCAGAGAATCAACCAACCAACCATAAAAATGGAGGGATCCTTGTCCTGGTGCTTACTTTCCATAAAGCCTTCTTTACTTCCTCATTCCTGAGGCTATAGATCAGAGGATTTAACATGGGGATCACTACTGTGTAGAACACAGAAGCCACTTTGTCCTGACCCAAGGAGTAGCTGGAACTAGGTCTCAGATAGGTATAGATGGCGGTGGCATAGAACAGAGTTATCGCTGTCAAGTGAGAGGCACACGTGGAGACGGCTTTGTGCCTCCCCTCCCCTGAATGCATGTGGAAGACAGAGAAGAGAATGTAGGAGTAGGAGGTGAGGATGATCAGCAGAGTCCCGGCCAGATTCGCACCAGCAAATGCGGAAAAGATACTTTCATTCACGTGTGTGTCAGCACAGGAGAGTCTAAAGAGTGGAGGGCTGTCACAGAAGAAGTGGTGAATGACATTGGAACCACAGAATGGCAAGCTGCTTACATAACTCGTGTTAACCATGGAGTTCAAGAATCCTGCCGTAAAAGCCCCTGCTGCCATTTTGAGGCAGGCTGTCCTGGACATGATCAAGGAGTAAAGGAGGGGGTTGCATATGGCCACGTAACGGTCATAGGCCATTAAGCCAAAGAGGATGGCTTCGGTTGTGGCCAAGGCGATAAAGAAGTACAATTGCAGGAAGCAGCCTGCGAAGGAGATGGTTTTCGTCTCTGACAGTAAGTCTGCCAGCATCTTTGGGGTGATGGCGGAGGAATAACAAACATCCACAAAGGACAGGTTAGCCAGGAAGAAATACATGGGTGTGTGAAGTCGGGAATCAGTGCCGATTAAGAGGATCATCCCAACATTCCCCAAAACTGTAAGGGCGTAAATCCCAAAGAAAAGCAAAAAGAGGATGATCTGTAGCTCCATGGTGTCTGCTAATCCCAACAGGATGAACCCCTCCAGCGAAGTGTCGTTCTTGCCCCTCATGTGTTACAAATACACTTTGCTGAAACTTGCATTAGGTGTCGATATGGCCAATATTGCTTATGGGAAATAGAAATGTGAATGGGGTTATTCATACATCGGAAAGGAAAAAACAACCTAGGGTAGTACAACACAGTAAAAAGAGTGACACAGGAAGTGGAAAATTGGGGGACAAAGAGGTGAGCTTTATGAGCAATTGTCTGTGTGATGTCACTAGTGCAAGGCCACAGACATGTCACTCAATTTCTGTAACAGCCATCTGTGTTGGTCTATTCTTTCATTACAGCTAATAGCTAAATGCAATTGATAAATATATCCTTGCGGAAAACTCTGTAATTTTGTGAACGTTTATGGAGTTTAACTCAGATGTATTTTTTCCCACTCAGGCCCACTCTGGATATTCTTCAATACCAAAATTCATTCATTGCCTGCCAGAAATCATTCTTGTCTACCCAAGGAGCAACTATATTAACCATTGCAAACAATCAATAGGTTGTCACCTCTCATAAAAGTTTAAGAATGATTTTGTAGTGTTTTCAAAGTGAATCGAGGGACGTCTGGGTGGCTCAGTCGGATAAGTGTCCTACTTTGGCTCAGGTCGTGATTTCATGGTTTGTGGGTTTGAGCCCTTCATAGGGCTGTGCTGACACCTTAGAGCCTGGAGCCTGCTTCCGATTCTGTGTCTTCAGCTCTCTCTCCCCCTCCCCTGCTCCCTCCCTCCCTCTCTCTCTCTCTCTTTCTCTCTCTTGCTCAAAAATAAATAAACCTTAAAAAATAAAAGAAAAAACAGAAGTGAATCAAACAATTGTTCTTGTGACAAAGTACACTCTCCATTAGCATCTTCTAGTAGCAGGCATGCTGTTTGTCCACCTCAGTGCATTACGGTGCCAAAGCCCGATAAACTCCTTCCTCATGTCTTACCTGTGTAGTGTAGTATTTTCTTTTTTATTAGGAGTTCTCAGCTGAAGCTCCAAATGAAAAGAAGAACATTTTCATTTTTAAAATGCAATGCGATGCAATCCAAATTTGAATTAACTCTTTGTTAAAATTTAAGACACCTGGAAAAATACACATTTCCATGCTTTTATATTGTTTTTCATAAAGAGAAACGGAACCATTGGAACCAATTTATGAGTTTTCATTGTTAGTTAATCCCCTAAAGGCAGAAACTCCCGTCTCAAAGGAGAACACAATATGATCACATGCAGATCTATGGGCTCAAACATTATGTGGGACCGTTCACCACAGAGTACTTCTTGATCTCTATGTTACTTTAAGGGTTTGCCAAAATAATTGATGAATCACTATATTATACACTGTATGTTGACTACGCTGGAATTTAAAGAAATTGAAAAACTGTCATTTGCCAAAAAAAAATTAATTCATTATTTGTTTCCTCTCTCTATGTATTGGTAGTTTATCCCAAATGGGTACATGGTCAACCGCCAATTTATTATTCTTCCCTTGCCTTTTTAAAAATTGAAAGAATTATTCTTTTCCTTTCTCTTTGCGTGTACATGTTTGTGATGTGTGTGTGTGTGTGTGTGTGTGTGTGTGTGTGTGTACAAGCACACACACTTTTTCCCTTTGGGCAAGTTTTATCCTTCAACCCAACTTGAGCCCTGAGTGAATTTCATAACAATGAGAAACTAAATCCATTGTACCATGTTTAAAGAATTACTACGCCCTGAGCAAATGAGGCAATAGATGAGAAAACTTAACTTCTTTTTTATGATTTTAGAGTTGTGTTGGCTTTTTGCAATTATTGTCTGTGATTCTGTCCCTAGATGGGGGTTAAAAAAACAACTTTCCATATCTAAATATAAAGAAAACAAGATGGCCAACAAATACATGGGGCATCCGTATGCACAGAGTCTATTTGCATAGAGAACTTGAAATATATTACATTTGTCCACTTAAATTCCCAATTAATCCTCCACACCAGTCTTTGAGGTTCACATTATTATTTTACACATTTTGTAGCTGAGGTTTCAAGCTATTAAATGACTTTTCAGTAGACAAATGGTTAGAAAGTGGGGGGATCAATTTGATCACAATTTTCAACAGAAAGAATATCCAGGTACCTAACTTTCTTATCTTGTTCCTTTTTATCATAGTCACTTAGAACATTATAAATAAATAAATAAATAAATAAATGCACATATATCTACACATACACACATATATATACTGCACACATATGTTGCATGTATCTTCCAGTATATAGAATATTCCAATCATTAGACCAGGGAGACTACTTCTAAAAAAAGGTCTCTAACATCATGCAATATATTGCTTGAAAACATAACTTGATGTAAAGATGTCATCCTCATGCCATTAAAAACTACCTCCTAATTCATATATGTATATGTATATATATACATATATATACATATGTATGTGTATATATGTATATATATGTATATATACATATATGTGTATATATGTATGTATATGTATATGTATATATGTGTATATATATATATATATATGTATATATATGTGTATATATATGTAATGTTTATTTATTTTTGAGATAGAGAGAACAGGGCAGGGGAAGAGAGAGAAGGAGACAGAGGATCTGAAGCAGTCTCCATGCTGAAAGCAGAAAGCCCGATGTAGGGCTTGAAACATGAGATCATTAACCTAGCTAAAGTCAGATGCTTAACCAACTGAACCACCCAGGTGAGCCCATAATATTTATTTAAAATGTATATGAGTTATCATGGGAGCAAGGGAAGGAGATAATGTTATGAACAAAGAAGAGATCAATATTATTCAACCAAACTTAAAAACCAAAAACCAATATTAAAATGGGGCACCAGGGTGGCTCAGTCAGTTAAAAGTTCGACTTCAGCTCAGGTCATGATCTCGTGGTTTGTGAGCTCGAGTCCTGCATCGGGCTCTGTGATGACAGCTAGGAGCCTGGAGCCTGCTTTGGATTCTGTGTCTCCCTCTCTCTCTGCCCCTTCCCTGCTCACACTCTGTCTCCCTCTGTTTGTCAAAAATGAATAAATGTTAAAAAAAATTAAAAAAATATATTACATTTATTGAACAAGAGATGATAACAGAAAACCTTGAGTTTCATTGGAGAAAAAGCAGAAAGGACAATAAATTTAAAAAAATTTTTCCATTTAAAACACGGTTAAAAATGGTAAAATAATGAGTTGGAAACTGTGACCTTTTAAATTTGTTTTTTAGTGTTTTATTTATTTTTGAGAGAGCGAGAGAGAGAGAGACAGAGTGTGAAGGGGGAAGGGCCAGAGAGAGAGGAAGACACAGAATCCAAAGCAGGATCCAGGCTCTGAATTCTCAGCATAGAGCCCAGTGTGAGGCTCAAACCCATGAACCATGAGATCATGACCTGAGCTGAAGTCAGATGCTTAACTGGCTGAACCACGCAGACGTCCCTGGAAGCTGTCAGATTTTTAAAGTCAGGTTTACTGTACCACAGTTTTCCTACAGGAAATTATCACCATGTTTAAGTACACAGTTTCATGATTTTTGACCAAGAAAGTCTTGCAAACACCAGCAAAATCAAAACAGAATATTGCTGCTAGCCTAACAAATTCCATTATACCCCTTTATAGACAATTCCATCCCTTTCTTCAATCTCTGACAACCAAGGGGAAACCATTGATGTGATTTATCTCATGCTTTTTGTCCTCTGCAGGCTATGATCTAAATGGAATCATGCTGGAGGAGGTCATTGAGAGGATGTGACCTCTAGTTGAGCTGTGATCTGAACTTAGGGAATCAGAGGCTCCTTACTCCTCAACTGTCCTTGAAATGCATGTTCTACCCATTATTCCAATGTTAGCAGCCATGACAAGGACGTAGCCTTGAGAGAGTAAGGTGATGTTGAGATCTTCTGGACTGAAAACATGACTAAATCCAGGTAAGGCCTCTGTATAAACTTTTAAATTTCTGGTGAGCAGGTGTAGCAACCTACTTGTCTTGCTTATTAAACCTGCCACCAATGGAGTGGTCTACCTCTTTCTTAGGTTTCTCTTTGCCATCCATGCTTGGGGCCAATTTGCAAACCAACCATAGCAATGTAGCCTTTTGAGTGTGGCTTCTGTCCTTCATTGTAACTTTTGAGATTCAACAATGTTGTTACTTTTATCCATGTTCCCCCTTATATTACTAAGCTAGTCCCTTCTATATATGCATCATCCATTGATGGCAATTGAGTCTGTTTCCAATTTAGCACAATTATGTATAAAGCTCCTCTTCCTGTGGACCTATGTTTTTATCCTGAGTAAATAATAAAATTGCTAGAATCCATAGTAAGTGTAAGCTGTTTAAAGGACTGACAAATTTAACAAAATTATCGTGTTGCTTTTTATTGCCACCAACAATGTCTGAGAAGTTCTGTTGCTTTAAATAATCTCTAGCACCTGGCATGTTCTTTCTGGTTTTTTTTTTCTTTTTTAAAGTTTTAGCCATTTTAATAGTTATGAATGTGTTTCTTATTGTGATTTTAATTTGTTTCCTTAATGACTAATCATCTTGAACATTTTCATGGGCATATTTCTACCTTTATTTTACTTTGGTGAAATATCTGTGAAAATCTCTTGCTTATTCTGTTATTTGGTTGCTTGTTTTATTGCTACTGAGTTATAATAATTCCTTATATATTCTGGATACAAGTCTTTAAACGGATATGCACTTGCCAATATTTGTTTTCTAGTTTGTAGCTTGACTCTTTATATTTTTATAAAAATATAAAATATCACTTATAATAAAATATATTATATATATTACTTTATATAGTGTATAATATTATATATTTGTGTTAAAATAAACTATATTTTTATAGTGTCTTTTTGAAAACAAATTATACTTTTAAGTACAGCTTATTAAATTTATTTGTGTTTGTGCTTTTTGTGCAATATTTAAGAGAAATGTTGCTAACTCAAGGTGAAATTATTTCCTCCTGTGTTTTGTTCCAGAATTTTTAAATTAAATTTTACTTCAGGTCTATCACTTTTCCCTTGACTTGGGTATATGGTTTGACATAATTTTCCTTTCTCCCTCCCTCCTTTCTTCCTTCCTTCTCTCTCTCATTTCCTCTCCTTCTTTTATTGCTTTTTCTTTTTCTTTCCTTTTTACATTTTTTTTTCCTGTGAATTAATGTCCAATTGATCAACCAGTGGGTTGAATCTTTCCCTGGGTTCCAAGTTCATCAAGTTCTGGGAAACTGGTGTTTCTCAGCACTCCTCTGAACAGCTGACTCAAATCCAGGCTTTGGCACCTGAGTTGATAATATTTGTCACTCAGGGGTAAGGCCACACACACACACACACACACACACACACACACACACTGAATCCATAAAAAGAGGAAGCCACAGGGATAGGGCTGTCTTCCCGAAGTCAAGCTCACTATATATCCAGCAGGCTTTCCATGTCCCTATAGAATAATAAGGAGATGATAGGGATAGGTCTGGTCTACTTTCTGAAGACCTCTGTGTTATAAACTTTGCCAAAATCCTGATCTTTAATCAGATGTAAGTGGTGTGGTGCTTGCATTCGCCTGCTTTTGCACAGTAACTAAAGTAGCCATGACTTTTATGACCTGGTCAGACCTAAAGGGAACATCTCATGGCATCATTTTCTTAACAGGGTTTAATTTTCATAGGTGCAAACTTTTCTGTCCTGCCACAGATGACTCCTCTTGTAATAATACAGGAAAAACAGAAAACACTAGAGCTGCTCAGGCAGGCTTAGAATCCTGATGATGTTCTTGGTTATTTCTTTTATAATGTATTCATTTCCATTACATACACATAAATAATTAAGGGCTAAAATATTGAGTTTGTTGGAATTACTTCCCATAAGTAGGGAGGATTGGGTAATATATCCTTGAGCAGAGACATCATAGAGTTTGAGACCCTTACATTGCATATTGTATCTTTGCTACTGTGGCCTTCTTTTCAATGCCATCAGTGACTTGCTTTTTGCTTCATCCAATGGATTTTTTTTTTTTTACTTTTTAATTTAATAGTGTCTCTGAAGAATTCTACACATCTGTGAAAACTTTCAGTGTGTGGATATATTCACTTGTATTTGATTCCTTCTGATTCTCTTACAGACTTTCACAGAAAGTGTCTAGGAAATAAACTCTAGTGTTTTGATAATTGCAATCTCTTGACTCAGTATAAATTTGACTCATCAAAGGGCCATTATAGTTTATGAGATGCAGGGTAAGTCCTGTGTTTTCACATGTCATTTACTCAGTTATGACCAAACAAAAATGTTGACATAAAAATGGAGTGTGAAAGGATAATTTTAAGTAAGCTAAATATTTTTGTTATTCATTCAGTTACATGATGAAGAGGGTATTCATTTATGTTGATTCAGATTTCTATATATCTTGACGTTATTACATAAGATTGTTGTGATATTTATATAGTTTTTAAAACTTCAACATCGAAGGTAGAATAAAACCCTTAATTATTAAAGTTCATTCAATTATATTCTCAGGACATATTAATAACAAAATTTATCATTTTCAGTTACTGGTTTATGTATTTTTTCTTTTTTACTTTTCTAACATTTTTTTGGAGCACAAAGCTTTATAATATTGACAGGTTAATAGAACAGTGTCTGTCATATAGTAGACATTCAACAAGTATTTTAGAGAAATAAAAAAAAGTATGAATAGACTTGATTATACTTTAAACTGTAAAATTATAAATCTTTAAGTCATTTTATAAATAATTAGAATCATAATTCATTACTTCCTAGATTGTAAACATGTTTATCTGTGCAATTTAAGGATCAAAATGTTAATATTTTATTATAATAGTTTTATTCAAATTAATAAAGCAAATACACATAATAAATTGTGCATTAATATTGTAGGAAAATTGGTTATTAATTTAGTCATTTCTGTTGCTGAAATTCATGAGTGGATTTTTTTATACTTAGAAGAATGAAAAATATGTTGATTCATTAAGTAACTGTGATGTCTATTAATTTCTCTTGAGATTCAATAAGAAATAACATAATGAAGAAGCATTCTGATGTTGAGCCTTATATTTTTCCCAATGCAAAAGGTAGTAATTCACAATTTTCAAAGGGATTTATTACATTATAGTAAAAACAGTTGGTAAGGAGTCTTCATTTTCTTATCCTATAGTAATTATTGTTCTCTCACGGTATTCACCACCATGGTACTTATCCCTTCAGTAGTAATTGAACGGTATACTCCTTAAATTTAAGCTAAAAAATGCACCAAAGGTTGTTGTTGATGAGATCCATTGGGCATTAATTTTGAAAGGTTGATCTTTCTCAAAAGGTAATAACATCAGTGCTGCAAATTTGTGGCTTAAAAAGGTGAAATGATAATGCTTTTGAAAATAGTGGACAACCACCTTTAATGGCATGTCTTGCTTTGCAATTTAATGGCTAAAAGTGTATGATTAGTTGCTTGAATTTTTGTTCCAAAAGATTCATCATTGACAAAGTTTTTTTTTTCCTTTTTTGTATCTTCCTTTATGGTAACAATGGTACAAGACAAGCTAGATAAATTGCATTTGGAGGCTCAAACATAATTTCAATTAAGATTTAAAATTAAATTGGCATACTGTTATCAAAACTAATAAACAAGGTTAGTTATATTCACTTTAAAATTAAATACAAAACAATGATGTTCAATGTTGTCAATTCTAGGTAACAATTCAATGGAAGGTGCAGTTAGCAGAAAAACAAAACAAAAACAAAACAAAATTTTAAAATGTATATGGAGTAGATTCTTGGAAAAGGTAAGATAGAAATTAATGAGAATAAATAAAAACATTGTCTGAGTTGTTGAATTTAGGATGAATATCTGATCCAAAACTTAGTTGTATTTTCTGACCACTTCAGAAAATACTTGGATGTAATTTTTTGAAGGTTAACATTTGTAATATTAAATGTCCTTAAAAAAATAATCAAGCAATGGATACTCAAAAATTTGTAAACAAAATTATAAAACATTATTAAAAGATTTTAAATAATTATGAATTGTGACACCATGTTTATAAAGATGGCTTCATATTTTAAAGATACATGTGTTACAAAGTTGATCTTAAACACAGCACAATTCCAAACAAAATTTCAAAAATATTCTGAAAGTAACAAGTTAATTTAAATATATACTGAATAACCCAAAAGAAAAAGGCCTACTCATTCCTAAAGAAGAATCTAACAGAGAGCAATGCTATTACGTGAAGAAAAACTTACCAATGAAGAAAGTTTAATATAGGCCGATGATTAGAAGAGTCAGATCCACATGTGATAATTAGAAGAAACAGATCTACACGTAAATAAAAATTTAATACAGTCCAGGATATCACTGCAAATGAATGGAAAACATATATTTTTTAAAAAGCAGTGAGGAAAATATATTGCCTGCATTCAAAAAAGAAAAGATTCCTACTTAATATAATAGGCTAATAATAATAATAATAATAATTCCAGATATGTGTTAAAGATTTAAATATCTGACTCCCCCACTATGTTGGCAAAAACCATGTTAAATGTTTGACTATAACAAGTGTTAGGAAGTATATGGAACCTGAGGTATTTTGTGCTGTTTTGGGGAGTAAAAATATGAGCAAGAAATTTAGAAAACATTTTGTTATATTTTAAAGTTGAACATATATATACTCTGTATCTAATCAATGCCACATCTAGGGATGCACCTGGATAAAACTCATACTGTGCACCCAGTGACATATAAAGCAGCATTCATAGCAGCATTAGTCGTGATAGCACGTCAATGACAATTTAATGTGACAGGTTAAGGAAAAATACTACTACAAAGCTGTAAAATTAAAGAGTGCAGCGGGATGCCTGGGTGGCTTGGTCGGTTAAGCCACTGACTCTTGATTTTATCTCAGGTCAAAATCTCATGGTTCGGGGGGATTAAGCCCCGTGTTGGGCTCTGTGCTGACAGTGTGGAGCCTGCTTGGGATTCTTTCTCTTCTCTTTCTGCCTTTCTCTGGCTTGCTCTCTCTCTCTCTCTCTCTCAAAATAAATAAATAAAAATAAACAAACAAACAAGCAAACAAATAAGGCAGGAATACATAAGAACACTAGAAACATAATATTGAAGAAAAGCACAAGCAATCTAGCGGACAAACTGGATGCCAGCACGTTCATAATATTCAAAAATTAAAAAAAAAAAGTAGATTTGTTGAAAATATCTTTAAAGAATATGGATGAATCGATTTTTTTTTAATTTTTTTTTCAATGTTTATTTTTATTTTTGGGACAGAGAGAGACAGAGCATGAACGGGGGAGGGACAGAGAGAGAGGGAGACACAGAATCGGAAACAGGTTCCAGGCTCTGAGCTATCAGCCCAGAGCCTGACGCGGGGCTCAAACTCACAGACTGCAAGATCGTGACCTGGCTGAAGTCGGACGCTTAACCTACTGCGCCACCCAGGCGCCCCGGATGAATCGATTTTTAAAACTGAAAGCTAGGGAATGAAAAATACAGAAGGGTGGTTGTCACTGTCACAGAAGCAGGATTATAGGGGTGATCACAAAGACCTTCCAATCTGGGCAATTCTCAAAGTTCTTTGTTTTCTTTATTTAACTCGGGAGGTGAGTGTATATGTATTCATTTATTTTTGTTTTCTAATATCCGTTTTATATTTTTGAAGTCGATCAAGTTTCATCTTTTACATGTGAAAGAACAATGAAGTTTAAAATCTTAATTAAAAGAAAAAAAAAAAAGAAAAAGAAAACCACTTGAGGAAATTTTTTGAATATAGTACTTAGGTCAGAGGTGCCCAAGATGGCCATCGGGCTTGGTGATTTACTAGAAGGACCCCAAAAATTCAGGATCACAATTATGGTTATGGTTCACTGTAGCTACAGATTGGGATTAAAATTGGCAAAGGAAAAAGTTGTGCGAGGCAGTGTCCAGAGGAAACCAGGCATAGCCTCCTCTTGTCCACTCTCAGCGATGTCACACAGACTGCACTTGGTTTTCCAAGCAAATGTTGTCTGATGACTGGTATGAAGTCTTGCCAATCAGAAAAGCTTAATCAAATCTTTGTGTCCAGGGTTTCAATGAAGGGCAGTACTTGGGCTTGGAGAGCCCACATAACTGTCCTTAGTTACTTAGTTTCCAACTGCTCCACTCCAGAATTCAAGCTGATTCAGCCTAGCCCAAGGTGTTCAAAGAAACCCCAGGTGTACAAAAATAGGCATTTACCATAAATCACATTATTAGCTTAAACTGTTTGTGGTGGGAACCCGGCATCCAAATATGCTCTCATCAGGTAGGATATTCCAAGATTTCAAAAGTTATCTGTTGGGAGTCAGTCAAAGGCCCACTCTTGAAGATCTTTAGAATATGCAGAGTTTGGGCAATCCAAACTGACTGAGTTAACCCTCTACTGCACAGTACCAAAGTGAAAAAACTTGATGACAGTGATTGTTACATAATTATAAGCTGGCTCTTTAGTTTTGTCAGTGTAGAAAATGAGTTAATTTTTTAAAATGTTAGTTAATTATTCTTTATGAATATAATCAGCTGATTACTTCCCTTTATGACTACTATTCCTAATATGGTACTCTTACAGTACAGCCCATGATGATCCTGAATCATTTTGCTTTTTCTTGGTAGAGGAAACAAAAAACTTTCACAATTTTGTCTATAAATGTGTAAATCCCAGGTTCTTGGGAAATAAAAAAATAGATATATATTAGTTTGCCTTGCACTATCTCATGAAAATATACAACTATCTGCAATATTGAAGAACAGAATATTATATGACATATGCAAATACCAGCAATCTAGAAGCTCTGTTTCCGTGGGTACTGTCATTTAGGGCATGTTGGTATATCCTGTGTTTGAGTTCTGTACTCAACTACCAATGTGTGGAAGGGGGGTTTTCCCCCAACACCACCAAGCAAGCTATGCTTTGTACACTAGCATGGTGTATACAAGGGTATCCTACAATGTAGCTCAATTCTGACACTGTCTACTTAAAGGTAGCATCAGATTCCACAGGTTAAGGATTCAGTCCTGCAAAACTGCCCTCGCCCTCAAATGCCATTCATGAGCGTGGATTGTTACCCATGTTTCTGATAGACTGGCTATTGATTGGAGCTTCCAAGGGCCCCCTCCTGGGATTATAATTTAAGGTCTCTGTCCTACAAGATTTTCATTCCCTTGAGGTGCCCATTACAAGTCCTGATTGTCACCTGTACTTTTGACTGAAATGGCTAAAAATCAGAGGTTCCCAGGTCCCTCCCTTGGGTTTAATTAAATTGCTACAGTGGCTTGAAAAACTCAGGGACACATTTCACTTACCGGATTAGTAGTTTATTATAAAAGGACATAACTCAGAAACAGCCAGATGACGGTGATGCATGGGGCAAGGTATGAGAAAAGGGTGTGGAGCTTCCTTGCCTTCTGGGAGAGGGTTCCACTCTCCCTGAATCTTTAAGTGCTCACCAATATGGAAGCTTCCTAAATCCCATATCTTCAAGTTTTAATGGAGGCTTTATTACACAGGCACAATTGATTAAATCATTGGCCATTGCCAATAGATTCAACACCCAGCACTCTCACCTCCCCCATCCCAGCCTTAGGTTGACATAGGGACATCCCAAAGGTTACCTCATTATTAACATAGCAGAAGACATCTTTATATCTCTCACCAGTTAGGAAACTTCCAAGGGTTTTATTTGTGTGTGTGTGTGTGTGTATGTTTATCCTTTTATTTTTTAAATGTAATTTATTGTCAAATTGGCTTACATACAACACCCAGTGCTCATCCCAACAAGTGCCCTCCTCAATGCCCATCACCCACTTTCCCCTCCCCTCCCATTTCCATCATCCCTCAGTTTGTTCTCTGTATTTAAGAGTCTCTTATGGTTTGCCTCCCTCCCTCTCTGTTTGTAACTATTTTTTTACTCTTTCCTTCCCCTATGGTCTTCTGGTAAGTTTCTCAAGATCCACATATGAGTGAAAACATATATCTGTGTTTCTCTGACTTATTTCACGTAGCATAATACCCTCCAGTTCCATCCACGTTGCTGCTAATGTCATGATTTTATTTTTCCTCATTGCCAAGTAATATTCCATTGTATATATAAACCACATCTTCTTTATCCATTCATCAGTTGATGGGCATTTAGGCTCTTTCTATAATTTGGCTATTGTTGAAAGTGTTGTTTTAGAAGCCCTGTGCTAGAAACTGGGACAAAGAACAAATACGTATTTTTTATTATACATCACAATATCACATCCTTCCTAGGTGGAGGCACACTTTTCTAAACCTCGTGTTTCCTACCACATAAAAAATGCAACATACTGATAAACAGCTTTCAATTCTGGAGATTATATCTTCTATATGGGTGAGTCCACTTTTAACCCACTCGGTGGTTCCTTTTATAGGTTGACAACTCTGTGCAGGATGCACAGCAAGAAGGGCTCTTCCAACTGCAATGCAAGCAGTTCCAGACCTCAGTCATTTTTATACAGCATTTCCCAAATCGACATGAGCATATCAAAATGATATGTGCAATAGCAGAAGCCTTTAGATATCTCAAATGGATCAAATTTTTGTTTCAGCAAATGTACTTCCCCCATCTTGAAAAACAGCATTATCTTGCTACTGGGTTCTGGCTGAGATAGAAATGCCTGACCATAAGACACCAGGTTATCATGAGTCCTAAATTTTCTATTACGAACATGGTGTTATAAGGTCTCTTATTGATAAAGTCAGGTACTCTATGAAGAACACTATTATTTCATGGAATTTGCATATGTGAAGCTGGGCCTGAGCAAATCCTGAAGGTTTAAGTAACTTTCAGGAGACCCCCACTTACTTTCCCAGCACAGTGTGGCACCAAGGGACTCTATGGCCAATTAACAGAAGAGTTTAAACAAAAGCAAAAGCAAAACAAAACAAAAAAATACAAAAACGAAGCTCGGTTTTTGGGAAGATCTACATGCCGTAGTGATTGTACCTCAAAGAATGTACTGCAACAGTATTTTTATCCCAGACTAGGGAATTCCTAAAGAATATTGGATGATTTATCCATTAAGTAGAGCTCCTAGAAGTTCTAGAACGTTTTTATCTACACTGCTTGGTAGAAGAGATCTATTTCAGTTTGGCCAGTTGGTCAAGAACATGAAGGAATACGATTGGTAGCAAAGGGGAGATTCAGGGAAGTTATATGTGGATGGACTTCTTGGTATGGGTCGTGCACAGTTGACGACACACCCCTAAACATGATTCTTCCCTACTCTGGTTCAACTGTTTGTATGAAGGAGAGTTAAATTTTCTCTGATGCACACAGTACTGTTTGGACTGAGTCGGAAGGCAGGAATGTCACAATGCCCTTTCAGCCCCCCAACTAAGATCACGGAGAGAAATATTTCATCCTCTAGCTCCCTAGAAACTAAAGCTTGAATATGTGCACTACTCTTGGCTAATCAAAATTTCCAGTCCCAACTTAAAATTCAAAGCAAAATGAAAGATTATTAACAACAGCTGGAAATGCAAGGGGCCGGCGATCGTCGTATATGAAACAGACTGTTGCCATGGTGAGATCCTCGCTCTTGTCTATTTCCTTTGGTTCCTGCCGGTTTCTCAAGGTCCTCACCTTCCCGATACTCTGAAGGAATTATCCAGTCTATTTTCTGCTTTCAAAGGGCATATCTGTCCTACTGCTGTTTCTCCCCATATCAATGTTTGTGAAACACGATAGTACCCTTCAAGTGAGGGATCTTTGTGTTTTAATAACAGACACACACTCCTTACGGAAAGGGAAATGTTCTTCACAATTACATATGTTGAAAACACAATGAAGAGATTGCTACTTTTTACTACTTTTGTATTTCTTTTTGCCGGATGTGTAGGGTTAGTCAATGAAATAGGAAAAAAGGAAAAGAGAAAGAAAGAAGGGAAAGAAAGAAAGAAAGAAAGAAAGAAAGAAAGAAAAAAGAAAAGTGATTTTGGCATCTGATCTTTTGTTATTAAAGATCTGACCTTTTGCTTATTAAATAAGAAACCCTCTAGTTGCAACAAAAGTGATTTTAATTTTCCCACTAGCCATAAGAAAGAAGCCAGACGTTTGCGATGTCTAGCATCCTGGGTTTACCTGTTTTCCATTCTGTCTACCTTAAGAGTCTTAAGGTACAGACTCTACACCATTGGCGATAACTTAAAAGCTAGAACTGTATTTGAATTACCAAGAAATACTGCTGTAAATGCTGCTATAATTGTTACAGAAAGCTAACCGTTATTAAATGAATGCAATGTGCTGAACAAGGGGTTAGGTTTTACATGCATTGTCCCAATCCTCACACGAATATATTGAGATGGACAATTATTATTCATAATTTAAAAATTAATAACCACGAGGCTAAATAAGTAGCTTAGTGGCTCACAGTTACGAAATGGCGAAACTCCTATTCAGATCCAGGTTGCCTGAGTCATAAGCTCTTACTCCAGCATCTTATCATTCAAGGCATATTTTCTTATAGTCACTCAGATAATTGAATGCCAAACAAAAATCCGGGTGCCTAGGATTCTTCTCAATAGTATTGAGACTGTACTTTAGAATCCCCTCAAATACCGAATGCTTTAAAGTGTCTTTCAGCATCTGATAGAAATCTTAGAATTTACAGGAGAGAGCATTTTTTTGTTGTTGGTTGTTTGGTACTATTAAAATGTTTACTTTATTCAGTCAAACATTTTCCAGTGATGGAGATACGTGTTGTTTCCTAACTGGCTATATTAGAGTCGATTATATTACCAGTTTTCATCTTTCTCATTTAAAAGAAGCCATTTAAGGGGTGCCTGGGTGGCTCAGTTAGTTGAGCGTCTGACTCTTGAATTTGGCTAAGGTCATAATCCAGGGTCTTGGGATCGAGCCATGAGTCGGGCTCTGAGCCGAGTGTGGAGGCTGCTTGAGATTCTTTCTCTCTCTCTCTCTCTCTCTCTCTCTCTCTGTTTCTCCCTCTGCCCTTCTCCCTTGTGTTTTCTTTCTCTATAAAATAAAAAATAATACTAAAATAAAATAAAATAAAATATATAAAATAAAATAAACCCTTCAAGTCATACCACTGGAAACAAAGTGGTTGCATATCCCAAGTCCTCCTGGGGTTGGGGATTATCTTGAGGTAATGTCCCACTTGTCACACACTGGGAGATAAATACTCATCCCTCATAAGATCCATTTGTAAAATTTGGAGAGAAGTGTTGTCAACAGCTTATACAAGATAAATTCTACAGTTCAGAATTCTAGATGGTGCTAAGGTAGGTGACTGCTGCGAATGGGACAGTGTAACGAAAATAATGTTGTCTTAGAGAAAAGTTTATGCTCACTGATTATCTGTGGTATTTTCTTAGTTTATGTGTATATGTGGGCTGGGGGAGTAGACAGGGGATGATAGAGACATTAATCTGCACTTACCTTACCTAGAGCTTTTTCCAAAAGTACCGCTTCATTCATTTTGCTCATTATTGCCAGGAGGCGAAAGCTGACTTGTGTCTAGGTTGGAATTTGGGAAAATCCAATGATTTAATTAACTGAGTAAAACTTAAGTAAGCTCACCCTCATCAGTAAGGCGAATCTCACTTTCTATGAGCACATACGTATATTTGCATACAATGTGACTATTTTGTGTTTGTGCCTATAAATATCAATTTAGGGAACTTGTGACTTTGTGTCAGATATTGAATAATCATAATGGCATTAATGGTAATAATAGATAATAATGAATCCATTTGATGCATCTCTAATACAGTAAGTTCTATAAATGGTGCTATAAATTATCCACGTTAATCCTGGTTTCAACCTTCTTTGTGGGATATTATTACGTTAATAAATGAAATAAAACAATTCAGGGATACAAACCTTGAATGGCTTACAAAACCTTAGAGACCACATCTGAGGTTAAAGTCAACTTTGGCTACCCCAAATCTTGCGTGTTTAACCACTACGGCCAGGTGCCATTAGCTTGTTGACACCAATGGGAAAATAAAACATGTTTCAAGAAACGTGCCTGATTTTGAGAATTTCTATTAATATTCTACAAACAAAGATCAAAGTGTCCTACCCCATCATGAAGCTCTTGAATATGCAGTCTTGTTTGTCTTACAGGACAATTCTATACAGTGAATAAAGTGGGTCTGATTTCATAAACAAGGATAGGTTGGCGTAAAGATGGAACGGTTTGTAGTAGAAGAACCAGAATTAGACTCAGGCATCCAGACACTTCTTTTTTCCTATTTCCTAGTCTTTGCTATAGCCTCTTTTACACCAGTGATAGCAAAATCAAGCCCGATAAGCAGGCAAACGTGACAGTCTGGAGGTCTCAGTGTAGTGTTGTTACTCGTATAGTCAAAAAGCTGATGCTAATAGTGATATCTTGTCTGATACAACCCTTGGGAACCAATGACGAAAAACCTAAATTTGGTACACTTTTGTTATTTAGTGCTTTCTTTAACACTAATTCGTTAATTGGAAGGTTCACACAAATTATTTAGAGGAAACCTTGTTATGATTATTGAATTGATTCCTTTTAAAAATTTTATTATTTATTTTGAGAGAGAGAGGGTGCAAGCAGGGGAGGGGTGGAGAGAAAGAGAGAATCCCAAGTAGGCACCAGGCTATCAGTGCAGAGCCCAACAAGGGGCTGGGCCTCACAAACCATGAGATCATGACCTGAGCCAAAATCAAGAGTTGGAGGTTTAACTGATTGAATTACTCCATGATTATTGGATTGAATCTGTGCGAACGCCTTATTTAAAGTTCAATGTAGAATGTAGTTACAGCAAATGATTAATTATAGATTCTCTAGCCACTTTAATCACTGAATTTATTTATTTATTTAAAAAATGTTTAATGTTTATTTATTTTTGAGAGAGAGAGAGTGGGAGTGGGGGAAGGGCAGAGAGAGAGGGAGACACAGAGTCCGAAGCAGGCTCCAGGCTCTGAGCGGTCAGCACAGAGCTCGACACTGGGCTCGAATTCATGAGCTGTGAGATCATGACTTGAACTGAAGTTGGACACTTAACCAACTGGGTCACCCAGGCGCCCCACTGAATTGAGTTTTTAAACCACTACTTAGAGAAAAAAGAAAAGACAGATTTAAGTTAGGATGTGAATATTACATAAAGCTTAGAAATGACATTTGCACAGCATAGCCATGTAAACTTTTTTCTCTTTTATTTTAAGAGTTTGGATTGCTTCCCCATAGTTTCTGACATTCACCTTACATGTTTTCTTAGTCAAGTTCTTCCTTTCTACGATCCGGTTCCCAAAGAAGACGGACCACTCTTCTAAGTGTATCTGGAAGATTGCAGATGATTTTGTTGGGCGAGGCGGCGCTCTGAGTTTACCAAGCATGGCAGAGAGAATAGACCTCCAATATTTAATTGCCTTACTACTCACTACAGTGTTCCTCTTCTTTATCTTTAACTTCCTGCTGAATATATTCCATCACACTATGATTTATTTTGTATTTACACACGTTCTGTTTTTTTTTTCCTTGATTAATTTCCTTCTGGTTATATAGCATATATTTTCTTATATAGCTAGCTTAGAAGTTCATTAATGAGTTCAGAGATACAGTTTTTCCTCAAGACACTTCCTGTTTCTGGGATCTCACATCAGACATTGTCTTATCTCAGAGGTAAGAAAGAAACATAAACCCTAGGAGAGGAAAGCAGTACTTATAGGACACGTGTATAAGATTTACTACTGCGAAACAATATATTTACATAGAACACACACACACACACTTTTCTTTATAAGAAAGCACACATTGTGTATCCATATTGTCAAAAATAAGATGAATTTTGAGACACCTTAGTATTTTATTAAAAAAATTGTCCTTCGCCTGCTCACACATGTGCTCTTTCTCTCTCAAAATAAACAAATAAACTTTTAAAAGGGGTTCCTGTGTATCTCAGTTGGTTACGTGGCTGACTCTTGGTTTTAGCTCAGGTCATGATCTCATAATTCATGAGATCAAGCCCCACATGAGGTTACCATGCTGTCAGCATGGAGGTTACTTGGGATTCTCTCTCCCTTTCCCTCTGCCCCTTCCTGTCTCATGGTGTCACTCTCTCTCTCTCCCTCTCTCTATCTCTCTCTCTCAAAACAAATAAATAGGCTTTAAAAACTGAGTATTGAGTAAGCAATTAAAAAGAAACAAGATGTCCATTTATTTGCTTTAACGAATTTTACTTAATAAATTCTCATATTAGTGTTTATGAGATGCCAGATGCCAGTAACATAAACAATATTTACAAATATCCACTCATTTATTCCTCTAATCATCACAGAGTGGCTAAATAATTTAATCATTCTCATGCAACCAGTAAGCAGGAAAGCTAGGATTTGAATCCTGTCATCTCTTACAATAACTACTATGCCTTAACAGTTAAGTTAAACTACTTCCCAAGATCACAGTTACTCTTCTGTAGAATTATCTACAGAAAGTGGTAACTTTCTTCCTAGAGTTTTTCTCAACTTTCCTTGACATGGAAGAATGGGATTTCAGGATGGAAAAATAAAGCTTTGCTTCGAGGATTTTGCCAACTTTCACAATTCTACTGGTCTTAATCAACCAAGCCACATTCATCCCATTTCTGCTTGAAAGGAACAAGTACATTCTTCATGCCTCCCAAAACACCACCTCTGAATAACATCCTCTAGTGTCAACAAATATTTTTAATTACCTTTTTTAAAGAAAGTGACAGAAAAGAAAAAAAAAAAGCAAATGTCACAGAAAAGGCCATCATAACTATGATTTTATTATCCTTCTATTTGCTTCCTTAGAAGAGAGAGTGAAGATGTTCTTGCGTCATACATCACTCAAGTCAACACGTGTGTTCTGATCCCCTCTCTTTTGGATAAGGAAAACAAGAAAACCAGGATGTTGGAGAGTAATTATACCATGCCAACTGAGTTTCTTCTTGTTGGATTCACAGATTATTTGCCTCTCAGGGTCACACTCTTCTTGGTATTTCTTATAGTCTATACACTAACTGTGGTGGGAAATCTGGGTTTAATAATCTTAGTTCATATCAATCCAAGCCTTCAAACCCCCATGTATTATTTTCTTAGCAACCTGTCTTTCTTAGACATCTGCTATTCTACCGCGATCGCTCCTAAAATGCTGGTGAATTTTTTAGCATCCAGGAAAAGCATCTCTCCCTATGGCTGTGCACTACAAATGTTTTTCTTTGCTTGCTTTGCTGATGCTGAGTGCCTCATTCTGGCAGCAATGGCCTATGACCGCTATGCAGCCATCTGTAACCCATTGCTCTATCCTACCCTTATGTCGAGGAGAGTCTGTATCTGCTTCGTGGTGTTGGCATACTTCAGCGGGAGTATGACTTCCATGGTACATGTCTGCCTCACATTCAGGCTGTCATTTTGTGGCTCTAATATTGTCAATCATTTCTTCTGTGATATCCCACCTCTTCTGGCTTTATCATGCACGGACATCCATGTCAATGAGCTTCTGCTCTTTGCCTTATGTGGTTTCATCCAGACCAGCACTTTTGTGGTCATATTTATCTCTTACTTCTGTATCCTCATCACTGTTTTGAGCATTAAGTCCTCAGGGGGCAGGAGCAAAACGTTCTCCACTTGTACTTCCCATTTCATAGCGGTCTCCTTGTTCTACGGAACACTCCTGTTTATGTACTTACGTCCCACCACTGACTATTCCCTGGACACTGACAAGGTAGTTGCAGTGTTTTATACTGTGGTCTTTCCCATGTTTAACCCAATAATATACAGTTTCAGAAACAGGGATGTAAAAAATGCCCTCAAAAAGCTATTAGAATGAAACTGGACTTTCAAATGAATAAGAATTAAAATCATTTAAGAATATTCAAGGTAGGGGCGCCTGGGTGGCTCAGTCGTTTAAGTGCCGGACTTTGGCTCAGGTCATGATCCCACAGTTCATGGGTTCGAGCCCCATGTCAGGTTCTGTGCTGGCAACTCAGAGCCTGGTACCTGCTTCAGATTCTGTCTCTCCCTCTCTCTGCCCCTCCCCCGCTCACCTTCTGTCTCTCTCTCAAAAATAAATAAACATTTAAAAATTTAAAAAAGGAATATTCAAGGTAGAGTCTGCACTTCCAATATCATCATGCCATTAACACCTTGTATGTCAACTATTTTAAATTTATTATCATTTCTCAGAAATAAAGATAACGTTTCATCCTCCATACTTTAAAATGTTTTTGTCTTCTAAAAATCTTCTCTCCAGAATTACTCTACTCTATGAAATATGCTTGAGATAAAATAAATAATAATATATCTTTTCCAATTAGTGTTCACAAAATACTTTATATATTGATTCATTATATTTTTTATCATGTTATACTCAAGGTCTATGTTGACTTGTCTATCAACCCATCCATAAGTAGAAACTCCTTGGCAGCAGGGGATATGTATCTTGGTTATTGTTCCAATTCCTATATAGTACAGAAAATATGGCATATTCTCATCACATGTATGTTTAATGGATGAATGGATGGAATAAATGGATGGATGGATGGTGAAGTGAGTAAATGTAGCTTCCTGTGTCTGGGAAAATGAGTCTAGATTTTGCACTTTCAGAACACTTATCATCAGGGAAATTGATATCACTCATGATAAACGATGGTGGTTTCGCTGGTTCTTAGGAAGTTAGATAGAAGTCACATAGCAAGCGTCTCTTTAATATTAGTACAGTGTGAGGTTATAACACATTTATTTCTCTGGGATGCACTGATTAGTGTAAGAGATCCTCTACTGTTCCATTCACAGTGGGTACATGTGAAAACCAAACAAGTTTGTGAAGATCATCAAGATTATAAACTGTACGGGGCGCCTGGGTGGCGCAGTCGGTTAAGCGTCCGACTTCAGCCAGGTCACGATCTCGCGGTCCGTGAGTTCGAGCCCCGCGTCGGGCTCTGGGCTGATGGCTCAGAGCCTGGAGCCTGTTTCCGATTCTGTGTCTCCCTCTCTCTCTGCTCCTCCCCCGTTCATGCTCTGTCTCTCTCTGTCCCAAAAATAAATAAACGTTGAAAAAATTTAAAAAAAAAGATTATAAACTGTATACATTACTAATTATTTGCCCATCTGTTCCTGAGTGAATCTTTGAGTCCCCATCTTCAAAGAGGTGAACAATTGCTCTAGTTATTTTATTATGTATATGGACAACGCAAATCGATTGCAGTATAAACACTACTTTCTCTGCGATCGCTTCTGTCGATTGAACTATCCGTAGTTGTTCTCATCCTTCGGTTCCCATTTCCTCTTTGTTTTATCTTGACAAAGTTGAAGGAATACATTGTATACATGTGAAAATATGATATTGTTCATTTTCTAGTAAATGTGGAAATATGAGTGACTGGATTAGTTTATAGTGGATGTAACCCTATAAATGGAGATAAGACAACAATAAGATATTGCCCATTGAAATGGATTGTTTTGGGGATTAAATGAAACAATATATGTAAAGCTACTAGTGTATGTATGATTTGAGAATTAGATGTTTAAATATGTATCAATCTCCTAGAAAACATGTAAAACTTGCACTTCTTGTTACAATCTAATGCAATATTAATGTTTATTATTTTTCTACCATTATATTATTTGTTGATTTTAAGAAACAGTAAAGGTTTAATTTCCAGAAGAAATTAAGCATTAAAAGATATCTGTGGGGGCGCCTGGGTGGCGCAGTCGGTTATGCGTCCAACTTCAGCCAGGTCACGATCTCGCGGTCCGTGAGTTCGAGCCCCGAGTCGGGCTCTGGGCTGATGGCTCAGAGCCTGGAGCCTGTTTCTGATTCTGTGTCTCCCTCTCTCTCTGCCCCTCCCCCGTTCATGCTCTGTCTCTCTCTGTCCCAAAAAAATAAATAAACGTTAAAAAAAAAATATCTGTGAAGTTCAGGGTGCCTGGGTGGCTCAATCGGTTAAGTGTCCAACTTCAGCTCAGGTCTTGATCTCACGGTTCATGAGTTCGAGCCCCCCATTGGGCTCTGTGCTGACAGCTAAGGTCTGGAGTCTTCTTCAGATTCTGTGTCTCCCTGTCTCTGTCCCTCCCCTGCTCATGCTCTGTCTCTCTCTGTCTTTCAAAAAATGAATAAACATTAAAAAAAATTTTTTAAAAATCTGTGAAACAGTCCAAATATTCTGAGATGTTACCAGGAAGCAAAAAACAAAGTAAAAATAAAGAAAGCAAAAGAACAAAAACAAGATAAAAGCACAACCTGGATTTCAATATTCAAATCAGTGACCTTCAACTTGTTAAAACACGTGTCCTACTATGAAGTATTTGTTAGAGTACACAATGTCATTCATTTGTAATTGTTCTTTTTTTTTACTAGTTTCTGAAACTTATAGGTTAATTTGAATTATTCTTTTAATTTTAGAATACTCTGTTTTAAAAAAAACATTGATGGGAATATTGTGGAATAAGCTGCTTCCTCTTCGTTATCCATCCATTGTGTGATGGACATAAGGTTGCATGAAAAGAAAAATATCAGCTTCCTTGTATGGACCTATTGAATCTAAGAGTCATTTTTTCATTTTCCAAAATAAGTTATTTTTAAAATAAGTAAACCAAAATATATTTGGCTTTTTTTGTTGTTGGCATTGTTTTAATTTTCTTAAGTTTTTGTTTAAATTCCAGTTGGCTAACGTACAGTGGATACCAATGTCAAGTGTACAATATGGAGATTTGATAACTTCCATAGAACACTGGTGTTCATCACAGAAAGTACATTCCTTAACATGTATCACTTGTTTAACCCATCCCTTGCTCACCGCCCCTCTGGTAACCATCACTTTGTTCTCTATAGTGCAGGGTCTGTTTCTTGGTTTGCCTCCCGCTCTTTCTTCTCTTTATTCTTTTGCTTTGTTTTTTATACTCCACATATGAGTAAAATCATATGGTATTTGTCTTTCTCTGATTGACTTATTTCACTCAGCATAATGCTCTCTAGCTGCAGCCATGTCTTTGCCAATGGTAAGATTTCATTCTTTTTTATGACCAAGTAATATTCCATTGTATATGCATACATATACATATAATATATTATAAATAACATGTATAATGTATATATATTATTCATAGTAACAATTTTAATATTATTAAATTTTTCAATGTCTAATCCTTATCTAAATAACAAATCATTCTTTACATGATTGAAATTTGCATTGATGAAAAGTGAAATTACAAAAGCTTTTAAAATAATGATGGAAATTCCAATGTTTGTCTAGGTTATGTATCGTCTTACAATTTATATTCAAAGTCATATGGATATTTTCTACCCCCACTCCTCTCTGTCTCTTCCTTCCTTCCTTCCTTCCTTCCTTCCTTCTTTTTTTCCTCATTTGTTTAATACTAGATCATGAGTGTGTATGGAAAGAGACTTTTTTTAATCCAATGTCACCAGAGTTTCATGAATAATATATGGAAATCTGAATGTAATGAAATTTTCAGTGTGTAGTCAGCAATTAATATACTGATAAGTTACCATTATATCAGACTCCAAATATCATTGATCTAAAATGCTGGAAATTAGGTATTGTGAAGAGTGATTTTGTTTTGGAATATTGTACACATAATTCCCCATCTATTTGTTGACAGATGAATTATTTGTTAGCTTCAAGAACCACTTTTCCACACAGTAATGAGTATACACTGCTAATTTGCTATCTTATTTTACTTAACAAGCAATGCTTTTCTGTAATAAACATAAAAATAAAACTTTTTTCCTTATATTTTGATTTGTATAACAAAAACAGGGTAGTCTAATTATATAACTAGTGAATTTTCACCATTACATTCCTAAGTGCTCTTAAAAACTGCCACAATTTATAGTCTTATTTAATTAAACTATATATTTTCCATTCAATTTATAGATTTCTTTTTATCTTCTTAAGCTTATTAGGTCAATAAATTGAATCAACACAAGAATATAAATGCTTTTTATTTTAATACATGAATATATAAATATAGTGCATTCCAAATTATCTTATTACTTTAATACTGTTTAAAATCATACTAACATTCTCTTCAACTGTCAACAAAACACCCAGTCTTAAGTCAGTTTCTGAATTATGTATTTGAAATTGGTTTCATGAATATGATAAATCTTAGGATCTAAATTTTCTAAAACTTTGTGTTTTATGAGCTTAAGTTTATTGTTTCTGTATTAAATCTAATCTTCCTGGGATTCAAAATATTCCCCATTTATGAAGCAGCTAACCCATCTCAAGAAAGTTAGAGATTGCATTGCAGAAAACTCAAGTTGTGTATCAGCCATGGCATTTTTGGCCAGTATTTAAGATTATCTTCTGGCCATTGACACTGATCCTTTGTTAGAGTTATTAAAACAATGTCTTTACAACTTATGAAAAAGCTGGTTTTAGAGTATGTGTCATTAATTTGGCTGCATTTAGTAATACTGGGGTTTTTTTCCTGCTTCTAATTTCCAACCTTCCTAATTTTTTTTCTGCTTCATTATGTAGCTAACTTTATTCCTCCATTGACTGTTTTGTTGGATTTTGAACATTTTTTCCTGTGATTACATGGTAATATCTTCCATTTTGTATCTAAAGACACTCTAATTTTGTTTTATTGGAATCTTCACAACTGCATATAATTTTGTGATATGAATTTGATTTTTGCACAATATTTGGACTGACATGACTTTATTATTTTATTTATCTGCATATGTTGTACCTAACTTGCTTTTACGTTGAAATAGCTAAGGCATTCTAATTAGCAATACGCTTTAATAAAACCATCCACCACCCTCTCCCAAATGTATAAATAGTGAATATATTATTTGTATGATTGAAGAGAGATGAATATGAAATTATGCAAAAAGCTAATAAAACTATGTGAAACATATGCAAAATCCCCACAGTGTCTCATGTGTCTCCTACCACTTCAGTAGAATGGAAGCTAAAAAAAGAATTACAAGGCACAATCCACAGCTCTATGATTCCTATTGAATTATTGCTGAAAAAAAAGCATACATTTTAATTTTTTATATATTTTTTAATGTTATTTTATTTGATTTTGACAAAGACGGAGAGTGAGCGGGGGAGGGGCGGAAAAAGAGGGAGACAGTGAATCCGAAGCAGGCTCCAGGCTCTGAACCGTCAGCACATGGTCCGATGTGGGGCTCAAAATAGCAAACCGTGAGATCATGACCTGAGCCGGGGTCAGATGCTCCCTGGACTGAGTCACCCAGGCACTCTGAGAAAAGCATACATTTTTATGTAAATAAACCAAAAGGAGAGTGTACAATTCAATCAATGCTCTGTGTGTGTGTGTGTGTGTGTATATGTGTGTGTGTGTGTAAAATCTCATAAAAAGTGTAAATGTAAATTAATGTCAATGATTATTAAAGTTCGGAGAGTAAAACGTTATGCGTTTCCTTATATCAATTTCATAATGAACCAATGAGGTAGACAAAACATGTATGAATGTCCCCATTTCACAGGGGAAAAAAAGAAGTCAGTCTGAGCTCTTTCACCATGAGAACACTTGAACATTTGTCTGAGTCGCATGCTTGTGATTGGAACACTTTTCTTCAGTTCCTGCACTGCGTTTATTCTCTGTATCGTTTATTCATCTTGACCCCAAGATGTTTGAGCGTTTTATGTACGAAAGGGAGTGCATTTTATCAAAGTGAAAGCAGAGACATCTAGTGGATGGTGATTGAGGAGACTTCAGCCACATGGCATGATTAGCTCTAGTCTTAAGAGACTGGGAAGGACGCTAATGATCCAACCTGTGGACATCTGAGATTCACATCTACACGTGAGCTACAGCTCATGTCCCCCAAAGAAAAGCCACCAAACGTTACAAAAATCTCTGCTCTCAACAATCCGTCTTTGAAGAATCATGAAAACCTGGTCTTCTTTACCAGATATTCTGTTTACTCTGGACTTTGCTTTGTTGTGAATGTGTTTAAGAAGTGGTAACGTAGCTTTATTTAAAACTTTTAATATTTCCTATCTCCTCACCCTAAAAGAATCTGTTACCAGCTCTATGATTTCAGTAATGTTCCCAAATAGACAGAAAACAACGTCCTAACTTGTGGGTTATTTAGATTTCAAAGGTTTTCTTCTCTGTTATGAAAAAAGGGCAATGTGTATATAATACTTGCGGCACTTAATGTTTTCATGTATGCATGTGTGTTTACAATATTTAATATGTAGTTGATGCAGTAACTTAAGGCTATTTACACATATTTTTGCAAAGTCCTTACAATAGAATATCTGAGAATTATAATGTTTTTATATCGCAAGGAAAATACTTTCTTTCATATCTATATAATGACATTTTGGAATATTTTGAAAACATTTGGAACATTTTGGAAATATTTTAGATGTAATTTTATTTGATGGCTCCAATAATAATATTTTAAGAGTTATTTTTCTGTTTTCCTTGAGTTTGTCACTGCATCCTGTCTGTGATCAAACCAGGGCATGCACACAGACACTTGATTTTCAGAGCTTAACACTGTTTTCACTGCAGCCAGCTGATACTTCTTCCCACTAGAAATCTAGTGTGCCTGGATAAAATAGTCTTCAAATCAAGGTGTATTGTTTTTAAAGTAGACTAGATAAACTATGGTTTCAAATTTGCAGGAAACCCATTTTTTTCCTCTTTCCCTACATTCAGGGAAATACATAAAATACATAAAAGGGAAAATCATGCAAACTCAGCCATGTTGGTTCCTTTTTATAGTTTCTTACAAATAGGCAAAATATAAGGCAAATTAAGGGCTAAGCTATGGTGGAACCAAGCTTTCCTCATTCTGCTATACTCCAGAATGCCATGTTCCCATGATGCTAAACAGCCTTGCAGGAGAAAAATATTGCTGTTCAGAAACATACACAAAGTACGTTTTACCTCTAATTTTTTTTTTTTTAATTTTTGTTCTTGTTTTTGTTTTAGGTTGAGTTTATTTCCAGGTTATTTTTTTTTAATTGTTAATGTTTATTTATTTTTGAAGGAGAGAGAAACAGAGCATGAGCAGGGGAGGAGCAGAGAGAGAGGGAGACACAGAATCCGAAGCAGGCTCCAGGCTCTGAGCTGTCGGCACAGAGCCTGACGCAGGGCTCCAACCCATGAACCGGGAGATCATGACTTGAGGGGAAGTTGGGCACTTAACCGACTGAGCCACCCAGGCGCCCCTCCAGGTTAAAAATTTGATTTTATACTTTATGATCTGGTTTTATTAACAGAAAAAAAAAGTACTGGTAATTTCCACAAATAGTTCCTTCTTTGCCTTGGATACAATTGAACGTGGATTCGCTGTGTTTCTCAGGGCCACTGATTTAAAATACAGATAGGATCTAATTTAAAAAAAAAATTAACGTTTATTTATTTTTTTGAGACAGGGAGAGAACAGAGCATGAACAGGGGAGGGTCAGAGAGAGGGAGACACAGAATCTGAAACAGGCTCCAGGCTCTGAGCTGTCTGCACAGAGCCCGACGCGGGGCTCGAACTCACAGACCGCGAGATCATGAGCTGAGCCGAAGTCGGCCGCTTAACCGACTGAGCCACCCAGGCTCCCCAATAGGATCTAATTAATAACCTCAGTTGATAAGAGATAATATTATACTTACAGAATGAAGATTTTGCTTTTGACTTAGCAATACCATAAAGATCATGTTCCAAGTTTCCCCTTATCCCTACTTTAGTAGACCTCAAATTCCATAGAGCACAATTTTTTTGAGATCTCTAATGCCTTTTTTAAAATGCATGTTTGTTGTTCTAAGACACCGATTTTTGGTAATTTTTTTATAGTAATGATACAGAACTAATATACTGCAGAATAGGGTACCTATCATCATTTTTACTCCCTCTTCTTTACCTTTCTTCATGGCACTTATTATTACTGTATATAGTATATCAATACTTGTTTATTTATTTCTCTAATAAAATGTGAGCTACTTGAAAGCGTGGCATGTTTCTTGCTCACTGCTTCATTTCTAGCAAATTTAACATTTCTTGGCATAAAGTAGTAAGTAAGAATACCTATTGAGTGCATGAAAGTGTATATGAATGAATTAACTTATTAATATTTAACCATAAATATTATTGAATAAGTATAATATGTCAAAAAACAAGTGAAACTCTGTGGCAGTCTACATTTTTGAAAGCAGGCATATCTGATAGGTGTAGTTTTGGTCCCTCACACTCATATCTTGTCTCTATACATTGGGTTTTTGGAGGTTTTGTTTCAATGATGATAAAAAAACAAAGATGTAAAGATGAAATTATACAAAGATGCAAAAGGGAAGGATTTTCAAATTAAATTGTCCTGCTAGTTTTTGATCGGCCTTAACAATATCAAATGAAGAAAAGATTGTTCTACCTCTTTCTCTCAATTCAGCTCTTTTGGAGGACATGGTCATTGAACTTGCGAGTGTGGAATCTGGGCAAAAGGTGAGGCAAAATAAAGTTCTGATGTTTGAGATTTGGAAAGGAAAGGGGTTGCCTATTATGAAAGTCAGAATCGTGAGTTAACTGGGTATTAAAAAGTAGGAACAGGGGCACCTGGCTGACTCAGTCAGGAGGCAGCGACTTCAGCTCAGGTCATGATCTCATGGTTCATGTGTTTGAGCCCCACATTGGGCTCTGTGTTGATGGTGCAGAGCCTTCTTGAGATTGTCTCTCTCTCCCTCTCTCTCCGCCCCTCCCCCCACCTCTCAAAATAGATACATAAACTAAAAAAAAAAGTAGGAACAGTTTGGCCAAAAGATAAGGAAATTTTTTTTTTTAGTTTTATTTATTTATTTGAGAGAGAGAGAGAGAGAGAAGAGAGAGAGACAGAGAATCCAAAGCAGGCTCCAGGCTCTGAGCTGTCAGCACAGAGCCTGATGCATGGTTCGAATACACGAATCATGAGATCATGACCGGAGCCAAAGTCAGATGCTTAACCAACTGAGTCATCCCAGTGCCCGAAGAAATAATTTCTATAATGAGGTGCAACAGTGTGTAGCCCATGTAAGCAGAGGACTTGTGTATGCCCTAGAATGAGTCAGAGGTTTGATATGAAGCATAGTCGTGTTTGACTGTCGGTTCTACCAATTAATAATTTCTTGTCAGAGAGTTTCTGTTTTGTAACATTTATGATGTGGAAACTGAGAAGCAGGGAATAAAATAATCTCCAGTTTCCAAAATTTAAGACACTGTAGATGAATTGTCCGGTACTTATATAGTCCACTGCTGAAGTTAATTTTTTTCTTTCAACCAACTATAGGGTAGACATAAATGTTCCAATGCTATTATGGATCCTGGATCATGGAGGAAATTATATACATATATCTTTTTTCATCTGAGTGATATCACCTTGCTCTGCGACTGAAAAGCTATATGAACCTGAACGCATGGCAGGTTGGAACCAGACAGGGGTGAAGGAATTCCTTCTGGTAGGTTTAACTGAAAACCCTAATTTGCAGATCCCTCTCTTTTTCCTTTTCTCCCTCATTTATTCCATCACTCTGGCAGGTAATTGGGGGATGATTATCTTGATCTGGTTAAATACCCAACTTCATACTCCAATGTACTTTTTCCTTAGCAACCTCTCTTTTTGTGATATCTGCTACTCTACTGTCTTTGCTCCAAAGATGTTGGTCAATTTTCTATCAAAACACAAAGCTAGCACATTTTCTGGTTGTGTTCTACAGAGTTTCTTTTTTGCAGTTTATGTAACCACAGAGGGCATCCTTCTGTCTATGATGGCTTATGACCGCTATGTGGCAATAGCTAATCCCTTGTCGTATACACTCATAATGACCCAAAAGGTTTGTATTCAGATGGTCCTTGCGTCATACTTGGGTGGGCTCATTAATTCGTTGACACACACAATAGGTTTGCTCAAGCTAGATTTCTGTGGTCCTAACATCGTGAATCATTATTTCTGTGACATTCCCCCTCTTCTGAGACTCTCTTGCTCTGATGCCCATAACAATGAGATGCTACTTTTAGTTTTCTCTGGGGTCATTGCAATGTTCACTTTCACTATCATCATGGTCTCTTATACGTGCATCATCATTGCCATCCAGAGAATCCGCTCAGCTGAGGGGAGGCACAAAGCCTTCTCCACTTGCGCCTCTCACCTCACTGCTGTGACCTTATTCTATGGGTCTGTAACCTTTAGTTACATCCAGCCAAGTTCTCAGTATTCCCTGGAACAGGAGAAAGTCTCTGCTGTGTTTTATACATTGGTTATCCCCATGCTGAACCCACTGATTTATAGCTTACGCAATAAGGATGTAAAAGAGGCAGCAAAAAGGTCAATGTGGTGGAAGAGAACCCCCACCTGACACAACCTTGGTGGTGGCTTTGTTGACCTAACATTAAATTGATAGCCTTTCCTGAAAATTGTATCACAGACACAAATGCCAACAAAACTATAATCAAGATAGTCTTATGAAATTGAAGACTAAGTGTTGAGTTTGACGTGAGTGTTGAGTGTTGAGAATTAATGGAAAATTACTGGAAAATAACTCTATTTGACCATTCATTGTTTTGTGGCTTAACAGTTCCTTTCTCTCAAGAGCTAATACATTTTTTTTTTCTGAGAAATTCTGATGCTAAACTGTGAAAGAACTCAGCATAGATTTAAAAGAGTCTGACATTGGTTCAAATGAAAAGAACATTCCAATACTCCAACAAATGCACTCTTATCTGAGAGGAAGAATGAAATAGTCCCTTGGCTTGATTATCTTGGAATCAGATCTTTTTGGTTGTTGTTCTAAAAATGCTGCCTTTGAAGTAAGGACATATATCTCCACTTCTGTATTTAAGTTACATATTTCAGTGATATCTTAGAAGAGTGTTTATAGAAGAAATGACATTCATTAGTTATAGTTTATTCATTCAACACACTTCTGTTGAATCCCTTTACTTGTACCAAGTATGCTGTGAGATCCAAACACAAAAAGATTCAGGATACAGAGCAAAAGGTGTTAGAGGAATGGGTAATAGAGGAATATAATAAAAGAGTCTCCAAAGTGTTGTGTGAAGATGAATGCATTACCTAATATTGGATCGCAAACATTTGGAGAGCATGACTATGTACTGGATAATATAAAATAATATTATGTCATTACTATTATAAGCATAAATATAAATATAAATATATGTATATACACTCATACTTATGTACATACAGTAAGTAGAAATTGAGAAAGTAATAAAACAAATGTAGCAATTGCAGTTAGGATCTACTGGTAAAGAACACAGGAGAGATCATCTAAATATTTTTGAAAATCTGTCTTTTTCTTGAGTCTGTTCTGCAAATTTGAAATGTTTCAATTTTTTTTTTATAAAATTAAAACGAAATTTTAATGTTTATTTTAGAGAGACAGAGAGAGACAGAGCACAAGGAGGGGAGGAGAAGAGAGAGAGAGGGAGACACAGAACCCGAAGCAGGCTCCAGGCTCTGACTTCTGAGCACAGAGCCCGATGAGGGGCTAGAACTCATGAACTGCGAGATCATGACCTGAGCCAAAGTTGCACACTTAACTGACTGAGCCACCCAGGCACCCCTCAATTTTTTTTAAGTTAGGAAAATATGGGGAAAGTGCTTATAACATGACAGGAGCACTTTTACTTCTGGATGGAGTAGCTTGTGATCGAAACAGCATCTATGCAAAAATGACAAGACAAGCAAGATAAGATAAGACATCATCTCTGGATAAAGTGAGTCTCTATGGAAGAAAAGAGAGTTGGAGTGGCTTAGGTTTCAGAGAGATGTAAATTTGAAGATGTGAGCTGACTTCATCTCACTGATTCAGGGCACACTTGGTGATGCACACATGGTTTGCCTGGAGGGTCTACAGAGGGTTCAGAGGACTCGGAGAGGTGTGGGCAGATATTTGCAGGTTTTACCACACATGGTTGTATATCCTCTCAGGGCATTAGCCATATTCTGGGTCTGAGCAGGCCTGAAGGCCAGGTAAACAAATAAATGAAAGGATGGACATATAGTAGATCAGGTAGATAGATGATAGCTAGATGATAGATGAAAAGGGGTAGATAAATGATTGACAGATGACAGATAGATAATAGATTAGAGAGACAAATAGATGGATAGACATATCTAAATGGAGAATTAATGGAAAACAGAGGAGGAACAGGAACAAGGAGGAACAGGAAAACAGAGGAACATTTGGTGTTGTCCCAAACAAAGTGAATATTAAAGATTGTAGTCCACCTAAAGGAGGGACTCCTGTGCTCTGTGGCTGCTTTTGGGGAAGAGAGAACAGTGGCCCTTTAGGCAGGTATGTGGCCTGCGGAGACGACTGGATTGCCTGGGAGCTTAAACACACAGCTGTTTTTGGTCTCACAGGAAATTGGATGGGATGGAGGGCGGAGAACATAAGCAATTGGTTCTGGACCGCAGGGGTGGAGTAAAATCTCCCACTTTCCTGCTGTGCTTAGAAGACAGGAAATCCTGCTGGCACCAAATGTAATACGGGTTTCTTCCCCAAAACATTGGCCAGATTTTGATCTTGCTGTAAGCCAGGCACAAAGGGCTAGAGTTTTCTTTTTGGAGCACGAGAAGGTTCAGACTTGCAGATTCGGATGTAGCTGGAAAGACAGTGACATCTTTCTCAGTGTTTAGGCGCTTGGCTGATAAGTTCCCACCCAACGTAGAGGTCTGTGTCGAACACAATGCTGGCAGCCCCCTCAAGGCACTGGCTCCCATTTGAAGATGTACAGGCCCACCTCACTTGATTGTGCTTCACGTTAACTTCACAGCTACTGCGTTTTGTTTTTTTTTTTTTTAACAAATTGAAGGTTCTCGGCAACCCTGCATCAAGCAAGACTATTGGTGCCACTTTTCCACCAGAATTTTCTCACTTCATAACTCTGTGTCACATTTTGGTAATTCTTGGCAATATTCCAAAATTTTCATTGCGTATTTTTTTTAACGTTTATTTATTTTTGAGACAGAGAGAGACAGAGCATGAATGGGGGAGGGGCAGATAGAGAGGGAGACACAGAATCGGAAGCATGCTCCAGGCTCGGAGCCATCAGCCCAGAGCCCGACGCGGGGCTCGAACTCATGGACCGCGAGATCGTGACCTGAGCTGAAGTTGGACGCTTAACTGACTGAGCCACCCAGGCGCCCTTCATTGTGTATTTGTACATCAATAGTGACCAATGATGGTAACTCTCATTGGAAGCTCAGATGATAGTTAATATTTCGTAGCAATAAAATGTTTTTAAATTAAAGTTCCACATTGTGGTTTTTTTTGATACAGTGTTATTGCACACTTAATAGACTATCGCATAATGTGTATTATGTGACATAATAGCCAAAGAGTCAAGTAAATATTTTCCTTGACTCACTATATTTCAGCATTCTGGAACTGAATCCACAATATCTCCAAGGTATGCCTTTATAGGGCAGGAGGCTAACTTTACACCGCCAAAGAGTCAAAACTGAATTTTCTGCAGTATTTAAGGACTAGAAAGAGAGAGGCCCACCTGAACCCTGCAACAGGGACAAACCAGAAGAAAAATGAGTTCTAACTTCAATCCAGTCCAGAACTAGCCCAAATAATAACTGAATTAACTTAGCCTGTCATTCTTTCTGCCTTTTTAGAAAGAGTGAAGCCCTCCCTGGTGGAAAGTAATGTTATCCTCCCTTTCCATGAAACTTTCATTCAATGCAAAGAGCCTGAAAGTATTTTAAAAAATTAACATTTATTCATTTTGAAGAGACAGAGCGCGAGCAGGGGAGGGGCCAAGACAGAGGGAGACAGAATCCGAAGCAGGTTCCAGGCTCTGAGCTGTCAGCACAGAGCCCGACCCGGGGCTCGTACTCACGAACTAGGAGATCATGATCTGAGCTGAAGTCAGACGCTCAACCGGCTGAGCCACCAACCGGCCCAAGCCTGAAAGTATTTTTAAAAAAAGAGTAAGAAAGAGCAGGAAAACACAAAATATAAGCAGGGCTACAAAAGAGTTACAAACCTTAATTTTAACTCATATCATACGTGAAAATTGACTTAAGATGGATCATAGAAGTAAACGTGTGAGAGATGAAAACAAAACAAAACACTGAAGCCTCTAGAAATAAACATAAGTCTGTATCTTTATTACATCAAAATGGGCAAACGTTGGTTTTCTTTTCCTTTTTCTTTTTTTTTTTGGAGGGGACGGGCAAACATTTCTTAATAAGGATACACAAGTAGTAAAATAAAATGGACAATGGAAGTACAGGTCTTTGTTTTATTTTTTTCTTTCTCCAAAATTTTATTTAAATTCCAGTTAGTTAACCTAGGGTATAATATTAGTTCTGGGTATAGAATTGAGTGATTCATCACTTACATACAACACCTAGTGAGGTCTTTGTTTTAAATGAGGACTTTTGTCTCTAGAAATACACCATTATGACACTGAAAAGGCAAGCCATACAATATGGAAAAATATTCACAGAATGTGTACTGACAAAAGATTCATCTGGAATATATTAAAAAGAATCACCAATCAATAAAAGACATGTAAGACAACTAAATATGGAAAAAAATAGAAAACAAACTTTGTATGAAAGACATCCAAAATGCCAACAAGCGTAGGTAAAAATGTTTAACATCATTGCTCACACATTTCCAACAGATATATGAAAATGGTACAGGCATTTTGGAGAACTGTCTGATGGTAAGCTGAATATATAGCTAACTATGTCCCAGGATTTCCACTTAGATATGAATGTGTGTGTTCACAAGCATAGAGGAACAAAAATGCTCTCAGCAGTCTTATTCTTACTGTTTATAACTAGAACAATAAAACAGACCATTTTGAGAGAATAAGTTAATAAGTTTTGATATATTCACAAGATGGAGGGATACATAGTGCTTTTTGGAAACAGCTACCAAAACACAATGTCAATGAAGGTCGCAAACATTATGATCAATAAAGGAAAGCAGACACAAAAAGTCCTTATGCAAGATTCCATTTGTGTAAGGTTTAACAAATTAATTTATAGTAATACAACTACCGGGGAGCATTCTGTAGTGCTAAAAATATCTGTATCGCTATGATTTATATGGTGGTTATGCTCATGGCCATAGACACAAAATTTAAATAAGCTGTATACTTAATATCAGGGCACTTTATAATGTGTGTCTATGTGTATGAGTGTGTATATAATTTTTAGATGCTCAGAGGAAAAGACAAAAATGGAATTTCAGTGAATAAAATATGGAAAGCAAAGGGAAGGGTAAGTTTGAGATTTGTGGGTAATTATAAATAGTGATTGAATTTTGACTGTACAACAACAATAATATTTTATTAGGAGGTTTAAAGTAAATAGAATACAGGGGCGCCTGGGTGGCGCAGTCGGTTAAGCATCCGACTTCATCCAGGTCACGATCTCGCGGGTCCGTGAGTTTGAGCCCCGCGTCGGGCTCTGGGCTGATGGCTCAGAGCCTGGAGCCTGTTTCCGATTCTGTGTCTCCCTCTCTCTCTGCCCCTCCCCCATTCATGCTCTGTCTCTCTCTGTCCCAAAAATATCTCTCTCTGTCCCAAAAATGAATAAACGTTGGAAAAAAAATTAAAAAAAAATAAAATAAAGTAAATAGAATACAAATGCATGGAAAAGACAAAGAAAAATGCAGTGTGTATCAAAGGGGTTTAAACCTTCTAAGTCTCTATCATTATAAGAAAAGTGAAAAAAGGAACAGAGCGCAGTATATTTAATATTTCAAATTGCATGATTAAAAACGGAGGGCAATCAATCATACATAGTGAATGCAAAAGTTATAACAATAAAAAACCTGTATTGAGACATCTTAAACACTTAATAGGCATCATATTTATTAAATATGACATAAAAAGTTCTGACCATTAAGGAGAAAAATAGCAAATTGAACTATATTGATTTTTTTAAACTATAGAGTAAAATCACAGAGTCAACGAAAATATTTTTCCTACATAAATATGAAATTATAATCAAAATATATAAAGAAATCCAATAAAACCTAGTAGTCAATGTAATAGAAAAAAAATAAAAGACTGGGGCTGGGAGCAAGGTATGTCACACCATAAATATCGAAAATCTCCCCACTTGCAGTAAAAATGAAAGAAAGTTGTTCAACTTTATTAGTAATTTGGGGAAAGAAAATTAATCACAAAAATATATGACAACAAAAATAATATTTAATATTAGCGGTACCTGTTTTAGCTTAATTGTTGGAGCCAGTGACTCCTTAACTTGTGGTTGTGAGTTCGAATCCCATGTCACTTAAAAGAAACAAAAGCAATTGCTTAAAAGAAATAAAATCTTTAAGATTGCTTAAAAGAAATAAAATCTCTAAAACAAATAGTGAGTGGGGAGAGGCAAATAAAAATGTTGGTGGGGGTGCCTGGGTGGCTCAGTCGGTAAGCATCCGACTTCAGCTTGGGTCATGATCTCACAGTTTGTGAGTTAGAGCTCCGCGTCAGGTTCTGTGCCGACAGCTCAGAGCCTGGAGCCTGCTTCGGATTCTGTGTCTCCCTCTCGCTCTGCTCCTCCCCCACTCACACTCTGTCTCTCTCTCAAAAATAAACATTAAAAAAATTAAAATAAAAAAATAAAAAATAATAAAAATGGTGAAGAAATGGAGGTGCTATTATTCTTATAAAGCACCGATGGAGATGTTACTCAGAACAACAATCTTGAAAGTTGCCAGTACTTAATAAAGTTGCACATACAAAATGCAGAGCATCTACACTGTACATATAAAGAGAAGATTTTTTATTGTTTTAGTTTTTAGAGAGGGAGAGAGAGAGAGAGAGAGAGAGCATCAGCAAGGGAGAGGGGCAGAGGGAGAGACAGAGAATCTTAGGCAGGTCCCATGCTAAGCACAGAACCCAACGTGGGGCTTGATCCCATGACCCTGGGATCATGACCTGAGCCGAAATCAAGAGTTAGATGCTCAATTGAGTCACCTGGGTGCCCCTATGAAGTGTAGTTTTTAACACAAATTTACAAGACCTATAAAGGAACAGAAAAGTGTAATGCATTGAACTCAGGAAAAACAAAAGTCAGTAGGAACTGCATGACCCAGATGTTAGCTTGAGCAGAAAAAGACTTCAAGGTATTATATAAGTAATATGTTCAAATAATTAAAGAAAATATATAAAGAATTAAAAGAAAGTGTTAACAATAAGTATTCATCAAATAGATTATCTCAATAAAAAGAAAAGGATTAAATACCAAATGAGAATTCTGTAGTTAAAAAATGTAATAACTGAAATGAAAAATCTATTAAAAAGATCCAAAAACAAGTATGAGATGATGAAAGAAAGAATCGGTGAACTTAGAGATAAATCAATGGAAATCATCTCATTTGAAGATCGAACATGAAAAGAATGAAGGAAAATAAACACAACAGAGATTTGTGTGATAAGATTCAGTATAACAATAGACACATAGTGAAGTTTCCAGAGAGGAAGAGAGGAGAAAGAGGTTAAAAAGCAAATAAATAAATAAATACATACATACATACATACATACATACATACATAAATACATAAATAAATAAAAACCTGACATAGTATTGGACAAACTGCTTTGGGTAAAAAAAATTCTATTGAATATTTTACTGGAGATTCCCATTACATAACATGCAATACACAAAAATACACAAAAATAAGCTGCAGGAATAGATGCGCTTTACATTTAAGTAAAAGGTAGAACAATTCAAAAATGAGGCAAAAAATAAGTAAGGAAGGAATAAACAATACAAAATAAAGGAACAATACTAAATGAAAGAACAATAAAAAAATAGAACATTACAGGAACACCTGAGTGGCTCAGTGGGTTGAGCCTCTGACTTTGGCTCAGGTCATGATCTCAAAGTTCTTGTGTTCAAGCCCCTTGGGCTCTGGGCTGACAGCTCAGAGCCTGGAGCCTGCTTTGGACTCTGTGTCTCCCTCTCTCTACCCCTCCCCTGCTTGCACTCTGTCTCTCAGAAATAAACAAACATTAAAAAAATGAAAAAAACAAAATAGAATAACACAAAATAAATGAACAATACAAAGAAAATGCTAAAGGCAGGCAAATTAGAAAAGAATAAGTACAATTTTCATTATTCTTGGATGAAATTTTCATGTATGTAAAAACTTTCATGTGCCAAGTCTTACAAAATCAATATACAAAACTCAACTGTTTTCTGTGTATTACTAGCAAACTGCTCAAATAATTAATAAAATATCTCTATTAACAATAGTACAAAATGTATAAAACATTTTGGAATAAATTCAACAACAAAAAATCAACTTGATGGTAAAGACACGAAAACTGTAAAACATTGCTGAGAGGAATGGGACATTTAAATAAATAGATATTCCCTGTGAATGAAGTGAAAGACTTCACTCTTAGATACTTATGGAGGAGAACTGAGTAATCATGTCCTTTCAAAACTTTTACTCTAGTATTTATAACGGGTTTATTCGAAGTAGCCGAAAATTGCAAACAACCCAAAAGTGCATTAAGGGGTGAGTGGATAAACAAAGTGTGTATGTGCATACAATGGAATGTTACCAAACAACAACAACAACAACAACAACAACAACAACAACAACTAATGATTGCTGTCACATGTTTCTGAAAACAGTATTCTGATTGAAAAAAAATCCAGACCAAAAAAACCTGTATTAACCCAACTTTATGAAACTCCGAAAAAGCAGATCTCATAAATATATATGGCTGATCAGCAGCTCTTTGAAGCTGGGTTTCAGAAACAGGGGTTTCTTGGAGAGAGAACAAGATACTTTGAGGGTTACAGAAATGTTCTATGTTTTGATTGTGGTAGTAATTGGCCTGGAGTATGCGTTTGTCAAAACTCATTAAATTATACACTTATATCAGCACTGCTTCTGGTATCAGAATTTTTCCTCCGTAACTTTTCTTGAAGAAAGTTATTTTCTATAACGTTTCAAAATGTTGTATTAATTAATATAACTTCTTTTAACTTTTTTAATGTTTGTGTATATTTGAGAAAGAGAGAGAAACTGAGTTTGAGAGGGAGACACAGCATCTAAACAGGCTCTGGACTCTGAGCTGTCAGCACAGAGCCCGACGTGGGGCTCGAACCAACAAGCCATGAGATCATGACCTGAGCCAAAATCCGATGCTTAATGGACCGAGCTGCCCAGACGCCCCTAATAAATATACTTCTGAATTATGTTTTTCATAAAAAAACTTCTTTCATGATCAAAAACCAATAAATATATGCTAAATTCATTTTAAATACTGCTGCTAAATTTTTCTATATGCCAAATTCAATTGCAGCCCTATAAATGGGTTTGATGTCAATACTTTTAAAATGTCAGTACGTTTAAATAAATAAAAGCATTTAAGTCAATATTTTTAAAAATGTCAGTTTTTATTGTTAATCCATTAGCTCTTAGTTTGGCTATTCATTTAAGGATCTGATAATCGGTATGAGGCCATTTCTAAGAAATAGGTGCATTTATGTATGTATGTATGTATTTATTTATTTAAATGTTTACCTGTTTATTTTGAGAGACAGAGAGCATGGGCAGAGGAAGGACAGAGAAAGACACAGAACCTGAAGCAAGTTCCAGGCTCTGAGCTGTCAACACAGAGTCTGATGCAGGACTGGAACCCACGAACCACAAGATGATGACCTGAGTCATAGTAAGACCCTTAATTGAGTGAGCCACTCAGGCACCCCAAGAAATAGGTGCTTTTAAAGATAGTATTACCCTGGGTGCCTGCCTGACTCCGCAGTACAACATTTGAGTCTTGATCTTGGGGTCCTGAGTTAGGACCCATATTGGGTGTAGAGATTACTAAAAAAAAAAAAAAAATAGTATTGCATATAATCTCAAGAGGTTTGTAGATCTACAGAAGATAGAGGACCTGATAGCGACTTTCTAAATGCAGGGTTTTTCCCCCAACTGAGTGCCTGTGTCAAGGAACAAAAGACAAACTAGAAGTTGCAGCATATACTACATGTGTTTATTTGGGGATTTAGGGATTGCAGTGCAAGAGAGACAGATTGAACCCAAATCACAAGCGTGCTGAGGGGAAACAGAGGGAGTTAGAGTTTTTAAAGAGGAGAGAGAGAATTTACATAAGTAATTTTGAAGGACATGTGATCGGTGCTGCTGTAGCTACAGTTAGCTAACCTATATTTGATTGGTGGGTAGGGCTAATGTCAGGCAGAAAGGCCATTTGTGCCCATTTTAACACAGAACACATGCGTTGGCTTCTAGCCCCACCTCCTCAATGTCCTCCCAGCTCCATTTTAAACAACCCTCTGAAAAATACTTATTCAGTTTTATTCTCTCCCTTGTCACCTGCAAATACAGAAATCTATCAAGTTTTTTTTTTCCCACATACTTTTTGTCCTTAATCTACCATTTGCTAGGAGAAAAGATGATTTTAGTCTGAGAAGCTTAATCTCTTCATACTTCTAGGTGGATCAGTTGGCTCAGCCTCCTGCTCTTGATTTCAGCTCAGGTCATGATCTCACCAGTCATCCTAGGATTGAGCCCTGCATTGGGCTGTGTGCTTGGGATTCTCACTCTTTCTTCCCCTCCCCCATTTGTGTGCACATTCTCTCTCTCTCTCAAAATAAATAAATAAACTTACCTGAAAAAGTCTCCTTATACGTCTGATATATATTTATTATATAATTCTTCATATATGGACTGGCAGTAAATTATATGCTTGGAAAAAACCAGAATGCACCAGGTACTTAGAATGTTCTAGGCCTTCTGAAATAATGAGTCCTCTTCTGGCCTAATTCAAATTTAGAATATCACTAATCCCCACTTGTACCAAAGGCTCCATTAGCTTTCAATGAAGGAATTTAGGAAATGTACATTTAGGAAAGAAAAGTTAAATTGCTTTTAGAATCAACAACAAAGGACAATTCTTATTTACAGGATTATAAGTGAACAATTTGCGGTTCAATAAATCAAGTTTACAATTCCACACTGTGCGGAAATAGTGTGAAATATTACCACCAGAAGTCTTCATTATTCATTTAAAGATGGAGGCCAAATGCCAAAAGTTTCTATCGGTAGACACATGATAGAACGGAGAAGCAACAATTCAAGCTTAGGTGGTTGGGTTCATTTCATGGAATCCTGTGAAGTAGTAATTTCAATTTCCTTTGATGTTATCCATAAAATCCAAGAAAACAAAGAAATACATTTTTTTCTTAAACCACATGTTATTCTACTACCTTAAAACCCATCGATGTTGTGTTTTAGTTTCACTTTTGTGTGTGTGTGGGGGGGATGTGTGTGTGCGCATGCACGTATATGCTCACGGTAGGCCCAACTAATGTATTCTTCTGAAAAGCTTCTCTTGGTAAAGTACCGAGCAGGCATCACTATCTATTCTATGGCATTGGTTTTCAGAGTTTATATATTCTTTTTTTTTTTTAATACCTGTCCCATATTTCCTTTTATTCACTGTAACATTCAGGTAATTAAATGTCTTCAGGGACCCATTAAGTTCTTGAGAGTTTCCTTAATCCCTTAAGAGGAACTTTTAATCATGTATTTCTTAAATCCTTTTGATCAGACGATTAACTCCAGAGACTCTATTCCCATTTAAACTGAAGTAAACATATAACTGAATTTGCATCTAAGCCTGTCTTTGGACAGGATGGTTTTCTTTCTGACCATCTCGCTCTTGCTCTCACATCATGGAGCCTCTGCGTATGGTTCTCATATATTAGAGGATAAGTTTGAATTTCAATCCTGCTACCTCTAACTACTACCATTTACCAAATTTTTGTATTACTGTAAGTATAAGACAAATGAAACATTTTGTGTGATTGATGGGTTGCTTTGGGGGAAATATAGAGAAATAATCCATTAGAATGAGTGATTATAAGATTCCTAAATAAGTTAAAGTGTTGAATAGTTTTTCTTTAAAAGTGTTTTATTTATTTTTGAGAGAGAGAGAGTGAGAGACGGAGCCTAAGCAGGGGAGAGGCAGAGAGAGAAGGAGACACAGAATCCGAAGCAGGCTCCAGGCTCAGAGCTGTCAGCACAGAGCCCCATGTGGGGCTTGAACTCAGGAACAGTGAGATCATGACCTGAGCCAAAATCAAACACTTAACTGCCTGAGCCGCCCAGGTGCTCCTTTTTTTTCTTACACTAGTATGTTAAACTCACTTATTTGATTATCTCACATACATACATTTTGCAAATCAGTTAAAATTACAAACAGCAAGATGAAGGCACAAAAACTATGTTCCAATTTGAATCTTATAAACACAGTGTGGGAGAAATTTATAATTTGGCCATTTATTCACACCCCTTATCCCATACTTCATTCTCTTTTTCCACCTTAACATAAAAATCACTAGGCAACATCTACTGAAACAATGAAAAACAATGTTTTCAATGTGTATTTATTTTTGAGAGAGTGAGCACCAATGGGGGAGCGGCAGAGGGAGAGGAACATAGGATCCAAAGCCTGGTGAAGGGCTCGAGTGCAAAACCTGGAGATAACGACCTCCGCTGAAGTCAGTAGCTCAACCAACTCAGCCACCCAGGTGCCTCCCCAAATCAGCATTTTACAGTGTGAAATACTCTTCTCTAAAGGATGAATTGCAATCTGTCATAGCCGCGTATAAACATAGGGATTACTCACCTATCATTGCAGATATTCTACGTCTTACACAGTTGCCTCATTTCCTACTATTTTAGTAATTTTGCAATGTTTTTTTTTTCTGAGTTTGACATCCTGTACCCAAGAAATAGTCTCTCAGTGAAAGGATGATGAAGCCATCAAGAGTGTCTCCCTTTATCCTATAGAAGTAAAACTGTATTATTGTGAACTGTTTAAAATATTTACTTTGATATTCTATATAGATGTAGAAAGATAGCTATATTTTTTCAAACAAAATATAGTAATAATCAACAACTGTCCATTAAGTGGAAAAGACTTTGCATACCTCAGGAAACATGCTGCCACATCCAAAAAATACTGTAAAAAAGTATCTGTGTGTTTTATAGTTTTGTTTTACTTTATAGGCTTACTTAGCTCTTTCTCAAAAAGGTATAAAAATTCTGTTTCTTGAATCTTTTGAGTAAAGTATTTCTTTTTTTTTTATTTTTATAAAGTTTATTTATTTTTGAGAGAGATGGAGACAGGTGAGAGGGGAGAGGGGCAGAGAGAGACGGAAAGAGAGAATACCAAGCAGGCTCCACGCTGTCAGGATAGAGCCTGATGTGGGGCTTGGACTCACGAAACCATGAGATCATGATCTGAGCCAAAACCAAGAGTCAGATGCTCAAATGACTGAACCACCCATATGCCCTGTAAGATATTTCTATCTGATATCAAAAGCTAAGTATAAGTTGATGATAAGTTACTGTTCATCAGGTTTTGCATTCCAGCTCAGAGTATCCGTCTCTCGTTTCCAGTGGACATTTTTCTAAGAAGCCAATGCCTTTGGCTATTTTACAAGGATGACCACAAGTTTTTTGGATGTTAGGGCTTTATCATTCATCACATCCAGCATACAAAAAATGTGGAGCATGAACTAAATGTGAAGGCTTAAATGGATTTCTTAGTTCAAATGGTATAGTACAGTTAATTCTTATATCTTGTTGTATTTGGCATTAGCTACCATTAAACCCAAAGCGAGAAGTTTATTTTTTTTTTTAATTTTTAAAGCTCTATTTATTTATTTTGAGAGAGACAGTGCAAGTCAAGGAGGGGCAGAGAGAGAGGGAGACAAAGAATCCCAAGCAGGCTCTACACTGTCAGCATGGAGCCTGACCTGGGGCTCAGACTCATGAAACCATGAGATCATGACCCGAGGTGAAACTGAGAATTGGTTGCTTTATCAACTGAGCCACTCAGGAGCCCCCCAAAGTGAGAAGGTTAAAAGAACTTCAATGAGACCACAGATTAAAGTTCTAACCTTATTTAGTATGCTTTATTAACTGGACTTTGCTTTGCATATTTTAGAATAAAATTCACTTTAGTGTTTTTTTTTTTTTCTTCACATAAAAACATAAACACTTGAATGCGTCCTGAAACTAAGGCCCTAATGTTTTCTTTTCTCGCTCACGGACTTTCCTTAAAAAATAGACTAATAAACAGTCCTTGAAGAGATTAGAGACCTTCTAGTTAAAACAACCAGAAAAGAAAAATCAACAGCTCAAGTTGCCAGATAGGGATTCCGAATAGGCTTGATGGTGTGGCATGATTATTCTCAATTTATTCCAGTCTTATCATTAACAGGTGCCAAGAAACACACGCATGGCTGACGATAATTTGACATTGGTTACAGAGTTTATCCTTTTGGGACTGACAGACCGTCCTGAACTGAAAGCGGTCCTCTTTGCACCGTTCCTTCTGATCTACACCATATCGTTGGTGGGGAATCTAGGAATGCTCTTTCTAATCCAAATAACTCCCAAACTCCACACACCCATGTATCATTTCCTTAGCTGCCTGTCATTTGTTGATGCCTGTTATTCGTCCGTCTTTGCACCAAAAATGCTGCTCAACTTCTTTGTTGAACGGGAGACAATCTCATTCTCTGCATGCATCGTGCAATATTTTTTCTTTGTGTCACTCCTTACCACTGAGGGTTTCTTGCTGGCGGCAATGGCTTATGACCGCTATGTGGCCATCGTGAACCCTTTACTTTATACAGTGGCGATGACTAAAATAGTTTGCGTTGTCCTGGTCATTGGGTCATGTGTAGGAGGCTTAATCAACTCGTTGACACACACAATTGGCTTGGTGAAATTGTCTTTCTGTGGGCCAAACATCATCAGTCACTTCTTCTGTGACCTTCCCCCACTGTTGAAGCTGTCGTGTTCTGACACGTCCCTGAATGAACTGTTGCTTTTAATCTTTTCTGGAATTATTGCCATCGTCACTTTCTTGACTGTGATGATCTCCTACATCTTCATTGTTGCCGCCATCCTGAGGATCCGCTCAGCAGCAGGAAGACAAAAAGCCTTCTCTACCTGTGCTTCGCATCTAACGGCCGTGACTTTATTCTATGGCTCTATAAGCTTTAGTTACATTCAACCAAGTTCCCAATATTCCTTAGAACAAGAGAAGGTGGTGTCTGTGCTTTATACTTTGGTGATTCCTATGTTAAACCCAATGATTTACAGCCTGAGGAATAAGGAAGTAAAGGATGCTGTGAAAAAGACTATAGAAATGAAAGTCTTCCCTTGTTAATTTCACACCCTCTGCCTCCCAAAATAGCATACAAAGAGGCACTCTGGATAAGAATGTTTATACGAATTTGTTAAAGTTTTGAGCCCACAGGAATCCTAGACTTTAATGGGAACCTATGATTTATAGCAGAAGAAAAATGTCTAGAAGAATGTAACATGTTATAAGAGATATGTCTGGCTATTGTGTAAACAAACCTAAAAACCATAGTAAGATCTAGGCTTTTTATTAGTGGACAATTGAAGACACTTTCATTCCTGCATATGGGTAGAAGTGAGTACATACAAATAGATATACAGACACATAAACACACACACACAAATAGATAAATACAAACATAAGATTAATAAGTCATAAAATATATCTTAACTCCATCTTTCTATTAAGCACAGAAATAAGTAATAACTTTCAAATCAAAAAGTATTGGTACTTGAATTATCCACAAACCTGGCATGTGCGTTTTCTTTTCTCTCTTTTTTTTTTTAATGTTTATTTATTTTTGAGTGACAGGGAGAGAAAGAGAGACAGAGCATGAGCAAGGAAAGGGCAGAGAGAGAGGGAGACACAGAATCTGGAGCAAGCTCCAGGCTCAGAGCTGTCTCACAGAGCCTGATGGGGGATTTGAACTCATGGACTGTGAGATCATGACCTGAGCCCGAAGTTGGATGCTTAACCGACTGAGCCCCCTGGCATGTGCATTTTCTAAAATTAGCCTGGATTATTTATAGCCAGACATTTTTCAAAACAAATGTAGATACTCAAAAATAGTAAGAAAGAAAACTTGGGGAGACCTGTGGCTCAGTCAGTTAAGCACCTGACTCAATTTTGGCTCAGGTCATGATCTCACAGGTTTGTGAGATCGACCCCCGAGTCGGGCTCCTTGCTGACAGTGCAGTGCCTGCTTGGGATTCTCTTTCTGCCCCTTCCCACTTGATCTCTCTTTTTTTCTCTCTCTCTCTCAAAATAAATAAACACTAAAAAAAGAGAGAGAGAGAACTTGAGTTCTAGATTGCCTGTGCAATTTCACTTGTAGTCGTCACTATGAACTATTTCCCTATCCCCAGCCTTGGTTTCCATTACTACGTATGAATCTGAACAGGAAAAAATGCCATTGATTTACTACTGCTCATTGTGGAAGGGTCACTAATACTCACAGAAAACTTACTCTGAAAGGTTTTACTTCCTGTTTGGAAAGAAGGTTTCCAAGATAACTAGGGAGTCATTAAAAAATCAGACTCATTTCCCTTCTTCCATTAAGGATTTTCCAAAATCTTCTTTAGATATTAAACAAGAAATTCCCTGAAGGTATTGTATGCAGGGGAACACCTGTGCTGTGTATTCCAGGTAGAGAAAATACGTGAAACCAATTGTTTTCCCTTTGATTCAAATTATTTGTATAAGTGCATAATGATGAAATCAGGCCCATAGATACTGATTGTTCCATAGTGACCTCTTCCCCTAAAATGCTATAAAGTCTTCTATCTGGAAACAAAACAGTATTCTAGAAAATATCTTCATTTACAAATAAACTTATATTTAATTTTTTGAGATTCTTTTAAATACTTAAATAACAAGAGTCATCTAGGCTAATCAGCAAATTAAGACAGTTGAATCCTCTGTAGGTATGAATTCATGGTTTTACATGGAAAGCTAGATTAAGCTTTTATTTTTTTCTTCTCAATGACAGCAAAACTCATGAGTGAATGGCTCCAATGTGTGTGAAGTTATCAGATTGAAATGTGTAAAAAAGAAAGATAGCAAATTGACCTCCTCATTGTATTAGACATCCATGCAAAGAAATTCAGGGGAAAGGTTGCTTTTCAGAATGAAATAATAGCACCACCACCAACAAAATAAGAATATCATATAACATTGGTAGAGCCCTTTATGATTTTCCAAAATCATTGAATATATTATTTGAAATTGAGGCCCGTAATGCTACATATATGACATTTATACATAAGAGGCATTCATATAAATGAAGGACAAGTTTTAGTTTTCAGAAAAAATAAAAACAATTAATAATGCTAGGTAAATCTGATTTTATATCATGCTTCACAATTTTTTCAAAAGCATTCAATATCTTATACACTAGAGTATCAAACACAAGGAATGATATACAGGCAAGATATTTAAAACTCAGAAAGACAAAACTAATCTGTTAAATACTCTCCTCATAAAATAAGGGGCTGGCCAGAATGCAGATAACAGTATACTATGTGGGTATGTGTGGGAGAGGAGTCATTCTATAGAAAAAAAACTAGGATATTTGTTTATGTTTAATATTGACCTTCAACAAAAGGTTACTGTATTATATATAGTAACTATATTATACTATAAAGTCACTGGATACTTAAATAAGGGGGGGGGGAAGTCCATTTTCTAAATTGTGAAGCAAATGAAGGGTGTGTGGCAGATTTGTTGAACGAAGATTGGAAAACGAGTAACATATTCTAGATAATGGGTAATATACCTTATATAATGAGTAATATACTGTCTATATATACCTGAGTGATCTCTGTATATGTGTGTATCAATAAATGCAACTCAGTTAAACAGATTCCAAATGTCCTTAAATGGTTGATATAGTTAGTCAATAAGAAATAAATGAGGACTTCATGAGTGAAATATCTGATGCTATGCCATCAATTTTCCTGTAAAATATCAGGACAAATTTGAGAATGGGCACTTTCAGTTCCAGTCCCTTTACCCCATCTATAAAACTGGTTATTGCTCAACATCAACACTTGGAGAAATCAGAACTTAGCAGATGTCTATCAAACATAACTTTCCTCTCAGTTCACAGAGATTCTCTACTAAATATGTATTATTATTATTATTATTATTATTATTATTTAATTTCATGTATGTAGGTTTGGAGTGTGCAGCTTGGAAATTGGCCTAACTCATCAAGGAAATAAGTTACTGACACCATTTGGATCAGTCATGGGTACAGTTGCACCATGGTCAGGTTTGTTATTTGTTAAGAGACCCATAAACCAGTGTGATGAATTTATGGTTTCCAAGATCTGAGATTTGTCTTGTGCTGTGAACACAATAATTGATCCCAGCTTTGATGACAATTTTCATTTGTCTTTGGTCAAATGTGGCCTGTGAACAAATTGCAACTCCCAGAATTAAGGATACCTAAGGCTCATATTGTCATCCCGATGAAACCCTAATCTGATATAGAATACCCTATAAAAATGGTCCAATGACTATCATCTTTCTCCTATAAGCTAGCTTATTCAATTTTACCAATTAAATATAACCTTTTTTTTTCAGTTTGAGCAAGACCTTTCTTTGTAGAGCCAATATCAACAAGTCTTCAATACATCTTATGAAGTCTTAAAATTCATAAATTCTCACTCTTTATTCTTAGCTGGCTCAGATGTTCAGTTTTTGCTAGAATACTGTCCTGAGTCTAATTTTTCTCGCACTGGAAATTTCCTATATTTTCCACTATTCTTCATGCAATATGGTTTCCAATTCCATCATTTTTATGTTCACTCCTTAGTCTGTCAATATTGAAAGTCTGCCTAGAATAAATACTAAAAGCAGCACAAAGTTTTACTTTGGGCAATCACTGTATTAGGGTACTGTTCAACCATTTCCTAAAGTGTAAATTTAGACAATTCCTTTAAATATGCTGGGCCATGTATAATGTAATTCATATGGATCAGAATATTCAATTAAATAAAATTACATAATGGTTAGAGATAATAGTTGTGAAGTGCCTGGAACATATTGGGATTTAATACATAAAAAGCATTCCAACGAGGCTCCTACTTAATATTTAGTTGCCAAAGAAAAAGAAATACGCTTGTTAGTAAAATTAATTATAATATTCCCTGTGTGTCAGTCTGTTTTAACTATGTAGTCTGTTGGTCTCATTTTAAAATTCCTGCAAATTTTCACCACCTTGTTCTTATATAGCTGTGTTTATTGGTTTGGATGCATTTGACCTGTATCAGTGACTTATTCATTCTTATTTGCCCCCTTTCCCTTTTTTATCATATGTAAATGCCTACCATTTCACTGTGATGTACCTTTTATATTTTTCATTCTATCCTCCAAATAGCAGCCTGCCTAGAATTTCTAGAAATTACATTTATGTTCAACCAGTACAGTGACAAAAATGTTAAACTTGAGATAAATTCCCTCCTAACTAAAGTGTAATCTGGTATATGAACACACACACACACACACACACACACACACACACACATGCACACACCCCTGAATTCTATCTAGTGATTGCTGATTGCTTATGCTTCTCTTGAGTTACCTTACATTGAAATATAGGATATTTTCCATAACTGCTACCAAATATAATGTATGTATATAGAAGCATATGGTCATCAACAAATGGAACTTAGCACTCTTTAAAAAACGATATACATAAAATATTCATAACTATATTATGCAAATTATAATAACAAACACCGATGGAGTTCATTTTTAATAATGAGGCTCATATAGGTAAGACACACATTTATGTGATGACTTTCTCTAAAACTGAGAAAGGGCAAATACATGAATTGCTACAATTTGGAAAGATAGTGCTGGGACCTTGGCTTCCCCTGGTCTCTCTTTGCTCTTTTAATGAAACATAGTATCACAGAATCATTGGGGATTCCATTCTCCAAAGACCCTGAGCCAAATATAAATGCAAGTCAGGAAACTAAAAGAAAGGGCTAAGCTTCCTCTCAACACCAGGTAGGTGTTACATTTCTGTGTTTTAACAAAGGAATTATAAATGCCTCTCTGGTTTTCAAAAACAGCAACTCTTGATACATGCTATGAATGCAAGACAAAGAAAAATCACATGCTTCAAATCCCTTCCAATTATTGAGATAAGGGAGATAAAATGAGACCATCGCCACATCAAATGGCTCTCTTAAGTAATTAGTGGGTTAATTCCCTATTTCCTCAGGTAGCTGTGTAGCTATGTGAATTACATATAGCTATGTAAATTACAAAAGGGAATTTAAAGACATTCTTTAAATTTTAAGTTTGATTATTACAAGCTGTTGAATTGTGTTAGATCTGAGGAAGAGAGTGGTGACTTTTGGCCCTTTAACCAGAGGTAATTTTTAGATTCAATGCTTTATAGCATTAGAAAAGTGGTGTGAAAGGCAGTCCAGATGAAAATTACTGCTAATTAAATGAAAATCAAAGAAACAAACATGAAATCAGTGAGATAAGAAGAAACTCATCATCATATTAACAAATTGGTTCGATTAAAAGCAAAGTCAATGGAAGGAAAGCTATTTAAACAAAATGAAACAAACAACAAAAAAGCAAAGATCCAAAAAATTACTTTCTTCAAAAGCCATTTGTCCAGTGTGTCAATAGTCCAGTTTCTGTTCTAGCTATTTGTTTCACTTTGACTCTACAGCAAACATTTAGGGAGTGTGCCAGTTTTAACATATTTTCTTATTTAATTATTTCAACTACCTCCTGAGGAAGGTTCACAGAAACCAGTAGTAAAGCTAGAAACTAAGGCTGAGAAGTGAAATCACAGGTTTTGTGGCAAAAAATAACTAGTCGTTTTTTTTCACGTCTGGCATTTCAGTAAAGTAGACATGATCAAAGCAATCTCGTCCCAAGGTTTGCAACATTTGAATTGTTACTAAATAACTTTACGTCACACTGGGAAAAGGGTAGAGATCCAAACCTATGTCTTTCTCACTTTTTATTCAACACCAGGGAAATATTCTCAAAGCCTGGATTGTGGAATACCATATCCATTACTGTTCAGTGAAAATAAATTCAGCTGTCAAATTAACGTGAAGCATGCTTTATATTTACTTCTCCCCAAGCTCCCCAGATATAATAGTGGACTATATATTCCTATAAATTCTGCAGTAAAGAAAACTTTCCTTTAAAAAGATTTAATCAAATATGTCCATAATATATCTGCTATTATAATCTTATTTTTCATGTATTCTGGTGTATATGATGAAGCCCAAGATAAAATTAATTTAATAATCTTTTTCTCAATAAAAACCTATGACCTAATGAACCAAAAACATGTTCACGGTCCTTGAAATTAGACTTGTAATCTGTTGACTGCAGGGATCAAAACATATTGAAAAGTTTCTTGATTCAATCTTATGAAAAAAATCTGATATGGACTAATCCAAGCCATTGGATAATAAATGCTCTAGGAAATCAGAAAATAGAATGGTAAGTTATTTGTTGGAACAGCAAAGAATGACTTCCTGCAACAAGGGAGTTTTAACAAAAAGTAATGTTATGATAGAAGATGTTTGATTTTTTTTAATTCTTTATGCTAGACATCCCTAATTTCTCATTTTCCATTTTTATGGACCGTCTATCAATTTAATCATATATATATATATATATAATAGTATATGCATATTATTGTGAAACATGTGTCATGTATTGCTTGTCTAAGTTAAAAAGACATCATAGACAATAATTTTGTTAGATGTCTCAGAAATTGATCTGTTAATATTGAGGGGTTTTTTGTTTTGTTTTGTTTTGTTTGTTTGTTTTTTTTAAGGGATGTTTTTCTTACAATACGGGGTCCTTGCCTTATGTTCTAGAATCTGGAATATGTTGTTATCCAGGGTCCATGTCTTAAACTTTCTGTTAAACCAACATTCCCATGAGGCTTTGCAAGGGGGCTTAATTTCTCCAGGGTTCTTATGATGCATAATGCCAGTTTACATCAAAGTCCCTGATGGGACTTCGATTCAACCCAAGTCTCTTATCAGGCTGACTTTTCACAGTTGTGAGAACTGAATTTCCTGTGGACTGTGACTGTTAACTAAGACCATTCAGTTTTCTAAAGATGCTAGTAGATTGAATGCATATATTCGGGTTGTTATCATTGCCCTCTTGTTCCCTCCAGGGCCCCCACTGGGGAGACACACAGATGGCCAACAGAAATGTCAGTGTGGTAACTGAATTCATCCTCCTTGGGCTGACCGATAACCCTGAACTGAATACTGTCCTTTTTGTGCTGTTTCTCTCCATTTATTTTGTCACCGTGGTGGGCAATGTTTGGATTATAGCAATAATCTGGGCTAGTTCACAGCTCCATTCCCCCAAATACTTTTTCCTTTGCCAGCTGGCTTTCTTGGATTTCTGCTATTCGTCAGTCTTTATTCCTAAAATGTTGGTGAATTACCTAGCAGGACAGAAAGTCATCTCCTATCACGGTTGCCTCCTTCAGTATTCCTTTGTCAGCATGATCCTGACCACTGAATGTTTCCTGCTGGCGGCCATGGCCTATGACCGCTATGTCGCCATTTGCCGCCCGCTTCACTACAAAGGCCTCATGACCCCCACGTTCTGCACCCACTTGGTGGCTGCTTGCTACCTGCTAGGTTCTGCCAGCTCACTCACCCACCTGAGAGGCTTGCTCAGCCTGTCTTTCTGTGGGCCCAACATCATCAACCATTACTTCTGTGACATCCCACTGCTCTTTCAACTGTCCTGTTCGGACACCCAACACAACAAGATTTTACTTACCGTCCTCTCTGGAATGACATCGGTGACCACCTTCCTGATGGTGGTTGGTTCCTATGTGGGAATCCTGCTCACTGTCCTGAAGTCACCCTCCACAAGGAGCAGATATAAAGCGTTCTCCACGTGTGTATCTCACCTAACAGTAGTGACTCTCTTCTACGGAACAGTGATATTTACTTATCTGGGAAGCAGTTCCAGCTACGCACCAGATAGAGCCAAAATCCTGTCCATGTTTTACACCCTTTTGCTGCCAATCCTAAATTTCCTGATATACAGTGTGAGAAACACAGAGGCCAACGAAGCAATGAAAAGAATTATTGTGAGAAAAATATTTGCTCTCTGACTATGAATTTTTAAAAAGTGACATTTAAGGAATGTTTATTGATTCTATAGGCAGGTGCATTGTTTAATACCTGTGAGACTTGTTGGAGGAAACAAAATGGTGTTTTCAAAGTAAATATTCATTATTGGCTTTTGGAAACACACAGACATATATTATATATGTATTATGTATTATGCACATATGAACATATACATATGCAATACTTTCTGTCTGGTAAGGAAGACATTTCCACTGTCCTCTTAGGTTTACTGTTTGAGGACCTGTGAACTAAACTGACAGGCAACAGACTATGAGGTGAATAGATAAAGTTTCCTCGTATGTATATAAGATGCACACACAAAAAAGTGCCTTGCTCAGTAATTAGAGGTGGGGTTTATATACTTAATTTAGCAGAGGAAACACTTCTATGGGAAGAATAAAATGGCTTTTGAGGGAAAAAATGAGAGATAAATTTTGTGATATTGTTTATCAAGGGGCAAGTGGTCTCCTCTGTCTTCTTTCTTGTCAGAACCCCCCGTCCCCCTTGGGAGAGAGCAGTTATAGGCAGCCTCACTCTCAAAATTCCTGCCTTAAATCAGATAAGGGAAGTTCTGCAAGAGCCTCTTTGTGCATCTATTGAATCCTAAATGTCTCCAGTTTAAAATAAGTTTATGTCACTATTTAATTTGGATCCCTTACATTCACAAATTATTATTTTTTTAAATTTTAATGTATTTTTTAAATTTATTATTGAGAGAGAAAGAGAGAGCATGAGCAGGGAGGGGCAGAGAGAGACAGAGACACAGAATCCAAAGCAGGGTCCAGGCTCCCAGCTGTCAGAGCAGAGCCAGACGTGGGGCTCTAACTCACCAGCTATAAGATCATGACCTGAGCCAAAGTTGGGCACTTAACCGACTGAGCCACCCAGACGCCCCTCCCAAATTATTATTTTGAATCTCTACTAACTCACTAAAATCCATTGCAAAGAATGCCGGAGACTTCCTTATTCTTTACGACTCTAGAGGAGCTGCCCTGTTTTACAGATGAGACGACAAAGGACCAATGGAGTTGAAAGCTCACCCAAGCTCAGACAAGATGAACATTTGAGACATAGAATCCAAGCACACAGGCATACATGGTGCCAGGGTGGCTTAGTCCATTGAAAGTCCCACTCTTGATTTCACCACAGCTCCTGGGAGTCAACCCTGTGTCGGGCCTCCATGCTGAGTGTGGAGCCTGCTTAGGATTCTCTCTCTCCCTCAGACCCTCTCCTCCTCTCTTCTCTCTCTCTCTTTCTCCCTAATTAAAAAAAAAAATCAAGCATACATATATCCATATACTTGTACACAGGCCTTCTCCCATTTTACATAAACAAATAGAAGTTCCTATACGCATTTTGTACGCCATTTTTGCCTAGAACCATTACAATTTGAATATTTACCTTAAAAAATAATTCCACAGCTGGGGCTCCTGGCCCAGTCGGTTAGGTGTCCGACTTCAGCTCAGGTCATGATCTCACAGTCTGTGAGTTTGAGCCCTGCATCAGGCTCTGTGCTGACACCTCAGAGCCTGGAGCCTGCTTCAGATTCTGGGTCTCCCTCTCTCTGCCCCTCCCCCGCTTATGCCTCTGTCTCTCTCTCTCAAAAGTAAATAAACGTTAAAATGACAAAAAAAATAATAATTCCACAGACTTTTTTATGGCAATTCCATTTCTCCCAGTTGTTTAAAAGAAGTACCAAAATGGCAATGCAAAGGGATTCTGTCATATCAGAGTACATTGGATTCACTTAAAATCAGCCCTTAGGAAACTTCCACAAAAGAGTACAGCCACTTGAAAATGCTGATAGTTTTTTAAACAAAATGACTGTTGGTATTATATGTGTTCCTCATTGCATATAGTGTTTATTGTTCTGCTTACTCAGACATGGATCAGAAACTGTCCGGTATCATTGTTAAAACCACAACTGCTAAGAAAGCAAGCATAACTTTGGTTAACGGCACTTTTGCAGTATGTAGCTAACAATGGTTTTGAGTTTATGAGAATGTTTATCAAATGGAATGATATTTAGCTCATTCCAGTAAATTTTTCCTGCTAAAACCTATTAACTTACGGAGTTTTTTTTTTTCTTATTTCTGAATAGTCAAATTTAGGTAAATATGTAATATAATGTGTTAAAGCAAATTTTATTTTACTGCTTCTATATGGCCCATATTTCTTTCCAGAATAATCCCACTGTCATATATTTTAACATAATAGCTATTCATTTTCCAAAATATAACTAATCACTGTTGTTGTTATAAATAAACTTCCAATAAGGATGCCTGAGTGGCTCAGTTGGATAAGTGTCAGACTCTTGACTTTGGCTCAGGTCATGATCTCGCGGTTCCTGAGCTGGGACCCTGCACTGGGCTCTACACTGTCAGTGCCTGGGATTCTCCCTCTCTCACTCTCTCTCTGCCCCTCCCCTGTTCACTCTCTCTCTCAAAAATAAATAAATAAACCTTAAAAAATCAAACTTCCAATTGTAAAACTATTACCTAGGAAGGAAGATTTTAGGCAATGGCAAGCAGTTTTCTGGATTTCCCACAATCACAGACTAAAATTTCATTCAATGTTGGCCCTACTAAATATCCATCTCCCGGTGTCATATGCTTAAAGTTTATATGTTTTACAAAGAAATTGAGATCATAATGAAAAAGTTTGTGTATAAATCTTTATTTTCGTAATTGGATTCGTCTCAATAAATTACTTTGGAAAATTCATAGAAAAAATTTTATTTTGATACTATCCTAAATGACTTTCCAAGACACTTGTATGCAACCTAATTCCTTCATCAATACAATTATATTTATTTAAAATTTGAGTTATTATAGCTTTATAGAAATAAATAATAAATGCTCTGCATGATAAAATCTCATAAATAGGAAGTCAAAACCAATAATCTGAAAATTAATGAAGATACAATGAGTGATCGTGCTTTTCTTTCCTCAAATTATCGATTGATTTCATGAGAAGCAATATGAGGACATTAAGTTTCCTCTGTTCTTTTTACTAAAAAAAGGGACTTGAAAATATGGTCATTGAACCAAAGTCAATAAACAGGAACATATTAAATCAAATGGAAGGGATAGGATAAAGGATATTGGTATTCTGAAATATTATACAGTTGCAGAGAGAGGGACTGTTTAAGAATACCATTGAAACCACAAAGAACCCAGATGTATTTAAATATTTCTTACAAAAGTTATAAATTGGTAGAGTGAATTTTCCTAATAGTTTAAGGCTGACATATAAAAGAACAACAAAAATTAACTTCTCATATCCAGTGAGACCTTAGTTATCTACAAAGATAGTTCCTCGAACAATCAGTAAACTACCTTAAGCAAAGTTCACCCTGAAGTTTGCCTCATCTACTTCTGCACTTTGCGATGATCTTGTTTCTGGCAATATATTTATGCTTTTTAAAATTAAGCCAGTAATTTAGTATACTTTTATGCATGTGATTGAATATAGTTTATTTCTGTAGATGTGTAACCAGTCTGAAGATATGTGTTTGATTTTGTTGTTATTAAAAGCCTCTGTTAATAGCCAAATTATGGAAAAAGCCTAAATGTCCATCAACTGATGAATGGATAAAGAAATTGTGGTTTATATACACAATGGAGTTCTACGTGGCAATGAGAAAGAATGAAATATGGCCCTTTGTAGCAACGTGGATGGAACTGGAGAGTGTTATGCTAAGTGAAATAAGCCATACAGAGAAAGACAGATACCATATGTTTTCACTCTTAGGTGGATCCTGAGAAACTTAACAGAAACCCATGGGGGAGGGGAAGGAAAAAAAAAAAGGAGGTTAGAGTGGGAGAGAGCCAAAGCATAAGAGACTCTTAAAAACTGTGAACAAACTGAGGGTTGATGGCGGGAGGGTGGGTGATGGGTATTGAGGAGAGCACCTTTTGCGATGAGCACTGGGTGTTGTATGGAAACCAATTTGACAATAAACTTCATATATTGAAAAAAAATAAAATAAAATTTAAAAAATAAAAAAAGCCTCTGTTAGTGCAATGCTGATAATAATATGTAACTATATCTATATCTAATCTATATCTATCTATCTATCTATATATAAATATGTCTACAAATCTGTTTCCCTGCCTATATAGAAATAGATACACTGTATGGTAAAATTAAGGTATTAAAGTGTTAAGTTCTACTTTAATACACAGTGGTCAAACAATCCTAAATTAATATATGTAGGTGTGACTATCACATATTTCAATGTTCCAATTTGTTTAAGTGCTTTTGTAGGGGAAAGCATATCATCCTGATGAATTAAAAATTAAAAGAGGACACCCTTTATAATTGCCTCATTATTCATTATTGGAGAAATGTCATAAAAAGAAGAGATTAGGTATGTCTTACAGGGTTTGAAGGAATACAATTATAAGAATTTAAAAAAAAAACATTTGAACTAAATGCATTTGAAAATCAAAGAAATGTATCTTTAATGCTACCCTGACTTCTTAGAAGCTGTGTGGAAATACATTTCAACTCAACATAATGAGGCTTTGCAATATATGATATCCTGAGATCAGACGAGATGCAAGAGAGTAAAGATTGCTTAGAAGATTCAAGCCAAAGAGGACAACAATTTGGTGAGAATTTGTAGGGAGCATTTTTAAGGTCCAGATTAATGGTATGTGTATTGGCCTCCAAGTGTCATTTTGAACAATGAGGAATTCTGCTGATGGATATTAAATAGTTTATAACTTATGAATTTCAAAGAGCTGAAAATGGTCTTTTCTTTGGTGCCATGTTCTTTCAGAATCATAGAAATTTCTAATTGAATCGGCCATTGTAATCTGTTCTGGTGAAAAAGCCAAGTACTGAAGAGAAGAAAATGCAACTATATACTATAAATGCATTTGGGCTCATTACTTATTGTGTAATTAGTGACTGTCTGAATTTCAGTTCTGTTCTCTCATATTGGATTAAGTATTGTTGACTCTGGTTCCCAAATACCCTTAAAACAAGTTTTCTCTTCTTCATTAATCATCAGCACTGCTGTCTCAGTTCAGGCCCTATGTTCTCGAATCCTAACTATTGAAATAGCCTTCTGACTTCTTCCATTGCCACTTTACCTTCAGTATGTTTCTATTCTTATCTCAGAAACACACGTTGGTCATAATTCTTTCCTTAATGTCACATATGTTCTCTTATCTTAGTAGGAAGTCCAAATTCCCTGAACTGTTTATACTTCTCTTTAATCATTCTCAAGGGCCAAGAGCAAGAATTCTCATCTTTCCCAAGATTTTCCTTGATAATATCCTTGAGAAAATTAGATTATTTCCTCCATTGTTCTATCATTGTGCACTGTATTGTAACAGTGGATTGTGAACTTTTGTTTTCACTTCTGATTCCTCTTCTGAACTGTTTAATCCTGTGAGGAAAAGACTGCATCTTATTCAAGGACTTTTGGGATAGTTTCAGGATTTCTGGCATAGTGATTATCACATAGTAGGTACACAATACTGACTCGTTTAATAAATCAGGGTGTTAATTATTTCAGAGTGTTTTTCTTTTTTACCTGTGTGGTAATGGCATGTTTGATATTGAGGAGTAAATAAAGATAAGTTTTAAATTAGAAGTTTTTCCATCTAGTATACTTTTTTAAAAAAAATTAGCTATTTATAGGAGTCAGATTCTCAACATGTAAAGTGGTGAGCATATAAATAGTAAGCAAAAATATAAGGAAGTTTTCTTGATGCATAGTAATTAAATAAATACCTAATAAAATAACTTCTGATTTATCAAGCTATTGAGCTTTATTATATATGGAGCTTGAGGAGATGTAAACGATTAATGGAGGCAAGGTTATTATGACACTGATGATCAGGGACAAAGCTCATGGAAATTAAAATTTTCCAGACCACTCTAGAACGCCTCCCAGTGATAGGTCACAGAAAGTAGTAATGCTTCAGGTTATTTAACTGAAGCAAACAAATTAATGTGCATTCTGAATTATTATTTTGTTTTTGAAAAGAGATATCGTGATGAATGTAAATGTCCAATGGTGAAAGAAACAGCTTAATAGACATGGGTGTATAGATATAATAGATTATTGCAAATTTCATTTATATTAAAGACATGAAACAAATGTCAATTGAATACCTAGTCTATCTTCAATATTATAACATATGTATTATAACATAACATCTTGCACTATATATATATATATATATGATATTTAGTTTTATTTTCAAAAACCATGAGGAAGGTACTACCATTGTACTATTGTCACTTTGCAGATGATGGATGCTGAGGATTAAAGACATTACAAAATTTTCACATGGTCATAAAGGCAGTAAATGGTATTTCAAGACACAAACTCAGAATTATGACTCCCAAATCTAAACGTTTTCAACTATAGCACCGTCTTCTTTTGAAAAGTTATAATTACAAAGACTTGGACGTTTAAAAGCATTGAAAATATGTGTGACATATTCTCAAGGGAAAAACATGTGTGCACACACAAAAATAGAATCTGTGGTCCAGATTCAGGTTTCCAAATACCATCGTCCCGTAAAAGATGGCAAGGATCCTTGGAGAAGTAGTTGTTTCTAGAGCCGAGTCTGGGAAAATAGAAGATGAGCCTGGAATATACTGTGCTGCCAGATTTAAGAGGTGAAAAAATAAACACAAAACAAAACAAAACAAAACAAAAAGACAAGAGCATGACCAAAGACCAAAGAGCGAAGTGCGCAGAGACTAATTCAGTAATGGTTCCATTAGCAGAGCTACTTGAGCAATAAAAGAAATGATGGTGGTGTTGGATAACCCAAAGGAAAATTATTCTGAGTACATATTCGTACAACTATCTAACCAAATAAATACATAAAGAAGAAAGAACAACTCTTTCTTACAGAATCATTTCAGTTAAAATATCCGGGCACCTGGGTGGCTCAGTGTGTTGAGAGCCAACTTCATCTGAGGTCATGATCTCATGGTTCGGGGGTTCGAGCCCTGAGTTGGGCTCTGTGCTGACAGCTTAGAGCCTGGTACCTGCTTTGGATTCTGTGTCTCCCTCTCTCTCTCTCTCTGCCCTCCCCTGCTTGCATTCTGCCTCTCTCTCAGAAATAAATAAACATTAAGAAAAATTATATATATATATATATATATATATATATATATATATATATGTTTGAAGGCCCTTTCATGCAGATGGCTGAAGCTGAAGAAGGAAGCTCATCCCCCTCAAGAAGCCACAGCCAAAGCAAAGGCTTTGAAGGCCAAGAAAGCGGTACTGAAAAGTGTCCACAGTCACACAAAAAAGAAGATCTGCAGGTCAGGAACCTTTCCAGGATCCAAGGCACTGAAGGCAGCCCAGTTATTCTCTAAAAAGCACCCCCAGGAGAAACAAGCTTGACCACTAGGCCATCATTAAGTTCCCCCTGACTATAGATGGAGTCAGCCATGAAGAAAATAGAAGACAACACACCTGTGCTCATTGTGGATGCCAAGGCCAACAAGCACCAGGTCCAACAGGCTTTGAAGAAGTTTTACCACATTGACATGGCCAAGGTCAACACCCTGATTAGGCTGGATGGAAAGAAGAAAGCGTGTGTTCCACTGGCTCCCAAGTATGACACTTTGGATGTTGACAACAAAATTGGGTTTATCTAAATTGAGTCCAGTAGGCTAAATCTAAATCTAAATTTTTTCACCAAAATAAATAAAATAAAGTAAAATAATAAAATAAGATAACATAAAAAAATAAAAATGAAAAAATGAAATAAAATAAAATAGTTGAAAGAATGGGAACATGGAAATTAGCCACAAAACACCACAGTAATAATAGGTAGAGGCAACATATTGATGGGTGCCGAAAAGAATAAATGGAATATTTGCATACCCTAAATTATCTTCCCCAAGTATACATAAACTACAAAGAAAAATCCTAAATTTATAGTGAAAAAGGCAGGCAGACACTATGTTAAGTAAATGATCGAGTTTAAATCACTGGTAATATCACTCAGCGACATCACGTATCCTTGGAGAAGATGAAAAGGCATGCATATCACCTCTCTGGCACTTTTCCCCATAATCAATTACCTCAATTTCATCATTAGAAAAATATCATGTAAACTTACATGCAGGGATATTGTACAAAATACTTGATGAGTAATCTTGACAAATATCACAGTCGTGAAAGAAAAGGAAAGAAAATGGGACAGTCACAGATCTCAGGAGACGAGACAGAGGTAACAGTAATGGCAGCATGGTGGTCTAGATTGCACCATAGTGACCCAGAGCCCTTATGCCAGTTATGTACTGGCAACCAGTATACTTACACATCTAGGCTCACCAAAGATCAGACTACCAAAGAGATGAGCCAAATTTTGAATCTCAAAAGAGGCAGTTAACTCTAAGTAATGGAAAAGCAACAGCAGTATCATTCTTATCGGACATCCCAGAGTCCACTTGGGATTCTCTTTCCTCCTCTCTCTGCCCCTCCTCTTCTCATGGTCTATCTCTCTCTCTCTCTCAAAAAATAAGTGAATAAACTTTTCATTTACACCTCAGAGACCTTGTGCATTCAGTTCCAGACCACTGCAATAAAGTGGGTCAAATGAATTTTTTGGTTTCCCAGTGCCTATGAAAGTTATGTTTGCATTATGCTGTAGTCTATTGAGAATAAAACGTGCTTTACTGCTAAAAATGTTAACCATCATCTGAGCTTTCAGTGAGTTGTAATTTTTTTGGAGGGTCTTGTCTCAGTATTGATGGCTGCTGACTGACCAGATGGTTGCTGAAGGTTGGATGGCTGAGGCAATTTCTTAAAATGAGACGACATGAAGTTTGTTACATCAATTGATTCTTCCTTTAACAAACAATTTCTGCGTAGCGTGTGATTCTTTTTAATATCATTTTACCTACGGTAGGACTTCCTTAAAATTGGAGTCATTTCTCCCAAAGCCTCCCGCCGCTTTATCCACTAAGCATATGTGATAGTTTAGGTCTTTTTTCGTTTCAACAATCTTGATGGCTTTTTCACTAGGAGTAGATCCCATCTCAAGAAAACATTTTCTTTGCTCATTTTATAAGAAGCAAGTACTCATGCATTAAAGCTTTATTATGAGATTACGGCCATTCAAACATAATAATGAGGAAAAGTTTGAAATATTGCAAAAATTACCAAAATGTGACAAAGAGACACAAAGTGAGTAAAAGATATTTGAAAAACGACACCTACAGTCTTGCTGACAATGAGTCTCCACAAACTTTCAATCTGCAGGCAACCCCCCCACCAAAAAAAACCAAAACAACAAAAAAAAAAACAAATGCAATATTGGTGATGCGTGGTAAAGTGCAAGAAAACAAGTCCTGTCCGTATCTGTCATTTAATAGCTTCTTAATAGATGGGTGTCGAAAAAATAAGAGAATGGATAGAAATTTGAGATTTCGGGTATACGATCCAAGACTTTCAACGTTTTATTTTTTTCAAGATGCATAACAGGGCAAATAAAAAATGTTGTTCTGTTCCTTTTGTATAAATATCTGAGTCTACTGATCATCTGTAAGTGATAGCACATATATAGTAGATTTTATTCCTTCTTAAAAATCTCTAGTGTGAAACATAGGATTAGAGAGGCATTTATCCCCTTTGCAATGCAGAATCTATCTTGTTTAATCATTGTAATACTAACTCCCTTTATTTTTTAGTGTATTTTTTAAGCTTATTCATTTATTTTTTGAGAGAGAGAGATAGACCATGAGAAGAGGAGGGGCAGAGAGAGGAGGAAAGAGAATCCCAAGTGGAGTCTGCAACCCACTCACCATGAGCTCGTGACCTGAGCCGAAATCAAGAATCAGATGCTCAACGGACAGCCACCCAGGTGCCCTCTAACCCCCTTTCAGAGATAAGCCAAAAAGAGATGACAATTCCAGTAGAAAAATAATTTAGACGAGTCTGTGAGGTCCTTCAAACCTGATGTTTGTCAATCATCATCGGACCTGACGCATTTTGAAAAATTTACCTTTGTGAGTCTGATCCTACTAACCCAGAAATGTTTTAGGGGTGTGGCCTAGGAAATGGCTTTAAAACAGTAAACAAACAACAAATGGAATAATGATATGAATTGAGTTCCTATCAGCCATTCCTGAAACTGGGAGTAGAGTTTGAGTTTTTACTTCAGGTTTCTTGTCTATTTTCCTAGATGGCATTTTCCTTCTTAGTGATTCCATGTGTGCATCATTGAGCACAGTCAACAAAAAATCAGAGTACCTGCATTAAAAATAAATACATAGTGGCGCCTGGGTGGTTCAGTCCGTTAGGCACTGACTTCAGCTCTGGTCATGATCTTGCAGTCCATGAGTTCCAGCCCTGCGAGGGGCTCTGTGCTGACAGCTCAGAGACTAGAGCCTGCTTTGGGTTCTGTGTCTCCCTCTCTCTCTCCCCTCCCCTGCTTGTGCTCTGTCTCTGTCTCTGAAAAAATGAATACACCTTAAAAAACATACATAGATGATTTGTTGACATCACGGTAATGTAATTTCAATGTATAATAACACCATTTAATCAGTAGATAGGAAAAGCTCACTTTTCCTTGCTGGGAGGGTTGTCTGAGAAGCCCAGGCGGAGGCAACAGTGATCTGATATTCTCTAACATCATGTATCTCATATATTTTCATGGTGGTCAGTGTTTTAGAAAATCTTCATATATTTACATATTTATTATATATACATTATATTATAGTTGTATTACATATACATATATATTGCACTGTTATAATATCATATATGTGACATGATATATAACATGATTATATATTATATTTTATCACATCATATGAATTATATATTATATATCATATAATCATATAACATCATATATCATGATACCATACTATATATTCCATATGAATATATTATTATATATAAAATATTTTTTCAATGTATTTTTTACCAATTTTTTAATGTTTATTTATTTATTTTTTGAGAAAGAGAGACAGAGTGTGAGTGGGGAGGGACAGAGAGAGAGAGGGAGACAGAATCCAAAGCAGGCTCCAGGTTCTGAGCTATCAGCATAGAGCCCAAGGTGGGGCTCGAACTCACGAACCATGAGATCATAACCTGAGCTGAAGTCAGCCGCTTAACCAACTGAGCCACCCAGGTACCCCTCAATATATTTTATATGAGTAGATAAAATATATGATTAGAACATATTTTATAATAAAATAGATTTTATATAGAAAATATATGAATAGAATATATTTTTCCTATATTCTGTATGTATATATTATTATATATGATTTATATTCTATAAACATGTATTGTGTATATATTATATATTATGTATATATTATATATATGCTAATAATATAAAAAATGACTTTCAAAACTATATCAATTATATTTTTCAGTATATCCATTGCCATTTAAAGTGAAATACACAAAAGGAAGGGGTATGTATTTCTGAACATTTCCATTGGAAATGTATCCCAGGCAAATTAAGAATAAGCCTTTGGGTACAATTAAAATGCAAATCTCAAGAGATCAAAGATGCTAATTGATCAATTCCTTTATGATATGAGTTTGAGATTTGGGAAGAGATGTTGCTATAAGAAGAGTGTTAACACACTACATTTCCAAAGACAATTCTTTGTCCTGGGACTGCATTAGAAATACATGAAGAACAACACGAATCCTGAATGTGAATCTAGCTTTGAGCTAAAGCAGTAGATATTAATTCTCAACAAGGCACGTGAAAATAAATAGTTATTGTAGTTAACTTGGGTGTCATTTCCATTCTATCAATGAAAGATAATAGACACATTACCCAGAACTCTCCTCAACACCAGCAATTTTTTTCATCAACTTCATAATATTAACAGAGTTCCATTATATAGGAAATAGAGCTCTGTGCTAAACCACAGCAACAGATGAAAGCTGTCGCATTAACAATTCATGAGATCCAGAACTGCAAATAAGGGAAATATATGTCACAAACTAATGGTGAATTTGGTGAATATTGAATGATGTCTTCTCTTCCTGTCATCTGATAATAAACCTCAAAATCACAGGAAGATGACCGAAAGAGGCTTCGTTTGGATGACTGAATCTCAGGTTAAGTCTAATCTTATCTTCTTTCTGAAAATGTGTGCACGTGTTTTTCACACTGAAAACCTTTCTCTGCCTCTTTTTACATGACTGCATCTTTCAGTAAACCTTAAGAAAAGTGCCTCCAGGGGTGCCTGGGTGACTCTGGCGTTGAGCTTCTGACTTGATTTCATCTCAGGTCATGATCTCAGTTTGTGGGGTTGAGCCCTGCGTCGGGCTCAGCAATGGCAGTGCAGAGCATGTTTGAGATTCTTTCTCCCTCTGCCCCTCTATCCTGCTTTCTCGATTTCTCTCTCTCTGAAAATAAATAAATAAACAAGAAGAAAACTAAAGTGCCTCTAATGAAAGGCAAGAAGAAATGCCTTCATTGATTAAATGCTTGTTAAATGGATTGGTGATGAATAGGCACCCTCGAGAGGGTGGGAGACACTAAATGATCAAGGCTCCTTAATACAACATCAAGTCCCTTTGGATCACTCGGGTGGAGTGTTAAACATCTGAAACAAACTTGCATTAATCATCATATTTATGTCACCTGAATTAGGCAAATAACTTCTCTAATTTCTAGTAAGATCACCTTGTGTTTTAATACTTGGTTGTAAATCACATTTATTTTACTATTTTTAGCCTTTCTATTTTTGACTTGGAAACTACTGTTTTTGGCAATGAATTGTCTGTTGCCTGATGTCACAGATAACCATGTGCTTTATTTAGGAGCAAACATGTTTGCTGAGCGCATGCACAAAACAATTTGGCTATGTTATAGATTAACTCTCATGTTTGGTCTTTCTTTACTCACCAATAGAAAGGGTATGTGACAAAAAAGGTATAAAGAATTTTATCATTAACGTGTAAAGTAAGCAGGATTTTTCATATATATATATATACATGAATATATATGTGTGTGTATATATATCTATATATCTGTGTGTATATGTATGTATATATATATATATATATATATATATGTTTTCTTTAAAAAATTTAGCAAAGCTTTATTGACTACAAGAAACGATTAGATGTGCTCATATAAGATCTTGTTAAGCTCCTAAAATGACCCTTTAAAGTATCTGTTAGGTGTTGACAAATTAAAACTGCCACAGAAAGGTATCACTGAATTCACAAATTATAGAACTTTCTTTCCTAAATAGCCTTTATATTCTCTAAGAGCATCATATAATTGATTCCAGTAGGTAAGTTGCAAAAGGTATGATTTGGGGCCCAACGGTAGACTGGAGTAGATGGTAGTATATTCCAGGAAGGATCTCTTCCAAAATCATTCCGCCATCTTTGACCCTCTCATTATTGGAGTCTAGGTCAACTCTGGGTACTAAGTCTTTAAGCTTGAATTCTTTTCTGACTTTTGTTTCTGCTTTTCAGCAGGTAAGGTAAAAGGCCTGAGTTGATAAAAATGACTGGGAACAATTTCACTGAGATCACTCTCTTCATCCTCTCTGGATTTGCAAATCACCCGGAACTACAAGTCAGTCTTTTCTTAATGTTCCTCTTTATTTATCTGTTCACTGTTCTGGGGAACCTTGGGCTGATCATGTTAATCAGAATTGACTCTCATCTTCGCACACCTATGTACTTTTTTCTTAGCAACTTAGCATTTATTGACATATTTTATTCTTCCACTGTAACACCCAAGGCGCTGGTAAATTTCCAATCCAAACAGAAAACCATCTCTTTTGTTGCCTGCTTTGTTCAGATGTACTTTTTTGTGGGTTTGGTGTGTAGTGAGTGTTTTCTTTTGGGATCAATGGCCTATGACCGCTACGTAGCAATCTGCAATCCCTTATTGTACTCAGTGGTTATGTCCCGGAAAGTGTGCAACGGGCTGGGAGTCATGCCATATGCAATAGGCTTCACGAATTCTCTGATATCCGTCTGTGTGATAAGCAGCTTGGCATTCTGTGATTCCAGCATCAATCATTTCTTCTGTGATACCACAGCTCTTTTGGCCCTGTCTTGTGCAGATGCGTTCAGCACAGAAATGGTGATCTTTGTCTTAGCTGGGACCACCCTTCTTAGCTCTCTGCTCATCATCACAGTCACTTACGTTGCCATCATCTCGGCCATTCTCAAGATCCAGTCTGCAGCAGGCAGACAGAAGGCCTTTTCCACCTGTGCTTCCCACCTCATGGGCGTCACTATCTTCTATGGGTCCCTGATTTTCACGTATTTGCAGCCTGATAACACATCATCCCTGACCCAGGCACAGGTGGCGTCCGTATTCTATACCATCGTCATTCCGATGCTGAATCCACTGATCTATAGTCTGAGGAACAGAGATGTGAAAAATGCTCTCCTGAGAGTCATGCATAGAAAACTTTTTTCATGACAAATTTGTGCATGTTACAATTAAAACTCACCTGGGTGGTTTCAGGCATTCAATTACCGCAACAATCAGGAAAATTGGAAAATGAACCCAAAAGGCTTACGCAAACTAAATCATAACTTAGAGTCTTGAAATTTGGGAGGCGAAATATTATTTTATTTGTTTATGCAGAGTACTGAATCAGCGCACGAGGAGTTCGTTTCAGCATATAGATTATATATACTGTCTACACAGTGAGTTGCAAATACAATGTCAACGGACACTGGGTAATATAGGCAATCTCTTGATCATGTGAATTCATTTTGCCACATCGTTAAACGTGAGCTTTGATGGCATAGAAAAGTGATGTCTATGTGGCGGACTATGGTCTTAAACTCAAACACAGCAGAGTTTTATTTCGAAAAAACCATAATGTGCCTCCCAAACTTCAAACATTTGGTAAACATTTAAATGCCTGTGTGTGTCGATAAATAAAGCACCAGCTGTAGCACAATTCCTGAGTCATTTGGAAGTATATTACAACGATGCTTGTTTTTCCAAATCAGGCAGACATGCTCGGTGAAGTCTATGGTATTAAAAGGAGAAACTGGGCTTTTATTTTGTTTTTCCTTGAAAAGGGACTCCGTTTAATGGACTCCCTCAGGCACTGTTACAAATGACCACTGGAAAGAACGTGTCCTTCAGTACTGCCTTTGTTGTGCATAAGTCACCGAGCAGTAGTCAAAGTTGCTGGCGACCACTTTTAAAAAATACGTTGAAGGATGCCTGGGTTGCTCAATCCGTTGAGCATCCAACGTCAGCTCAGATCATGATCTCAAGGTTCGTGAGTTCGAGCCCTGCATTGGGCTCACTCCTGTCAGTGTGGAGACCACCTCAGATCCTCTGTCTCCCTGCCCCCCCACCCCGCTCTCTCTCTCTTCCCCTTATCCACTCATGCTCTCTCTCTCTCTCAAAAATAAATAAACACTAAAAAATTAAAATATACATTGAGGGATGTCTCAGTGGCTTAGTCGGTTAAGTATCTGACTTCAGTTCAAAGTCGTGATCTCAGGGTTCCTGGGTCCCAGGCCCACATTGGGCTTTGCCCTGAGAGTGCAGAACCTACTTGAGATTCTCTCTGCCCCTCCCCCACCGTGCTTTCTCTCTCTCTCTCTCTCTCTCTCTCTCTGAAAACAAATAATAAACTTAAAAGAAATAAAAAAATAAAAAAATAAAATATGTGCCCAAAGGGACTGAAGATAAATTTGACTGAAGCTGTTTTACAAGAACATGTGTGTGATTAATAACATTTATTTCTGGCCAACAAGAATGTAAGCTCTTTCAGAGCAGAGTTTACTTATTCATATCTGTGCTCTCCACATTTAGGAAACGTATCATATGCACAACATGTGAGTAAATACTTTCTTTGCTTTCTGTGTCCTGTACAGTGATGGAAGCATAGAGGGGGTAGATTCTGCTTTTCTCCTGTTTGTGTCTTTCTTTGGTAGAAGTCAGATGGTCACGTGCATATTGATATTCAACAACATTAGTAGAAAATTCCATTTCTAGAATTTTTTCAAAAATCATGGCTTATTTATAAATTAAAACTGGCATAATGACTAGCAGATATACTTCTTTTCAAAGGGCTTTTTTTCCTTCAACAGTTAGGATGTGTAAATAAATACACTCTGAATTATACTTGGTATAAATAATTTTAAATAATTGGCGTAAGTTGGAGGGGGTTCTCATAGGTCATACATCACAAACAAAGTAAATGAAGAATCCCAGTTTTCAGTCTTGGGAGAGGCTGAAGGGATCTGTATGTGCCCATATATGTATTTGCTTTGCAATTTTGAATTTTCTTCTCTGATCTATCTTACTGGGCTCTGACTCTTGCAACCTTCATTTTATAAAGCAACATCTTACGTTATAAACTATGGTAAGTGACACCTTATGAGACATACTATGCTTTATTTTTTATTTTTTTAATATGAATTTTGTTGTCAAATTGGTTTCCATACAACACCCGGTGCTCATCCCAACAGGTGCCCCCTTACTATGCTTTAATTTATGGGCCTTTTGAGGCTACTGTTTCTCTAGCTCATCATTCATTCTCTTTCATTAAGCCTATGTGAGTTTTTTCTTCCTTCTGAGCACAGCGTCTGACTCAGATTGATTGCTCTGAAGGTTTTTCACCAGCAGCTTTGAAAACTATTCAACTGATTATATTTCCTTTTTCCCCCCCTCTTTCCACCAAGGATTTTCATTCATGCATTCTAAGTACACTGTTCAATTTTTTTTATAATTGTGTGGCTTTCGCACGTGACTTATATTTACCCTGGATCTAATTGTATGTATTATTTTTATTTTCTTGCATTGCAAGTATATTCTGCTGTAAGTAATTTCAAGATTTAACATTTATTTAGCATTAATAAAACTATGTATTTACTTTCTCTCTTATATTAATATTTTTTGCTGTTCTTGGTCTAGGAGCAAAAACATAACACACTTTTCTTGCCCAGCATAAGAAGTAGTAGTATATTTTATTTGCCCACACTTATGCCCAAATGTCCATCTTTGTTTTTCAATATGTTCTTCAGATATGTTGCTGGTATACTTTCCCTTATACTAGTCTATCTTCTAGCTGCTCTTTCTGTACCTTCTCTTTGGACCCTGTAATACAAATCTTTCCATAATAGGTCATGCATGCCTTTGTCATTTCTTCAGTCCTTTTTTTCTGCCAGGCTCTCCCAAAACTTTTGCCTTTGACCACTCCAGATAATCCACTCCCTCATATCTGGGACCATGTCCCAGAACTTATCAGGGCATATTGAATTTGCCAGATATCTTCTTTTAAAAAATATGCTAAAAAACTATTCAATTTAAAATATATGATGCACTGGGCTTCAATATGAAAATGCAGAGTGTTTTTGTTTTTCCGATCTGTTAAACTTACGGTGCCCTTATAATATTCCAGTTGACCATTTGTGTTCCTTGAGCTTGCCTTCTGTGTCACAACCTTTAACATACCTTTATATCAAGATAAAAAATCATAAGATTATTCTTCTTAACTTGTTTTATTTTAATAAGTATTGCGGGAACTCCTGAAGAAACAATTTACTCAATAAAAATAAAACATATAGAATGAAATTGACTTATTGATATCAGGTAGTGTTAGACTCACACTTGTGCTCATACACAAAGATCAGAGGCTTATTCCAAAATAAATTTCAGGGGCACCTGCATGGTTCAGTTGGTTAAGCTTGATTTTGGCGCAGGCCATGATCTCAGGATTGTGAGATTGAGCCCTGTGTTAGGCTCCGCACTGAATGTGGAGCTTGCTTAAGATTCTCTCTCTTCCTCTCCCTACTCCCCTCTCCCTTGCTCAAGCTCTCTCTCTCTCTCTAAAATAATTTTAAAAAAAATTAGAAATACATTTCAGAATATTGTTTGATAATGGGAGAAATAAGTGTAGAATAATTTAGGACTTTGCACTGGATAACTGTCTTTCAAAGTATGGGGCAGAGAATGGGTAGATCAAACTATCTAAAAATAACTAAAAGGCAACAGGTAAAAAAGAAAAAATCATTTCAGGAAAGGAAACTAAAAATATAGGTGTTATGAGAAAATATAAGTTATTTTGCATTTATTCAGTGTAATACATTTCTCTAAAAGGACGAAAATTGTAAAAGTGAGTCAAAACACAAACTCTCTGGTGTTTATAGCAGCTTTATCGACAATTGTCAAATTATGGAAAGAGCCCAAATGTTCATCAACTGAGGAATGGATAAAGAAGATGTGGTGTATACATATGTATATATACACGTATACACACACACACACACACACACACACACACACACACACACATACACACACACTAGATTATTCAGCCATAAGAAAGAATGAAATATTTGTATTATTATTTTTTAATGTTTTTATTTTTGAGAGAGACAGTGTGAGTGGGGATGAGAGACAGGGAGACACAGAATCTGAAGCAGGCTCCAGGCTCTGAGCTGTCAGCACAGAGCCCGATGCAGGGTTTAGGCTCACAAACTGTGAGATCATGACCTGAGTCAAAGTTGGTCGCTTAACCCACACAGCCAATTAGGCACCCCAAGAAAGAATGAAATCTTAACATTTGCAACAACGTGGATGGAGCTAGAGGGTATTAGACTAAGTGAAATAAGTTAGTCAGAGAAAGACAAATAGTATATGATTACAATCATGTAGAATTTAAGAAATGAAACAAATGAACACAGGGATAAAAAATAAAGAGAAGGAGAGAGAGAGAGAGAGAGAGAGAGAGAGAGAGAGAGAGAGAGGCAAACCAAGAAACAGACTCTTAACTATAGATAACAAACTGATGGTTACTGGAGGGGAGTTGGGTGGGGGGTTGAGGAAATAGTTGTTGGGCATTAAGGGCGGCACTTGTTGTAATGAGAATTGGGAGTTGTATGTAAGTGATGAATCACTAAATTCTACACAAGAAACCAATAGCACACTGTGTGTCAACTACCTGGAATTTAAATAAAAATTTGGAGGAAAAAAACCACAAAATACAAACTCCAGTATATCTTTACACAATTTTTGCCAAAATTAAGTGAGGTAAAACATTAGGAATGTAACAAAACCAAAGGAGAGTTTCTCCAACTCATGCACAGCAAGCCAATAAAAATGGACACCGAGGCTTTGCCTGGAGAAAGAGGCTATTTATTGGTGTAGCACCACCCAGAAGAACAGGGAGCTAATGCTCTAAAGTCTTGAGCTCACTGATACCTTGAAAGTGAGGATGTTTAAGGGTAAAATTTGTGGCAGTGGTCCCTGGGAAGGTGGATGCATTGACTGGAGGCCCATGCGATCATGCTAGCATGCTCTGAGACTTGGGATATGAAAATATATCTTTACTCCTTATGTTGGAGAGTTCATTAGGCATGTCTCATGATTATATCCCTAGGGTGATTCTGGTTAAGTACTTGTCCTACATATAGGCTCCTTTGAATGATAAGCAAGCGTCTTTACCCGTTGAGCTCAGTGTTCCTTGACCGGACCCATACCTGGAGCTGATAGAACCTCTGGTGTTCATCCTTCCATCTGAACTGACAAGATGGACGCTGGCTTCAGGAAGAAGGAAATCATTGTGTAGAACATTATTTCTACTATTCCATTGGCCTGCCCCTCACTTCCTCCAGATATTTTTGTGTGTCTCCACATCTTTCAGTGTGACCCTATCACTAAAGGTTTCTCTGAGAATAAAGGTTATTTGAAGATAGTAAGTCCAACTGTCTCCATGCTCTCTTCACTTTGCTCTTCCTCACCGCCTTTGTCACCATTGACATCCAGGTACTTCACTGTTATTTCTCTGGTCACCTCTGCTCCCACAATAGAATGATACTTACTACACAGTATTTGCTATTCCTCCAACTGCATGGTCCATCAACTGATGTTCCCAATGGTCTGAAACGCTTTTGTCCAAGTACCTACATGACTAACTCTTCCTTCCTTCAAATCTTTGCTCAAATGCCAACGTTTCATTGAAGTCTACCTTGACCACTCTATGTCTGATTGCTTCCTCATGCCCCTACTCCGTCACTTAAGCTGTTTTACATTTTATTTTTTTACGGCACTTCTCACCTCCTAACATGTTGTATCACTGATTTTCGTATTTTTGTTTGTTTCCCCCTGCTGAGAATTTACAATCTATAAATACTATAGTTGGTAAGCCAGACTTCCATATCAACATATAAGCCTTTCTTTCCTGGCATATATGAGTTGCTTATACTAATTGATTGCAATTAATCCATAAATCTCAATAAATTTACACATTTACCTTAAAAGAGGTCACATTTTCTGCATGCCTGCAACACAATTTAAAATTAATATTTGAGGGTTACTTGGGTGGCTCAGTCAGTTGAGCATCCAACTTCGGCTCAGGTCATGATCTCACAGCTCGTGAGGTTGAGCCCTGCGTCAGGCTCTGTGCTGACCGCTCGGAGCCTGGAGCCTGCTTCAGATTCTGTGCCTCCCTCTCTCTCTGCCCCAACCCACTCACATTCTGTCTCTGTCTCTCTCAAAAATATATAAACATTAAAAAAATAAAATTAAATTAATATTAAAAAAAGAAAAAAATGTGTCATTTAGTTTGCTAATTAAAAACACAGACTTTTTAAAATATTGAATTATTATTAATCAAGTAAGAAATAAAAAAAATATAACTTTACCTTATCTAATAATAAACCACAATGGGGATAATTAATATCACTACATATAAGTTAAAAGTGAAGTAACACTCAGATTAATAATGCAAATATTAATTTCCTATATTATTAAACAGATAGCAAAATGTGAATAAAACAAGAAGTCATTACTAGGTGCAGAAGCAAAAACAAACAAAAAATTAATTGAACCTGAAGGGAAGTGGAATTTGCCACTCCCAAAATATGTCTCTTTGGCGTAAGCGTTTTTCTTGTGCTGGTGATTTTTAAGAAATAGTAGACACAACAGAAGCTCTGAAAACAAGTAGAACTCACTGTTTTGTAAAAGACATTTACATTTATAAGGAAAATCTCCATTGATGTAAATGTCTCCCTCTTTGTACCAGGAAGAAGAGAACTAAATCTCTAGAAACTACCAAGAATGGAGAAGGCATGAATTTAAATCTGAATAAGGAGCATGCCCTTTTTTTTCTGTGATTTTCCTAGTAACTTCCTACAACTGGCTTCCATCTTTTGTGTTTAACAGGAGATAGTGTTTAAGGTGGTGACTTGGGCCACTTGGGGAGTTAGTTTTCTTGGTCATCTTGTCACCTGAAACTAGGTTCACCTCTTGGTGGGTGTGGAGCCAAAAGATACAACCATGTCAAGGAGTAGAAAGGAAGGATTTTACTTGCAACAAGTAAAATAGAACACTGGGGATATTTCCCTAAACAGTGTCTCCTCAGACAACAAAATTGGGGAAGTTTTAAGCTAAGGGTGCATGCATATTCATGAAGGGGCTGACACAATGGGGGATTCAGCATAGAATTGGGGCAAAAGTCACCTTAAGGTGATAGAGTCTGTCATAGTTGACCAAAGTTGAGTGGGCGGGCAAGAGTCAGTATCATCAATTCCCTGGCTCCAACTGGTCCAGTGTTTGAGGGCTCAAAGAGACTTAAATCCTGCAAAAATAACTCAAAAATATGTTTGGGGTAAGATGTGCTGGTCAGGCATAGATCACAAAATGGCCAGGACCTAAAATGATTTTTCTTATGTTAAGAAAGCTCTCTCTTTTTCTGGGGCCACCTAACTCTTTCTGGTTACAATCTCCCATGTATACAATAAATATGCAAGTTATTACACTTCTGTTTGTTTTTCTTTTGTTAATATGTCTTTTATTATGAGAGGAGGGGGTGTCTCAGCCAAGAATCTAGAAAGGTAGAGGAAAAATTATTTTTCCTTGCCCGTAAGCCTTATAAAATAGGAGAAATAAAATGGTAAAACTTTGATATAAATTGATGTATTTGAACACAAGAAAAAATAGAAATAACTTCTTCACCATCCCAGTAAAAAATTTAGAGCATCCCAAAAGAAAATCACACCATCAGACTCTTCATTGTGTGACTTCTAAGGAAAAAGACAACTATTTTCTCAAATCTATCATAGCTACATTTAGTCCTTGAACTTTTGTCCTTGGAGACATGCCAAGCAATCTTCCTTAGAAATTGGTCCATAGGGATGACCAAATGTTGCATTATCTTAAGTCCCCAGTACATGAGGTGTCCTGGAATTATCAGGATGACAGGTAAGACATATTCTGCTCTGCTTATGTTCAGAATAGATTCCTGATATTCTTTTTAGAAATAATTTTCCTGTTTGACCAGGACCTGAACAAAATTTCCAGGTTGATTATTTTTTATTTCAGAATGAATGCACTAAAATTTAAAGAGAACTTAAAGAAAACAAATATTATATTACAGAAATTTTCAGCTCAAATGTTTTTCATATTTGATTTGTGAGCAGAACTTGAGGTTGACAACCTTCTAGGTGGATCGTGTTGGAAGAAAGGTTTTTTCCCCTCCAACTTTCGTTCACAGTAAGTATTATTCTCTCAAAATTAGAGGTCTTAATTTAGTTGGGATCAAATATAATGGGGACATTATCAGAACAGTATGCATACACATGTCATTTAGACTTTCCCCAAATAATGTCAGGATTTGTGGAATCAGAAATATAGAGTTAGTGGAATCAGGGTCTATGAGTAATGAATATATTTTCAAAATTTTATTTTAAATGCTCAGATTAGGAAAACACACCTTTTGGAAACTAAAACCAATATGGGGTCTACAATTTTAATACACTTAACTAAAGTCCTCTAAGTTTGAAATTTGTCATTTGTATTAAATAATATTGAAAAAAAAAGGACACTGAATGATGCTTTAAAATTGCTTTTATATCATCATTTATGATTTATCTAACTTTTTTTCAGGTTTGCTGAAATTAATTATAAACAAGAATATAGTAGTATGCGCATGCTCTCTGGAGTCAACCTAACTTGTAGAATCACAGAGCAGCATTTAATAGCTCTGACTCTGAATAAGTTTCTTGAACTTTTTCTCATATAAAAATGTGGCTAAGAGTAGTAGCACCTGGGGTACAATATGCCACATGGACTAAATACATTAAGAAGCATTTAGAACAGACTGGGCTCATTTTAATTATTCAACATGTTAGCTTTCATTATCTTGTATTCAAAGGTGAATTTATTTCCATTTTTATATTTGGCAATCAAATTAAGATTTTTTTCAGTCATATTTTATAAATCACTCATTACCATCAATTTCTAGAAACACCCCACTAATGTAAATACGCCATGTCATTCACATAAACACACTTTTTGAAGTCATTCCTGTTAAGGGTCAACTTTGATTTTTTTCACAGTTCAAAGCAGTTGAAAGCTATGGGTAGAAAGAATAACACACATGTGCCTGACTTCATCCTTATGGGGCTGACAGATTCTGAAGAGATCCAGCTGGTCCTTTTCATGCTGTTTCTCCTGATATACCTGGTTACTCTGCTGGGAAATGCGGGGATGATATTGATCACCCACCTGGATCTCCAGCTTCACACCCCCATGTATTTTTTCCTCCGTCACCTGTCATTTCTTGACCTCAGTTACTCAACTGTCATCACACCTAAAACCTTACAGAACTTACTGACTTCCACCAAGTATATTTCATACACGAGCTGCTTCACCCAGATGTCCTTTTTTGTCTTCTTGGGCGCCACTGAATGTTTCCTTCTCTCCTCAATGGCCTATGATCGCTATGTTGCTATCTGCAATCCTCTGCACTACCCAGTGGTTATGTCTGCAAGGTTCTGCTCTCACCTCATCTTTGGGTCCTATATGATTGGCTTTGTGGACTCCTTTGTCAATGGGCTTTGCATGAGCAGGTTGCATTTCTGCGACTCCAATGTAATCCATCACTTTTTCTGTGACACAACCCCAGTTTTAGCCTTGTCTTGCACTGACACACATGACATTGAAATCATGATATTTATTGTCGCTGGCTCCACTCTAACGGTGTCTCTTATCACAATATCTGTGTCCTATGTGTCCATTCTGTCTACTATCCTGAAAATTACTTCCACTTCAGGAAAGAAAAAAGCCTTCTCTACTTGTGCCTCTCATCTCCTGGGAGTCGCCATCTTTTATGGCACTATGATTTTTACTTATTTAAAGCCAAGTAAGTCTTATTCCTTGGGAAAGGATCAAGTGGCTTCTGTTTTTTATACTATTGTGATCCCCATGCTGAATCCACTCATTTATAGTCTCAGGAACAAAGAAGTGAAAAATGCTCTCCTTAGAGTCATGCGGAAGGGTGAGGGCTCTGGGCAGTTGAAATAGGTGATGCTCAACTTTTCAGTTCATTGCTCTTCTTCTTCCGTATAGTGTATTTCTTTTGTCTCTCTCCAAAAACTTTCATTTGTTTGTACTTCCATTGAACCATTCTTTACTTGACCAAATATGATCTCGGACATTTCCAGGAAGATGTCTTTAGAAATTCCATGTTGTAATTGAAAACCATGAAATATGTTTTAAATCTATGGTCTAACCGCATGTTTTTTTTTTTTTTCAGTGTTGAATGTTTTTATTTATTTTTATTTATTGTCAGTTAACAAACATACAGTGTAGTCTTGGCTTCAGGAGTAGATTCCCAGGATTCATCACTTATATACAACACCTAGTGCTTATCAGAACAAGTGCCCTTCTCAATGCCCATCATCCATTTTTCCCACCCCCCACTGCCATCAATACTCAGTTTATTCTCTGTATTTAAAAGTCTCTTAAGGTTTGTCTCTCTCTCTGTTTGTATCTTATTTTTCCTTCCCTTTCTCTGTGGTCTTCTGTTAAGTTTCTCAAGTTCCACATATGAGTCATATCATATGATATCTGTCTTTCTCTGATTGACTTATTTCACTTGGCATAATAACTTCCAGTTCCATCCACGTTGTTGCAAATGGCAAGATTTTATTCTTTTTCATCACCAAGTAGCATTCCATTGTGTATATATACCACATCTTCTTTATCCATTCATCAGTTGATGGACATGTGGACTTTTTCCACAATTTGGCTATTGTTGATAGTGCTTCTATAAACATTATGGTAAATGCATGTGTTTTAAAGGCAACTGATGTGCAAAATGGGACAATATAGTTGTCATCTTTTATTTTAAAAAAAAATTTTTTTTCAACGTTTTTATTTATTTTTGGGACAGAGAGAGACAGAGCATGAACGGGGGAGGGGCAGAGAGAGAGGGAGACACAGAATCGGAAACAGGCTCCAGGCTCCGAGCCATCAGCCCAGAGCCTGACGCGGGGCTCGAACTCATGGACCGCGAGATCGTGACCTGGCTGAAGCCGGACGCTTAACCGACTGCGCCACCCAGGCGCCCCAGTTGTCATCTTTTAAACTCTATCAAACAAATTCCCATGAATAGAGTTCTTCAGAGATCTTTATTATGGAAAAGAACTCCATTTTTGGCACAATACCAGTTTCAGAAATCATTTTGTTTATTATATAGAGAAAAAAATTAGCAGAGTGATTATGAGAACTTGCTGTGAAACCAAGCATTCAAGTATATGGATTCTACACTACCCTTTTAGCTGTATAACCCTCAATGGATCACTGAAAATCTAAGCCTCAGTTTTCTCAACTGTATAAGATAAATAATAATTCCAGGGCTATCTAGTTAATTATAAAGATTAGATCAGATAATAGATGTGAAGCATTCAAGGCAGTCCTAATAAATGTGGGCCATTATCATTAGAAGGCTTACATTCCTGCAATATTTTCAATGCACAATGGCTTTTTCTTAAAGAGTATTCACTCGTGTTTTATAAATTACTTTTTGCCAACTTAACTGACAAACAACTAAGGAAAAGCTCAGCATTTCAGTTTTGGATTTAAAATGGTTTATGTTAACATTGGAGAAGGCTTGGAAACCACGGAAAAGAGGAAGGAAATAGAAATACCTTAACAGTCTTTAACAGTTTTGTGTGTGTTCTTCTGGATCTATAGTTATGTATGCATGTGCGTATATTACATACATAAGCAAAATTTCTGTCATTTTCCATGTGTTTTTCTACACTTTCTGTATACACTTGAAAGTTTAACTTTTGATAATTCCTTTGTCATTGAAATCTGAGATGAACGTGTTCTGAAATATTTGGGAAAAAATTAAGAGTCTCATGTTGCAGTGCTTTGGATCGGAAATGTAAATGTATCAACTTAAAAATCTGTATGCAGTGACATCTCTTTGGTGGCTACCTGCTAAACATTTAAAAACCTTACCTTTCTGTGACATTTAATAAGCTTCAGTAGACAGCTGCTTTGTTGAAGCTTTGTGTGTTTTCTCAAAACTCATTGCTTTTCTCCTCATTTTTATAGATTTGCTATGGTCACTAAAAATAAATGTTGAATTAAGTGTTCGACTCGTTTGTTTTAATTTTTTAACAGAGACAAGCTGTAAAGCCAAGAAATGACAATGAATTCAGAATTTGTGGCAGCCCGTAAACTGTAGTCATACTGCTGAAATTTCCTTTATTTTTACATTTTCTCTCTCCATAATCTGAATTACAATTTTAGTTTTCTCTGCTATGTAAATGTTAAGAATGTATTTTTCCACTTTCCAAGTATCTGTTTCTTTTGTTTAAACTTTTGTAACTAGATAGTTTTCATTCAAGCAATAATTTTATAACATTTTCACTTTTTGAAATGTATCACATTTTTTGTATAACTATAGTTCATTATTTTTCCTACATGCTTTTTTAAGTGTTCAAAATAAAGTGCAAAAGTGTAAACTTTCTTTTAGAAGTTAAAAGTTAAAAATTTTTTCACTAATTCAGAGCGCCCGGTGGCTCAGTCGGTTGAACGTCTGACTTCAGCTCAGGTCATGATCTTATGGCTTGTGAGTTCCAGTCCCGTGTCCCTCTCGGTTAACAACCGGAGCCTGCTTTGGATTCTGTGTCTCCCTCTCTCTCTGCCCCTCCCCTGCTCGTGCTCCATCTCTCTCTCAAAAATACATTAAAAATTTTTTAAAAATTGTTTTCACTAATTCAAAAGTACTGAAAAACCTATTCAAACCTTCTAAATACGCGTTATTTTCGTCCCCTTAATTTATTTTACAAGTTTCCTGCTCATATATCATGCCATTTATAATCATTATGACTTAGTTTTTGCTTTGATATCCATGTGGTCTAGACTCTTTCTTTGGAGCTATTGTTACCTGTTTTTGTTTGCAATTGGTAATGAGTGTATGATAAACACTTGTTGATAACAAGTGTATGATAAATACTATATTATTGTTGAATAATATACTTTTTGGCTGCTCTTTCATCTTTTACATGCACTATGTCATTTAATACATTTACCGGTCTTTTCATTTTTCTGATCTTTTTTATAAACTATCTTTGCACCTTGTTTTCATTTAGGTCTACTTCTGTGATTAGGAAATGCACTCTGCTGGCTTGAATTGGCAAAGATGGCCAATAGATTCTGTGACTGTGTAGACAGCACTTAGGTTGAACACATGCTAATTAAATTAAATTAAATTTATAATTAAACTAGGACTACTGTAATTTTTTATAATATAATTTGGAAAGCATTACGTATTACATACATGTAACTATAATCTATGCACAATATGCAAGATTTAGACTGTGTTTGCCCTATAAAATTCCCTGTTACATAAGTGCATATCATATTTTATGTAAAATGTGGTCTAGACATAATTTAAGACATATTATTTTTGCTTATGGTGCCATGCCAAAATGCTATTTAATACAAATAGGTTAAAGAAATAAGAGTAGAATAGAGTATGTCAAAAATACGAGGGGTGTGTGAGTGGCTCAGTTGATTAAGCGACTGACCCTCGATCTCAGCTCAGGTCATGATCTCATGGGTTTATGAGTTCAAGCCCTGAATTGGGCCACACGCTGTCAGTGTGGAACCTGCTTGAGATTCTCTCTCTCTCTCTCTCTGTCTCTCTGTCTCTCTCTGTCTCTCTCCATCCCTCTCCCCACCCCGTCTCTCTCTGCCTCTCTCTCTCTCTCTCTCTCAGAATAAACTTAAAAATACATTAGAAAAAAAGAGCATGTCAAAAACATGAAAAGCTGTGCCTGCTTCCAGGAAATTGATAGTGTTGGTAATAACATATTTTGTTGAGCACTTATCATGTGCCAGACAATATTCAAAGGATATAACATATCCTCACAAGATAACTTTTAGGTAGGTACTAGCAATATCCAAATGTTAATCTCACATAACAGAAAGCAATCCTTCTATCCCTTCAGGTGGAGATGTAAGAATAATCCTATAATTTTCTTTGTAGAAAATCACACCTAGTTCAGCTGCATACTATGTTGACTCTAGATACAGAATATATCTAGAGTCTATCTCTCAGCACATTCTCTGTCACCACATTGGCCCAAGGGACCTGGTCTCAGAATTATTGCTGCAGCCTTTCACTTTGGCCTTACCCATCATGAGTCTGATCTTGTTGTAAAAGCCAGGGTGATACTCTAAACCAGTAAGTTGGATCATACCCACTTTCACCAATCCTACCAGACTTCTCATCCCACTAAGAATAAAAACCAAAACTTTTGCAAGCACCTATTGGTCCCAAATGATCTTGTGCCCACTCCTTACATATAATAACTCATTCCTTGGCATTCTGTCTATCATGCTTACTTTGTTTCAATAACATGCCCTCCTAACTCTGCCTGTACACATTAGTCTTCATACTGCCTAGAATTTTCTCTTTTCTCCTCTTCACCCTGACACTTCCGACAACTGCATGACTTGGTCCTTACTCTGTTCTGAAGAATATCCCTTACCACCCGATTTAAAATTATACCCGTTCCTAGCCCTCTTTCATGCTCCATTTGTTTCCCATAATGTTTTCTCTCCAACTAACATTTATGTATTTAGCTCATGCCTTTTCTTTCTTGTATCCCTCCTCTTCTGCCCTTGCATCCTGTAAGCTCTATGAGCGCAGGATTTTTACTTGTTTGGTCAATGTCATACCCCCATCACCTAGGGAACGGCCTCAACAGCTGTATCTGAAGGCTGCATTTTGCAGCTAATAAACCTAGAGCACAAAGACATTAACTGGTTCAATAACTACTCCGTGTTAAAGAACAAGCTCACGTTGGAACTCAGAGACTTTTCTCAGAGGTGAAAAAATAGAATTCATTGTTATATTAAAGCAAGCGTTAAATAATATACCAGGAGCTGTTAAAAGGTGTATATTGCAGGCACTCTAGAATTGCTGATGGAAGGCAGCGTGATTTTGATGATACTAGCTAAATTTTCTCAAACAGGTACAGTCCTACTTACAAAGAGAGATTCTGGAAAAGAAAGAACAATTTATCAGATGATGGTATGGTTCTGGAGAGAGAACCTGTAATAGTCAGGGCACAGGCTATGGTAGTGTAATGAAGGGATTCAGAAATCAAGGGTCCCAACAAAGACAAAAACAAGTACCCTCGGTTACAACATTGCAGAGTTTAGCTGGCTAAGGTTTGTGGATGGCTCTTTTTCCCCAGGTCATCCTGGGACCTGGGTTTCTTCTATGTTGTTGAATTGGTGTCGCCCAGATCTGTCCTCCTGTGCATCAGGGAAGAGGGTTCACCCAGCACTCTGCACATTGTGGTCTGGGAGAAAGGGGCGATTTTCACAATGGGAAACCAATTCCCCTATTTTTGTTCATACAGACTTTTAAGGAGTTATTCAATTCATTTAATACATATAGGACTGTTCATGTCACCTGTTTCTTCCGAAGTGACTATCTTTATGCAACTGCACGTTTCATTTAATTTCAAAATTATTAACAGAGTTGTTTATACTATTGTATCATTACCCTTTTACTATTTCTGGGGACAAAGTGGCACCCCTTCTTTCCCTCCTGATGTGGGTAATATGTATCTTCTGTCTTTACAATGGTGACCACGGAAATTATAATATGCATGTCTAGTATAGTACAGTTTGCCTAAAATAATATAAAATACAACTTTTAATGTCAGAAACCCAAAGCAGTAAAGACCCAATTCTTCTCTCTTTTTCTTTCTTTTGTTGTCACAAATTTTACTTTTATGCCTGGTTTAAGCCAGTAACGCATCAGCATAGTTTTACCTCATTTATTCTTTAAAGCACTTAGAATTAAGTGTCCAATATGTGTTAAATTTATCTTCATTGTAACATTTTTGGTATTACTCATATCCTTGTGTAGACACAAATTTTCTTCTGTTATCATGCTTCCATTGTCCGGAAAAGTGTTGAAACATGTTTCCTGGCTATAAATTATTTCAGTGTGTGTATACTTATTTCCAGAAAGATTCTGTTTTGTTTTTTATATTTTAAATATTTTTAAAATATTTCCATGCGTATTACATTCTGATTGACAGTGATTATCTTTCACTACTTTAAATGTTTCTTCATTATATCTGGTATGAATCATTTCTGATGGCATCTTCTATAATTCATATAATTTTTACTGTGTATGTGACATGCATTTTCCTCTGAATGCTGTCATAATTATCTATTTATCTTCATTATTAATCAGTGGGACTAATGAGTCTAGGTGTGTTTTGTTTGTTGATCGGTTTGCTGTTTGTATTTTTCCTGTCTAGGGTCCACTGACCTTGGACCCATGGTTCGATGTTCCCTTAATTTTAGAAAAGTCATGGCCATTATCTTTTTAAATATTTCTTCTGATTAATTCCTTCCCAATTTTGTTCTGGATATTAGACTCTTTGATATTGTGCCATGATTATTAGATACTTTTATTCTCACTTTTTCTATAGCTTTCATTCTTTTGGCTTAATTCCTGTAGTTTACCTTCCAGTTTTCTTCCGTTTCCCAACCTCTTTGATATACTGAGGAACCTGTTGAAGGAATTATTTGTCTCTGGTACTGTGAGTGTGTAGGTGTGTGTTTATTTCTAGAGTTTCACTGGACACTTCTTCATGGTTTCCATCCATCTGATGAAATACATACTCACTTATCTAATGTTACTGTCTCTACTAGATCTTTCGACCTAGTAATTTCAATGTTTAGTCAAGACCCCCAGCAACACCTGCTATTAAAAAGTTGATTTGTTACGATTCTTATGACCTATTCTTACTATTTTTGGCTGGAGGCTGCAGAGAAAACTACAGTGAAGCCAAAACTTCTCTTTCTAGGCTCCTCTGCTTTTCCCAATCGCCCAAACCTGGCTTTCATGTACACATATACAGACATATATTTAAAAAAATAACATTTGTATTTATTTTTGAGAGACAGAGAGAGACAGAGCATAAGTGGAGGGGGAACAGAGAGAGAGGGAGACACAGAATCCAAAGCAGGCTCCAGACTCTGAGCTGTCAGCACAGAGCCTGACGCGGGGCTCGAACTCACAAACTGCGAGATCATGACCTGAGCCAAAGTCAGACGCTTAACTGACTGAGCCACCTAGACCCCCTAGGCCCACCTAGGCCCCTAATTTAGTTACTTTCTTCCTACCTTCTTGCCTGGCGGTTATATCTTTCTCCCACCTTTTACAAAGATGAAACAGTTCATGTGTCTCATCTCCTCCTGGAGGAACTTGTCTCCCCTTTCGATTCAGATTACTTGGATGTTTGCAAATTCTGCTTTCTGATAGACTCATGAAAAGTTATAATTGTGTAGATTGGCTGGATTTTTAAAAACATTATTTGCAGCTTTCTAAACCCAAGTGGAAGTGGAAATTTATTTATTTATTTATTTATTTATTTATTTAAAATTTTAATTCCAGTGTAGTTACGATACAGTGTTATGTTAGTTTCAGGTATAGGGTATAACGATTCAACAATTCCATTTAGTACTCAGCATTCATCAAGATAAGTGTTCTCTTAATCCCCTTCACCTATTTATATACCCTTTTAAGTCCCATCCAGTGGGGTAATTTCAAATATCTCCTTTCTAGATAATGCCACATGTATAGTGCAATATTTACCTGGCATTCCAGTTCTGCACCTTGAATATATAATGAAATTTCAGAATCAGCATAGATATAACTGACAACACTGATCTCCTTTCTTCCTTTCTTCCTCCCTCTCTCCCCTCTCTTTTTCTTGACTTTTTATTCTGTCTTCATCTTATTAATCATCCATGCTTAACATTCTACATGTTTCAATAAATGGAATAAATTTTGAAATCTAGTGGAAACCATTTTAAATGTATTCCTTTTTATTTCTGCCAATGACTTAAAGAAGATTTTTACTACTTCTGAAATTACGGGCTGGAAGCCAGATAATGCAGTTGGCAAAGTGAAAAACTTAGTGTATTCTTCCATTCCATGTCACAATGTGCTTAAAAGCAGGGACAGACACCCAACATACTTTTCAGTTTTGCTTAATGGAAAAAGTGTCCTTGGGGCACCTGGGTGGCTCAGTCAGTTAAGAGACTTCAGCTTAGGTCATGATCTCACAGTTCCTGGGTTCGAGCCCCACGTCGGGCTCTGTGCTGACAGCTCAGAGCCTGGAGCCTGCTTCGGATTCTGTGTCTCCCTCTCTCTCTCTCTCTGCCCCTCCTCAGCTCAAGCTCTGTCTCTCTCTCTCTCAAAAAAAAAAAAAAAAAGATAATAAACAAATAAGCGTTAAAATGGTAAAAATATCCTTTTTTATGAACTAATTTCTTTTGAAATTGCTTTTCATTGCCTCTTTTAATGTTTGATCCTGGAACTGTAAAGTGATAGGTACAGGAAGCAAAATTGTAGAGGTGGGTCACTAAGGATAGTAGTGAGTGGTACCACTCCCATTTCAACCTTTGGATTCCTGGACCTGTGAATCCTGGCTCTGGGAGACCTGGTACCATATACTAGATGATAAATGAGAGCATATATAGCCTTTATTTATGATCTTTATTGAAAATGTCCAAGAAGAGAAAGACACTAAAAACAAACAAAATATTTTTTATTGTTAACTTCTTCAACTGGAGACAATATACGTCATTCTTAATTTTTTAAATTTAATGTGAAATTTAATGTAAATTTAATATGAACAATACAATTAATTGATAAACCAATTTTTTTGAAACACTCTTTTCATTGCTTCTTTTACATCTTTGTTCCTTAAACTGTAGATGATGGGATTCAGCATGGGAATCACAATGCTGTAAAACATTGACACTATCATGTCATGGTCCAGAGCATAGCTGGAACTTGGTCTCACGTACATGAAGAGGATGGTTCCATGATATATTGACACTCCAGTTAGGTGAGAGCCACATGTAGAAAAGACTTTCCGCCTCCCTGCAGCAGAATGAATCTTCAGAATGGCCAACAAAATGAAACCATAGGAGATCAGAACTATCAGGATAGTGACGATCTCAATGGAGCCCACAAGGTAGGAGAGCAGGAGCTGGTTTGTGTGAGTGTCAGAACAAGAAATGGCGAGGAGAGGAGGGATGTCACAAAAGACATGTCTAATTTCATTGGATGCGCAGAAGGACAGGCTGAATGTGGCCACAGTGTGTATGGAAGCATGCAAAATGCCACCCACGTAGGAAGCAACGATGAGTGGCACATAGACTCTGGGTGACATGCTCACTGAGTACAGGAGAGGGTTGTAGATGGCGACATAGCGGTCATATGCCATTGCAGCCAAGAGAAAGCATTCTGTGGTCCCAAAGGTAACAGCCAGAAACATCTGTGTTGCACATCCAAGGAATGAAATGATTTTATTCTTTGACATGAAATGTACTAACATATTTGGAGTAATAACTGAGGAAAAACAAGCATCCACAGATGATAACACGCTTAGAAAATAGTACATGGGATTGTGGAGCCGGGAATCCCCAATGACCAATGAAACTAAAACCAAATTCCCCATCATAGTAAAGAAGTAGATTGCTAGAAACAGGAAGAATAAGATTGTCTGCAGCTCAAGCTTATCTGTGAAGCCCTTCAGTACAAATATGGTGACTTCCGTGTGATTCTTCATGTCGAAACCTCATGGAACAAACTTGAAGGTATTAATACAATTGTAATTCATATTAATATGATAAAAGTGGCCATTCGTATGACTCATGGAAAGTGAACCCTGTCCTCATATTTATTTCTTGGCAATGAATAATATCCCAGTAGTTGATGAGGAGACAGTGACACGATGGTGGATCAAAGGTTGAATGCACTCACTGTAGAATTAAATGGAAGATTGGAGATTTTACTCACTGGCTCAACTTAGGTCATTTCTAAAACTGAGGCCAAATGGGTGATTTACAACTGATTTCTATTAGCTGTTTTCCTATTAAAGCACAGTGCACTGCTATGTATGTTTTTCTTATAACATAAAAACGGAAGATAGTATATCAATGAACACAACATTGGAATTCACATCAGAATTCTAAACGTTTCAGCAAGTGTGTAAAATTATTTGCTATATTCTACTCACCTATAGCGTTATGACATTAATATTTATCTCAAAACATTGGAACAAATATTGAAGAAAATGTGTTAATTACATTAAATATTTCAAATTAATTTAAAATAGAGAATATACTAAATTAGGTTAGTTTGACAGATTAACAGTCAATTGGATAGTAATATTTTAGATGTTTAAATCCAAAAGCTTTCTAACTCCATTAAGTTATTTTGAACAGAACAAACCAAGACTGATTTCAAGAATATGGAACATGATTGGATATAAAATTCTATGACAACATATGTTTCATTCAATGTGTTTTTGAAATACATATTATTCTTTGGAAGATAAATATTTGGTCATTTGTGTGGGTTTTGGAGTTCTACATTATTGATAATGTATGTTCTTCTATTCTTTCAGAATTTTATGTTGAAAATGAAAGAATTATAATAAAAAATAGGAAATCTGTTTTTTTTTCTTTCAGTATATTACACTTGATTATATAATGTTGTTTTGGGATTCAGTGAATGAATAACTAGGTAATTATTATATAAAAGTAACAAATACATTCACAAAATCAGTAATTAAAAATGTAACAAAAAATCTTTGCACTTAGACATTACACTTAATATTTAAAAGAAGAAATAGTAGCAATAAATGAAAGCTAGAAGATGTAGAAAAAAACTTTTGAGACATAGTGTCATGGTTAATCAAACTAGGAGTCAAAGTCTGAGCTGAACCTGAATTCAAAGTTCCATTCTTTGCCCATAATATAACAATAGTTGGAGGATAGGTTTTATTCAAATTATTACACTTAAAATTTTTTTTAGACATTCACCCATATGACATGTGAATCAGTCCTGAGGGCACATAATCTGTGGCAGACAATATTCGGTTAATTATTTAAATTCATAATGCAAGTCGAGCCCTAGTTTCAATACATTGACATGAGTACCATCAGTAAGAGAGAGAGCCATTTGATTACAAATCGTGATAGAAAAAGAGGAAAGTGAATCTCAGCAACCTTCTAGGAACAGTAAAGTCAGTATCACTTAGAATTGTCAATATCAGCAGAAAACATTTTCATAGATTATTGGAAAGATTAAATGCAGAGAAAACCAGAAAAACTCATCTGAGACATCAAAAAAAAAAAAAAGCAAATTTAAGGTGAATCCTATGTATTGGAAATAAAAGTTACAACAAAACAAATTAAGACGCTCAAACAAACCACTTATCCTAATTAACTGAATATTTTTGAGCTTCTTTAACATAATGAAATGCTTTTAAATATATCATTTCAGGGGCGCCTGGGTGGCGCAGTCGGTTAAGCGTCCGACTTCAGCCAGGTCACGATCTCGAGGTCCGTGGGTTCGAGCCCCGCGTCAGGCTATGGGCTGACGGCTCGGAGCCTGGAGCCTGTTTCCGATTCTGTGTCTCCTTCTCTCTCTGCCCCTCCCCCGTTCATGCTCTGTCTCTCTCTGTCCCAAAAATAAATAAACGTTGAAAAAAAAAATTAAAAAAAAATATATCATTTCATTAAAAAAACAAAAAACAAAACAAAACAAAAAAATAAACAACCTTGGCGCACTAGGGTGGCTCAGTCGGTTAAGCTTCTAACTTTGGCTTAGGTTATGATCTTACAGTTCATGGGTTCCAGCCCCGTGTCAGGCTCTGTGCTGACAGCTTGGAGACTAGAGCCTGCTTTGGATTGTGTGTCTCCCTCTCTCTCTGCCCCTCCCCTGCTGGCATTCTCTCTATCTCTCAAATATAAATGAACATTTAAAAAAGAAGTAGGAGGATGGCTCCCCTCCCCGCAAAAAACAAAAACAAAAAAACCAAAAAACACCTTAATGAATTGACTGTGAAAACCTGAACACGTTTTTCCTTATGTTAGAAAAAAGGAAGAGTGCCTGGGTGGGTCAGCCCATTGAGCTTCCAACTTTGGCTCAAATCATGATGTCATGATTCCTAAGTTGGACCCCCTCATCAGGCTCTCTGCTGTCATTGCAGAGCCTGCATCAGATCCTCTGTCCTCCTCTCTCTGCCCCGTGCTCACGCTGTCTCCCTCTGTCTCAAAAACAAATAAACATTTAAAAAATTTTAAAAAGGAAAAAAAAACGCCATGGGGAAAAATATCATGAATATTTACCAAAGGGAGGTTCAGATAAGAGTTTATATAGATGAGGTAAAAACAGAAAAGAAAAAAAAAAAAAACCAGACTTTCATAAATATGATGAAACCAATCTATGTTTTAATGCGGCAAAGAGTCACATGAAAAAACTCAACCCCAATACAACTCGCGGCATCAGGTCAATGATATACTGGGTACAGGGACAATTACATAGATTTGGAATTTGGAGGTATGTTTTCTTCATTCAGCTCCATTAGTAAAAGTCATGTGTGATACCAGGTTTTCTCTCCAAAGCAACCCTTCTTCTTTTTTTTTTTTTTCTTTAAGTTATTTTATTTCATTTTCAGTATAGTTATATTGTGTTATGTTAGTTTCAGGTGTAAGATACAGTGATATAACTCCTCTTTTAAAGAGCAGTAAATCTAAGTGACAAAGTGGATACAATAATGTACAACCAGGCAGAATAACTAAGCATGTAAAACAATAAATATTTCAAGCCATTTTCTTTAAATACGTCCATTTTTAATAATTTTAAGGTTTTCATATAATTAAATTTGCCATCAATATACTATTTTTTTTTTAAATAGTAAATATATGAGCACAACACCAATGTTACAGCTACATCATTGAAAACCAACGGACCAGAGCCTTGAACTAGATATTTCATTCTTTAGCTACATGTAACACATTTTTTTTCTGATTGCTAATATGTAGTTAAACATTTTTCCAGTAGACTAAATCCAGTGATTTATATTATGATTCTGTTTTTCCCTCTGCACACAATTTATGTCTAGAGTAGAGACTAGTTTTGTGAATTGCATGATCCATTAATAACAACAACAAAAACAAAAAATAAAAATGCACACACAGATCCCCATAATCCTATGTGTCACATTAGAGTGGGCTTAATTTTCTTTTTTGGGGGGGGGGGTAAATAAGATAATAAAAAATTAAAATATTTAACACTTCATTTAAATATTATATAAAACTATCTTTCTGTTAGGTGAGTATAACTAAATCAATATTAGTACATATATCAGACCCAGACTTACGAAGAGAGACTGTATTCTTAAATAATTTAATAATGTATGATCAACATTTATAATTAATTTAAAGTCACTTCCAAAAATATAACTTTCATAGAAGGCAGAATACTCCAAATATTTTGGGCTCACTACTGAAGCTCTAAATTCACAAAGGAGTAGAGAACAGAGAACTAACATTTATTGAGCTGTAGGAATGGACTTTTGCATACATTACTTTATTTCCCTTTTGTAATAACTCTCACAGATAACAAGTGCCACAGCCAAGATTCAGTCTCAACTGTCCTTCAGAGAGCACCCACTTTTCACCTTTTTTCATTGCTTCTTATTATGCCATAGCTTCATTCTGCAATTGACTTCCCTCCCCAGGACCTCCATTGGAATAAAACAAAATGTGTTTTTTTAAATGTATTTAAATATTTTTAAGTCATCAAGACAAGAGAAACACTAGGAAATAACTCATCATCTGAAGTGGCCAGCAAAATAAAATGAAAGGAATTATTATTTGCCTTATTATGTTAAAATATAATATAAAATATAATATAAAATATCATTTGCCTTATTATATTAAAATATAAGTGCCCAGAGAGTTGAATGAGTTAAATGTTTCCTTGCCCTCGATTGAAACATTTTATCTTGTTTCACTTTGAACTGGTCTGCCTTCTGACATCAAGAAAATGAAAATATAGATGTATTTGGAGACTTCTAATTGCTTTTACAAATTCAAATTCATTATTTTCCATTTCTTTTGTTTTATTCCAGGAAGTGTTGTTACCCAATTTTTAGACAGATTTGCATAAGTCCAGTTTGTGAAGAATGTGTTCTATTCACCTGTACAATAGGCAACAAGTAAAAGCTTTAATATTAGGGATTTCATCACATATTTGACCTTGATGTTTTAGGTTTCATTTCCTAAATATTCTGCAAATTATCTGAAAACTTCTCTTACCTACAGAACAGCAAAGGCAGGTTTAGGTACCTTATGAATGTAGTTCATTTAGATTGCTTATATCCACTTACTCAGCTGTTGATAAAACTCAGAGGAGATGCCCTAATGGGAATACGGTCCAATTATCTTCTGGTTCAAAATAGCAATACAAGGATTTACTCAATAATAAAGAAGTAAGTAGTCTGGAATAATGTACTGTATGTTAATATTATAGAAAATAAGTAGTTGTTTGATCCCTGGTTTAAAATAATGCCCTAAAGATATATACAGACACTAGATAAAAAGTCTTTAGAACTGAGACATGCTCTTAATATAATAGCTCTGACACTGGGTTAGAACTAACTTCTCTGAGAATCAATTCCCTCATCTGGGCAATATAAGCCATTTTTTTAAATTGTGACAGGTCAGTAAACATGGTAAACTAAAATGATGTAAAACTACAATATATCTCCTGCAGAATCTAGCAGATGGATTTATAGTCAATGAAAGGTATTACACTTTTACTCTGTACAAATCATAGAGTACATGGGTTTGATGAATACATTTAGAAGTGTGCCGTCTAAGCTTGCTCGAAGATTGATCATTATTCAAGGTAATAAGAAAAATCCAAAAACTCCCATAGAAATGTGGAGGAGACATTAAAAGTTTAAAGCTCTGTGGGACTTGGTAAATCATGTAATTTTGTGACTACTAAATGTTAATGTAGTGTTTATTCAAATTAAATAAAAATATCTATTGATTGGTTGACAAACATGTTTATCACGTATACACGTGCAGTTCACTCATACACACACATACCCCTGGGACCAAAATAGAGACATTTAACATTTTTATTTTTTTTATTTTTCTTTAATTTTTTTAGGTGTCCCCCACTCTTACACAGGCTTAATCATGTTACAAAGGGTCCATAAAAAACTGGAATAGATCTCAGAAGTATGCCGTACATACTTGCTTTAGAAAAGACAGGGCTTCACTTAGAAGAAAAGCTGAGAATCATGTCAATTGAGTAAGGCAAATACACTAGGAAAGTAGGTTTCAACAAGGGAGGGGTCTTCTGGAAAATGCAGGACTTATAAAGGATTGCTAGAGCAATACACAAGTCTAAAGTGTAGAGTAATCCTTTACAAGGCAACATCTGCTGTGGCACTTAAAGTAGCTGTACAATAATATTTTAAGACCTTCATAAAAATATGAGTCATCTTTGAACACAAAGCTGGAAAAGCTACTTGATATATCTTCAACTTCACATGCGCCTCCTGATAGTCAAAATGCCCATCCTATTGACACATTGAATGAATCAAAGGATTATTATTGAACTCTTTATAATTACATTTAAATTGCAAAAGGGTAAAAATAACCAAATAATGTTCAAAAGTTACCAAAATCAGAACATCAACCCAGGCCATAAGGAATCAAATGAACCACATCAAATACATCTTAATATAAAACAAACAAAATTAAATGACTGATGACTCAAAAATATCAAAGGTATCAGAAATGAGAATACAAGATATCAGAAGGATGAGGACATATGCTACAAAGAACTCAGAATAACAAACCAGAAAATGGAAATAAGGCAAAAATTCAGTAATCAAGAGTAATTTAATACATAGAGTGGGTGGTCACTACTGAAAGCATAATTAAGGAAAGAGAAGAGAAAGAGAGATGAAGAAAAATCAGTTTCAAGTAAATAATTAAGAGAATTAAGAATTTGATAGAAAATGACAGATCTAACAGTACTAAGATATAATTTAAAAAACAATAGAAATGTGACTCATACAAATATAAAATTGACATACAAAAATTTATAACTATCTCAATGAGTATATCAATAAAATGAGAGATATAGAATTTTTAAGAAATAAGGGTTTATGACATTTATTTGGAAAAGTTACAATAAAATATTTAGTTTCCTTTTTAATTTTATTGAAAAAATGTACACATAGAAAAGTACATACATCTCAAGTGTATAGCTTGATGAATTTTTAAATTGAACATACCCTTATAAACAAGCCCAAGAAAAAGAACATTTCCAGAACCCAGGGAACCTCCTGTAGTCTTCCAGTCGCTCTCTCCCATGTAAAGATAGCCATAGTATGAAACAGAGACTAATTTATGTAATAGCTAGTTTTTTTCAAGGACAGAGTTATTGCATTTTAATAAAATACAGAAAATCTACCATTTATATGTGCCAGTTACATGGATTTGAATAGACACACACAACTGTGTAACAATAACCACATTATGGGCAATAGAAATATTCTATATTGTAGAATTGTGAAATTCCTTTGTTAATTTCTACAAAAATGCTTTTCTTGGTTTTAACTTGGGTTGCATTGAATATATAGATAATTTGCAATTACATTTAATTAATAGATCAGTATCTTCTTTATCCCTTTCTTTCTTTCATTCTTTTGTTCTTAAATTCAAATTCCATGACCGACATTCCCTATCTATTAATTTAGTCTCCCCAAGTGTTGAGCTCAGGCACCTATGTATTTTAAACACATTTTTGAATAATTTATTTAAGTACATAGCCATGAACTAGTTTATAGATGAGTATACAAGATTTCCAAGACAAGACCCTGACCGACACAAAAAGTTTGACCTTTATCTCTGCCAGATCTCTCATATTTTGTTTATTACATAGAATATTAAATTTATCTATAAGAGTCCCATCTCTGCTTTCAATACTTCCTGTTTATGTATTCATATATTTTCTCCCTATTAAACTTTCAGTGAGCTTCAAGTATTTTTCATGCCACTTTAAAAGTTAAGTAAATATAGTAATCTTTATTAAATGATTATGAAGTTTGTCATACCTTATTTTGAGACAAGTAAACAGGTTATGTTCTCAGGAAGAAAGAACTGGGTTTTAGAGAATTTAAGTGATAAACCCAATGGCGTATATTTATTTAGTATCTGAGCCAGGATTGTGTCCTGTAGCATTAGATTGTTTTCCAGCCCTATGTATTGCTCTGCCCTGAGGGTTATTTTATACCAGAGTCCAAAGTGTATTCGTGTGATCATTTTTATCATGTAGCTCATAGTTCCAGAGCCACTCATTTACTATGAAAGAAACACATTAAATTATCTGACTTTTCCGTCCCAGAAGATAATTACCTCATTTTCTCCTTGGAGCATCCCTGTGGACATCAAGAAGAGCTTGAAAGTCTGCTATAAAACTCCAAATGATCAGTGATCATAGGGTATGTTAACTGAATGAGCAGTTCATTTCCACAGGTAAGAGGAAAGTGTTTCTTATTACTTACAGAATTCTTCAGAAGTCATAACCTTGAATCTCAAACTAGATTCCACATTATAATATTTAAATCTGAGATGGAAATTTCTAGTTAACTGAGAATTAAATTAAAATTGAACAAGGAAATTCCAGGGAACATTACAAGGATAATAGGAAAGACTCCTTGCATGTTTAGGTCAACAGATTTGGAAATTAGACATTTTATTTCACTTTCTTGATGGAGTGTAACAGCTGGAATAAAGGTAGTTGAAATAAAGGGATGTATTACAAATTTAGGAAAATTATTAAACAGAGAGCAAATTAACTATAAACCAATCATCAGATACATGCCAGTTGAGGATCATAATTTGTTTTTCTAATGCAAACACATAAATGAATTTTAAATTTGTTTTACTGGTTAGCTGCTTGCTGAAGAAGCCACTTCAGTTTTCTTTTCTTTTTTTTTAAGTCATGGTCTGCTTAAACTTGATGGCTTTATAAAAGAATTCAAACACACGAGGATGTTATTTTGTATTGTTTCCAGAAGACAACCTTTCCAGAATTATGGCATATCAAAATGAATTGCAACATAGTCAACTGCCCATAGCTTATTTTTTAATCATTACAAAAGTTTATTTAACAAAATGTTCAATATGAAAATGCACATAACCTGATTTTTATATTGTAGTAACACAGGTGCTATGGAGAGGGGACATGTGGAAGCCATTTTGATTTCTTCTGATGAACACACACGTTGTTTATATTCGTTCCAAAGCTTCTAACATGATGATGCTATTTCCTCGTATACCACCATTCCAATACTGTTCTTTTGCCCACTAGTTGCCATTTGCACACTTCCATCTATCACAAAATTCATAAAGGGATTGAACCCCTGCAATGGTCCTTGGACATGTCTGCCATTTGATTTCAATGATAGTTTCTTGTCCATAATTTTTTTTTTCAACTCGGGAGGGTGAGCTTTGTTCATGGTGTCTACTCGACCACCTCAAAGATGCCTCCAAATGGAATTCATGGTGTTCTTCATGCTCCCGCTAGACACAGCTGCAAGTGTGGGACAGAGAAACCTGGTCTTCAATCCTGTCTTTGCTTCTAACTATCGGTATGACCACGGCCCGGTTATAGGTCAGGCTGTTTCTCAGTTTTCTCGTCTATAAAAGGATGCTAAATTATTAAGTTTGCAGGTTGCTATGCAGATGACATAAGATAATGTACACACAATTTTTAACCCTCAGTAGCCACTTAATATCATGGGGTTGCAGCTAACATTGCTGTCCTTCTCAAGCTTAGCATTTATGACATTGTTCTCATAGATGTGCCCTGTGTATGTTTTCTAATTTTCTAACTGTATTACAGGTGAAGAATTGAAAAAATTAGTCTTCCAGATTGGTCTATTTTGTTAAAATTGAGAGTTTGTATTTTTGTCTATCTAATCTCTATCTCCTAAGATGAAATGAGCTAGATAAGGAAAAAAATTATTATGGACAAAATCATCAGGGGGATGTAAGTAGACATACTATCATTTTTCTGACATGACCAAAGTACAATGCAATGACAGCAATGAATTTCCAAGATGCCTGACACCATAGAGTATTGTGATGGTCAGAGAGGGCTGCCCTGTATGACAAGGGCTAATATCTAAATCTAACATCCTATATTGTACTCATTTGTGAATATTTTGAATTTAAATAATTTTCACACTGTATTTCTCATTTAAATGCATCCCAGGGATACACATGTAGTTGGTCCCATTTTAACAACTGGACGCACACACACATGCACACACACATACACACACACACACACACACAAGGAATTTCACACACATTTTACAAAATCTAGGACTAGTAACAGGTATGTAATTTTTATTATAATATTTTCAGGTTTTTAAATTTCTATATTCATTCATATTTGAAGATTTTCAGATGATGCAATATGAAGCAAGGTGGGAGAAAATTTAACAGAAAACAACTGGAAATTAACCCAATAATTGGCATAATTTGTTTAACATGAAAAATTTAACCAACAACTTACTAAAATAATTTCTTTATTTACGCAGGATAATGTATCCTCTGGGACACAACTTCTTCATCACTGCCTTTTCCTTCACTGACAAGGATTTCAACGTGTCCTTCTAAGAAACAAACATGAGAATACATACAGTGGATTCTATTTTCAAAAATATCGCCTTTAAAACCTGCAAATAAACACTAAAATGCCAGGGTTGACATTGGATTTAGATTTATACACAATTAAGTTGAAAAATGTAACTGAGTTCACTAC
>NW_024412418.1:4483034-4699976 GCF_014898765.1 Herpailurus yagouaroundi | reverse complement strand
ACCTCAAAATCATCTGTGAAACCCGTCAATATAAACATGGTGACTTTGGTCACATTTTCCATCTGAATGCTGTGTAAATTTAAATCTGATGGGAACCCTGACATCTCACTTTCTATTTTCAGGTACTAAAGGCAATATCTTGTGAAAATAGAGTCCACCCAATCATATTCTCATATTTGTTTCTTAGCAGGGTATAAAGATTTCCTTGGCAGTGATAAAATAGGCGGTGATAATGATATTGTACCCAAGTGGTTGCATTTCGCTGTTAAATAAATGGACAAAATGATTATATTCAGTCATTGAGTGCATTTATCAAGTGGAAATATTCTGTTGATTGAAATGGTTTATTGTCTAATTCATTTTCAGTTAAATTCTTTGCGGTCTTCTATTCATATCACATAATCGTAAAATTCACAATGATTAATAAACAGGCATATTTGAGTCTTAAAACATCACGATGGAAAGTACGCATCTGAATACTGGTTCTGGATTGGCTACGATGCACCTCAAACTCCTTGCTCTAATATTCCCAACTGTTAAAATGGGAGTAAGCATATTCTATCACATGTTTGGGATGAATTTAAGTTAGAAATTCTCTGGAAATTATTTATTTAACATGTTTCCAGATGACTAGCAAATGAGACAAGTTACACATCTGAACTTGTACAAGGCTGTCTTTCCCAGAAAAACTGTTTACATTATTTTTTCTTACAATTATCCTGTTCCATTGGTTTCAATTCCAGAGCATGGGTGAATAGAATAGCAGAACATTCTGGAGATAGATGGACCTTATTTTCAAACATAAACAGTGCAATGTCTTTTTTTTTTCTTTCAGTTTTTTTCTTCTCAAAATATACATCATTAATTTGTTCATTTTGACCTTTGTGGCTTATGATACTGCTATTTTTTTTTCAAATTTTATCTTTCAATTTATGTGATTATTACTACAAAATCCTTTGATATATATTCTTTAAAAATTTTAATGTTTATTTATATTTTGAGATAGGACAGAGGGAGAGCAGGGGAGGGGTAGAAAGAGAAGGAAACACAGAATCCGAGGTAGGCTCAGGCTCTCAGCTGGAGTCAGCACAGAGCTCGAAGCGAGGCTTGAACTCATGAACCATGAAATCATGACCTGAGCTGAAGTCAGACGCTTAACCAGCTGAGTCACGCAGGTGCCCCACCCTTGGATGTATTTTTAAGATATATTTCTATCAAAAAGAAATTCTGTCCATTTTTTGATGTTATAGCTGCTTATGGAGTTCCTAAAATAACTGTGAAATTAATGTCACCAGGCAGTAGATAATAAAATTGTTTCTGAACTTTTTGCATCACAAAATAATTTTTTTGTTTTCTTGATGGCATCATACTCTTTCTCATTAAGTGGAGAACGAATAAATGAAACTTAAAAAGAAGTTAAAGAGACACCTGTAATCTGGACTGAAATGTCGGTTATTGAAACACAATTAATTATTGGATTCATCATATTTAAGGGACAGATTTCAGCATGGTGACTTTTGCTTTTCCTTTGGCATGTTATAACCAAAAAGTGTTTAAGAGTAAAAAAAAAAATGCACAGTACATAAGGCCATGCTGGATTTACTCACTTACAAATGATTTATAGGCATGATGTGAAATATGCCACAGTTTTGTTATGTTGAGATATCCACACATCTGTAACGAATAAATAAGTTAAGGCTACTGTTAGAAAGAAAAGAAAAGCACGTGTCTTTATTTTCCCAGAAACGTTCTCAGACATTCTTGTGCTTCTGCAAGATATATTTCTGACATATATATTTCAGATATATTTCTGACATATAGAATAGATTCATTACGGTGAGTCTCTGAAACCCCAAAATGCTCATTTGATTCTTAGAAAAATTGAGAGTAAAAAATATATAATTAAGTTAAAATCTGACTTTTTTAATAAATTCAGATAACTTACATAATTCTCATATGTGTTTGGAGTAGCACAAAAAATACATTTCTATTTAAAAAATTCCTATTCTCTCTCTTTCTCTCCCAAACTGTTCTCCGCTTCTCTCTCTTCCCTCTCAAATCCGTGGAATACAAACAAAAATGTTTACTAAAAAGAGTCAGATACAAAATAGGAGTTAAGCAGGTAAGAATAAGTATAGTGAAAACAAAACACACAAGCAAATTTGAAAAATGTACCAATGGGTAGTATACTAAAAGTACCCATCACAAAATACATGTTGACTCATATACACAGAAGAAATGTCAACAACGTGACAATTCTAGCCTTTAATTAACTAATGTGCCTGAGATAAGATAATTGTGGGAGATTAAGAACATCACATATGGACTCTAAAACCACCTGGTGACGATGTGAACTTGGAAAAGTTACTTCTCCTCGTTAACCAAAGAATAACTAACATTGACCCAAATATTCAGGCATATCTTGTTCAACTACCTCTGTATGATGACTGCAGAGTGTTGATTGACCTGATGTGTTAAAATATCTTGAATCACCTTAAGGTGTTAATCATACGCAAAAGATGCATACAAATGAAATGTGACCTCCGAGTTTATTTAACTCCAACAAAATAAATAAGGATTATACAATCAATTTTTTTTAAATAAAAGCATTTTGGGGCACCTGGGTGACTCAGTCGGTTGGGCGTTCGACTTCAGCTCAGGTCATGATCCCCCAGTTCCTGAGTTCCAGCTCCAAGTCGGGCTCTGTGCTGTGAGCTCAGAGCCTGGAGTTTGCTTCAGATTCTGGGTCTCCTTTCTCTGCCCCTTCCTCTGTCACATTCAGTCTCTCTCTCTCTTAAAAATGAATAAACTTTAAATAAATAAATAAATAAATAAATAAATAAATAAAAGCATTTGCAGTTAATGGATCCCAAACAGAAGCAAAGCATTTCAATTTATGCATATATTTGTTACATGGTAATAATATCTTAAAATACCAAACTGCTTTTACAGCAGGTACTTCTATTAACTGAAATTTAGGAAAACTAGAACTGACTGTGTTGATGTCTCGCTATGTCACTTTGCTATGGGCCAGAGAGACAAAAATAGAGATCCTGAGTTTTTAACAAAGCACGATCCATCTGGAAGACTAAAATAAAATCAGTTTCTCTGCACTCGTGGTCAAACATAAAAAGTATACGCACGGGAACAAACACCCAGTTCAACAACAAGGAAAATTATGACGCTAGCTACTGTATATCATGACCTGGCTACTAAGAGTTAGGCATTTTGTGCACAGTATTTAATACAATCTACATAGCAACCCAGAAACTGAATAGTTCAGTGTCATTTTCTAGATGAAAAGACTGAAGCCTAACATATAACTCGACCAAGTTCATAATTTCTAAAAGATACAGGATTCAAGCCTCAATTTCTATGACTTCAGACTCTACACTATTTCTACTTGGCCATATTAAAAGTACATTATGAGATGCCATAATTCTGGAAATGTTACCATGTAGAATCAATGAGAGAGCATCTTTGCACATTGGAATTCTTTTTTTTTAAGCAAAACTATGAATAGACCATGAAAAAAAACTCCACTAAATTTGCTAGATCAGTGGGCTCAGTAGTAAAATAAAAGTTAAAATTTGTTTGCACCTGTCCATCGGAAAAAAAAAATACATTGTGATTTCAAAGTTGCATATATACATTAGCTGGTTAATAGTTAATGTTACCTCCATTTAATACTTTTCTTAAATTTTAAATATAGCCCCTCAATTCTATTGTCCCTATATTGACCATAATCCTTCATCAAGAACATTAAAGCAAATTTCTAATTTACAGCTCTATTGACCAAAATACGTGGGAAGCCCTGTCTATTTTTCCTGTTATATTCCCTGAAAGGCATGTGATCAATTGTCAATATAACTTTGAGTTAACTAATTGACTAGCATCTTCTCTCTTAAATACGAACATTGAAGCATATACTCTAGTTTCCAACTCAAAGGTCTAATTACTAAAATATTTCGTAAGTTATGAAAAACCTTTCCTCTTACCTGTAGAAATGAATTGCCATTAGGGTTCGCTGTGAATATAACGTGTTTAGGTTCCATCTCAAGGTTTAAGTTTGCCATGATGCCCCAAGAGGAAAATGCACTAAATCTTTTCTGGGACAGAGAAGTACGAAGATGATTTTTTTTTCATTGTAGACAAGTGAATAGTTCTGGATGATGAACTACATGGTGAAAATGATTACATACATGCACTTTGGCCTCTGGTTTGAAATGATCCCTCAGAGGAAAAGAAAGCTAATGAAATGGGAGATAGTCCCGGTTCTGATACTAAGTAGCTGTATGTCACTGGGTTGATGACTTAAATTCTCTAAAGTCCAATATCATCCTCCTGGAAATAAAACCCATTTGCTTCCCTCAAAATCCTATAAACATGGACATAATGAAGTGATACGAAAGCATAACCTATGGCAAACTTCATAATAATTTAATAAAGATTATTTTATTTTCAATAAATTTTAAAATGCTACTCTTCCAAGTGGTCTGAGAAATACATTCAAGCTCCTTGAGAGTTAAATAAGAAAGATAAGATGTGACTACATGAATAGGAATTATTGACAGGAGAGATGGCACAGAGTACAGAAAATGGTAATATTCTATGTAATAGAAAAATGGCAGAGATAAAGGTAAAAAAATTAGAGTTATAGGATTTTGTCTTGTATTTGAGATATTATATACTAATATAGAGTAGTGACTACATAGAGTACTCTTAGAAAAATTATGGAAAGGGGCACCTGCGTGGCTCAATCAGTTAAGTGTCTGGCTCTTGATTTTGGCTCAGGTCATGATTTCATGGTTCGTGGGTTTGAGCCCCACATCAGGTTCTGTGCTAACAGTACCTAGCCTACTTGGGATTCTCTTTCTCCCCACCGCCCCTCTCTCGCTCAAATAAATTAAAAAAAGAAAAAAGAAAAATTATGGAAACAATATGGATGCCTAGGTACCACACTCAGGGATTATAAGTTATTAGATAGGCAATATTGTTTATAAAAATGGAATTTAAAAAACGGATGATATTGGCAGGCAGCTCAACTGTGAAAAATTGATCTCTTCATTAAATGCAATCCTAAACTTATCTATAAATTTAATACAACTCCAATTTAAGCTAAACAAGTATTTTGGAAGGAATTGACATGCCAATTCTATAATATTTATCAAAAAAGAAAGAATTATGAAAATAAAAATAAAAATAATTGGGATATTCACACATGTAAAGTTAAATAATCTTAATGAACCATTGAAAAGATAGACAACTAGATAAATGGAACAGAATAGTGTTAAGAAATAGATTCGTCCATAATTGCTAAGAAAAATCTATGAAGGAGAGTAATTTTTTAATGGTGCTTAATTTGTAAAATAGCCTTATGCCACAAAAAAAGAAACGTTGACTCATTGTTTGCACCATATGTAAAACTTCTCAAAATGAATCTTACACCTTTAATATAAGTCCTATTACTATACATACCTAGAGAAAACTTGGGCATCTGTGTGATCATGGTTTAGTCACTGATTTTTAGATAAATCTCAAAACACGAGACATGAGAGGAAAAAAAAAGTGACAAATTGTATTTCATCACATTTAAAATCTTCTGCTCTGAAGAAGATATTGTTGAGGGAATAAATAAACGAACCGTAGACTTGCATAAAATATTTGCTGAACCCAATAAAGAATATATGAACAAACTCTAAAATCAAAACAAAACAAAAAAGAAAAACAACAAAAAAGTGGGCACAAATTTGAGCAAACGTTTCACCACGGAAGATACACAGATGGCAACTAAGACCATGAAAAAGGTTAACACCATTTGTGTGTTAAACTTTTTGGCTCAAATTCAAGAGCCAAACCCTTGATTTTGGCTCAGCTCAAGATCCCAGGGTTGTGGGATCGAGCCCCATGTCAGGATCTATGCTGAGCTTGGAGTCTACTTGGGTCTCTCTCTCTCTCTCTCTCTCTCTCTCTCTCTCTCTCTCTCTTCTCTCCCCATGCCTCACTTCCCTACTTGTGGGTACTCTCTCTATAATAATAATTTTGAAAGTATGAAAACAGCTAATAGAATGCACTTACCTTGTATTTTACTAAATTATTCTTGATTTATGATTTTTTTACTTCTAGTTAATTCCTTCTTCTCTTACTCATGTTTTCAAATCCTTTCAATGTTTTGCCTTCTCAATTGTAACATATTCATATACTTTATTATTTCAATAAAACTTTACTATTTTAAATTTTCTTTAACCTTATTCTAAGATACTGAATTATCGTATTAGCTTGCTTGCTCTAAAGCCTTGTTTTATTAGTGGATTTTGGTAACTTTGGAATATTGTTTACTTTTATTCCTTACAAGTTATGTGCCACAGTTGACCCTTGAACAACACAGGTTTGGACTGTGTGGGTCCACTTATACTTGGATTTCTTTTAATAAATACAGCACAGTGCCATAGAGGTATTTTCTCTTCCTTATGATTTTATTAGTAACATTTTTTCTTTCTTTAGTTCACTTTATTGTAAGGATACAACATATAACACATATAACATACGAAATATGTGTTAATGACTTCATGTTATTGATAAGACATCTGGTTAACAGTAGGCTCTTAATAGTTAAGTTTTCAAGCAGTCAAAATTACAGACTTTTGACTGGGAGGTGTGGCACCCCTAGTCATGTTGTTCCAGGGTCAACTCTATAATATTTCATTAATTATTTTATTGCCCTTTCCCCCATGTTTATATATGATGGGCATTTTGACTATCATAAAGAGGTACGTGTGTGTGTGTGTGTGTGTGTGTGTGTACGTGTGTGTGTGTATATGTGTGTGTGTGTGTGTGTGTGTGTGTATTTTTAGTGCCCTAAAATTTCTCTTTGCTCTGTCTTTTCATCTTCTCTCTCCAAACATCTGGCAACCACTCATCATTTTACTTTCTCCAGAGTTTTGCTTTTTCTACAACATCATATTGTTGGAATCATACTGGTTATGTAGCATTTCAGATTAGCTTTGCTCACTTATTAAAATATATTTGTTGCCTTCTTATCTTTTCATGACTTGATAGCTCTTTTCTTTCAGCACTGAATAATAATTTATTGTCTGCGTATAACACACTTTACGTATCCATTCATATATTGAAAGACATGTGGTTGCTTCTAGATGTAATTCTCGCAATTACAAATAAAGTTGCTACAAACATCTGTGTGCAAGCTTCTGAGTGAATGTTAAGTTCTCAGCTCCTTTGGATAAATACCAAAGAATGTGATTGCTGGATCAGAGAGTAAGAGTATGTATGGCTTTGTAATTCCTTCCTCCTTTATCTGTTATTGCTGGTCATTTATTTCCCTTATACATAAGTACTGGCTTTGTAATTCCTTCCTCCTTTATCTGTTATTGCTGGTCATTTATTTCCCTTATACATAACTACTGGCTTTGTAATTCCTTCCTCCTTTATCTGTTATTGCTGGTCATTTATTTCCCTTATACATAAGTACTGGCTTTGTAATTCCTTCCTCCTTTATCTGTTATTGCTGGTCATTTATTTCCCTTATATGTAAGTACACATAAGCATATATGTAGGTAAGATACATACATATGCATATATGATCGAGTACATTGTTCCTGTTCTATCATTTCACTACACTCACTTCTGGTTTGAATGTTTACTACGAAGTTGGATGTGATTCTTAATTGCATTCTTTTGTAGGTGAGGTGTTTTTTTTTTCTCTACCTTCTTTCAGAAGCTTTTGGGTTTTTAAAATTTGTTTTAGTTTTTAATTTTGTTTTATTTGTGATTTTCTGCAGTTTGAAAATGATATGCCAAGGTATAATTTCCATGGCATTTATCTTGCTTAGTGTCGTCTGAACTTTCTGGACCTGGATCTGCGGTCTAGTGTCTGGAATTAATTTGAGGAAATTGTCAGTCATTTTGTTTCAAATACTTCTTCCTTCCTTTTCCACAATCTTTGGATATTCTATTCTAGTTTTCTGGGTTTTTTTTGTTTGTTTGTTTGTTTGTTTTGTTTTGTTTTGTTTGGGTTCTTTTTAAGTGTTCGTTCTCTTTACTTTTCAGTTTCCAAAGTTTCTATTCAGGTATGCTCAAGTTCAGAGATTCTCTCTGCCATGTCTAATCCACCAGTCAGCCCATTAGAGGCATTCTTCACTTCAGAAGGTTTTGTCATTGTCCTTCCAACGTTTCTTTTTGTTTTCTTTCCTTAGGATTTCCATTTCTCTACTAACATTGCTCCTCTGTGCTTCCATGCTGTCTACTTGATCCATTAGAACGCTTAGCATATTACTCATTGCTGCTTTAAATGCCCCATCTGACATTTAATTCCAAAATCTCTGCCAAGTCTGGCTCGGGTACTCGTTTTGTGCCTTCAAAGTGCTCTATTTTGCCTTTTAGTTGAACTGTATTTTTTTTTTTTTTTTGGGTAGCCAGACATAATGTACTGAGTAAAAGGAACTGCTTTAAATAGACCTTTAGTAACAATGTAGTCAGGTGTGGGAGCTAGAGAAGTGTTCTTTAGTCTTAAGATTGGATCTCAGTCTTTTAGCGGGCCTGTGCCACACGATTGTAAACTTCACAACTGTTTCTTAATCATCTTCTTTCCCTTAGGTGTGTCTGGATGGCTAGAGTATCTGGAGTTGGGTATTTCCCTCCTCCCTCATTACTTAGGCTCTGATAATACCCCACCAGCCTAGGCACTGGTTAGCTAATTTCTCCTGAGGGCAGGCTTTCTTTTACTATATATATATGTGTGTGTGTGTGCGTGTGTGTGTGTGTGTGTGTGTGTTTGCGTGTGTGTATGCTTCCTGTAAAGGGAGACAGAAGGAACTATTTTGAAGGGTATATATATATATATATATATATATATACATATGTATATACGTATATATATATATGTATATACGTGTATATATATATATACATGTGTGTGTATATATATACGTATATACATATATACATATGTACATATACTTCAAAATAGTTCCTTCTGTCTCCCTTTACAGGAAGCACAGGATGTTTTCTTCAGTATTTACTGGTGGGAATATGGTCAAGCTTCTGAAGGTAAATTAAAGCAGAGGTGGGGGCACCCTCTAGATACTTCTGAAATCTTTAAGACTCAGAGTTGTTCACACTCCACCTTCAACAATTTGTCGGTTTTAGTTCAGGTTTTCTTATCTAGGTGCTGGTTCCCATGGTGTTTTCTGCTTCTGAGTTTCTGCTCAAGCAAGATTTGACTCCCTGTATTTGCCTGTTTCTGCAATCTTGGAGGCTGCTAATTGCTTTCTGTCCTCTTCTCTTTAAGGATCTGAGAAGCATATAGTGTGTTCAGTTTTTTTTTACTCATTGATAGGACAGAGTTGTGCCCTCCAAGCTCTTTACCTCTGGAGCTAGAAACCGAAGTTACCAATTTTGTTTTATTACTTGTTTCTTTTTTTCTCTTTCCCATAGTAAAGGATTTAATCAAATGTCTGGTAACATATGTTGCCTGTCCATCATTACATGTAGGTAACTAAAAGGAATTCTTTTTTTAAGTGTATTTATTTATTTTGAGAGACAGAGTGGGGGGGCAGAGAAAGAGAGAGCAAGAGAGAGAATCCCAGGCTGGCTCCACACTGTCAGCCCAGAGCCCCATGCAGGGTTTAAACTCACAAACTGTGAGATCATGACCTGAGTGGAGATCAAGAGTCAGATGCTTAACCCAGATGCCCTGAAAGTAATTCTTAATATCATGTTACATCACTTCATTCAAATTTGTTTCTGACATCATCATAGAAATACACTACACCACCTCTAAAATACTCCCAATCCCCCCTGCAACGTCCCACTTTACCTTCTTTGTTTCTATCCTTGGTGTTTATAGTCCTCGGCATTGTTTTTCTATTTCTTCCCAACTTAGTAAGCCCTCAAAACTATTTTTGAACAGGTAAATATATGAATGATCGTCAGGTCATTTTACCACCAAAGAGTTCATTTGTTCATCTTTAAAGGAAGAAATTGTTCACTAGATCTATTGTTTCCAGTCCAGTTGCTCATTGGGAACATCTGGAGAATTGATGAAAAATAAGATTCTTGATAAGCCTTCTTTGCCTATCAATGTTAAATGTCTGTATTTAGATTCTAGGCGTGTGTGTGTGTGTGTGTGTGTGTGTGTGTGTGTGTAGATACAGATATACAGATATTACCATGTCATCCAAATATGCTATAGATTAGTATTCAGGAATCACAATATCGCATGATTTCTGGAGTCTTACTGAGCTATAAGTGTCTCCGTCTTGCGTTCCACATGCTTATGGCATTTTGTATTTTTCTCATCTCTTGAATAATAACCATTTCAATGAGTTCAAATCTTTTCCTTTTCGCTTTACACATAGCACTTGATGATGTGAACGGAGTAGAACCATCATGAATGCAAGAACTCTGAATGACTGTAAGTCCATGCACTGTATCTTGCAAGAAATATAGTGTAATTTTACATTTTATAGTTTCCCATATAAACTAATTTGTCATGATATAAACAAGTGACGCTGCCGAGATGAGGAGACTGAACCTCAGAGAGGTTCTTTCCCTGAGGAATCAGAACTTTCCCTGGGAATTCCTGGGTGCACATGTGGGAACTGGAGCCATAAACCAGCTTAGTTCAGTGTGCGTGTCACAGAGACTTCAGACACTTGTAACACTCTTCAAAAGACCTCCTGCGGAACCTTAGAAGCGGGTCTCAGCAGACCTCTGTGCACAGGTAGGTTCCACCCAACGATTTACGAAGCGCTCATTCTGGGTGTGACGACCGAAGTACTTGGGGAGGTTTACCAATTCAAATCAGACTCAGGACTGAAATATCTGCTCTATTCTCTTCTCCTGAGGACTCAAATCTCTGCCCCCTGATGACCAAGTGGAAGGGACAGGGAAACGACTCAAACAATGGTCTCCAGAATCTCTATCGATAAATTGGACCGTGTGAGCATTTCTACAGAATAACCAATAGTCATTACGAGGAGTCTATTTCACCTTAGGGTAAAGAGTAATGCTTTCTGCCTTAGAGCTGGCAGAATTGAAGGCATGCCACACCACACAGGCAGCATGTGAAGTGTCTTTGAAAGGTAAGATTTCTTCCCTAGGAAATACCTACTAACTTGTTTAACATCAACAAAAATAAGTTACTCTCCTTTCTGATTTTCATATTGCCCAGGGTGACAAACCATTTGATGGAAAGATCCCCTGATGTCAACAGGCAGGTTTATGTTGCTGGTGGACCCTGATACCTCATATCGAGATGCAGTTTGTTCCCAACACAACTCAAGTTTAAATAAGTTTAAGACAAATTGTATAGCTAGAGACCAATACTGAAATCATTTCAGAAGCAATTAAACAACTTTCGCAGTATTATTTCTCGGCCAAACTGTAATATAAATGACTAGCATTAGGTACATATTTAAAGTTCCTTCACTGACGTGTTATTATTTGTTAGGCCTATAAAATACAGTAAAACCTTGGATTGTGCGTAGCTTGTCCTGTGAGTGTTCCGCAAGTCAAACAAACATTTCTAATAAATATACCTCGATAAACAATGTCTTGCAATATGAGTAGTATGTAATGCCAAACATCACATGATCACAACTGAGCCAAGGGTTCTTCTCTCTTCTCCCTCCCTCCCTCTTTCTTTCTCTCTCTCTCTCTCTCTCTCTTTCTCTCTCTCACTGTGGGATTGTGGGTGATCATCTCTCATGCTCGGAGGCTTGGTCTCAGGCCACAGTGTTTGGCAGAAATCAAGGAATTTTCAGAATGTTGGAAGGTGCCTACAACTGGCACTGGTGCATTTTTTTTTTGTCACTTTAACGTACCTATGGAAAGTCCTATGCTTTTCCATACAAGAGTAAGCTTAGGAATCCTTTGCTTCATTCTAGGCCATTGGATAAGTTCTTTGTGGAAACTGCATGAAAAGAAAAAGATTCCATTGAGTTAAGAGATAGAAGTGATTCCATTAGTGATAGTGAAAGTCATTCTACACAATAACCCTCCTCTCTCTTGTCTCCCTCACACCAGCCACGAAGGTTTACAAAGGTAAGTGCAGGTGAATTTGTTTATTTGTCTTTATAAGTTGTCTTTTGTTTATTATTTTGTATTACAGTATTGTAACCATTTTCATACGAATATTTTTGGGTTGTGGAACAAACCACCTGAGTTTCCATTACTTCTTACGGAGAAATTCGCTTTGATATACAAGTGCTTTGGATTACAAGCATGTTTTCAGAACGAATTGTGCTCTCAAGCCAAGGTTTTACTGTATTTCTTTTCAAAAACAAATTTGAAAAAATATGTGTAAAAAACTAATGTAACTAATCAGAAACAATTTTGTCAGAAACACTTCTGAAGAAACAGGAGAAAAATATTTTATTTCAGTGACATATCTCTAGAAACAAAAACCTAGCTTTGCCATTAATAATATTTCACTAGAAAAGGAAAATAATAGCTACTGATGCATGCAAATATATCTGTTTACAAGTTAATTGCATGAATTCATAGTAGACAACATATAATTAATGTTGTTAGTGGTTTCTCTTTTGCCTTTGTGAATATAAGTATACGTTTTTGAATATATTATTTCTCAAAGTGAAACATGCACTGAGCTGCAAACAAATAAATGTTTTGTATAAAGTGAATGTCGCCATTCAGTTTTCAACAATAAACTTGCCCGTGCATTTCTTTCCGGATGCGGTGGTGGGGGAAAATGATACGGGGTATCTAGTGCAACCCAATTGTTTGTATAAGCTCATCAGATATATATTTGATTTATGGAATACAGTATGTTTTTTAATTTTAAATTTTTTTAATTCTTTTGTTCAGTTAGAGACAGAGTGTGTGTGAGTGGGGGAGAAGGGCATAAGGAAAGAGAGAGAGAGAGAGGAGGACAGAGGTAGACAGAGAGAGAGAGAGAAAAAGAGAGAGAGGGAGAGAGAAATCTTAAGCAGGCTTCATACCAGGACCCTGGGATCATGACCTTAGCAGAAATCAAGAGTCAGATGCTCAAATGACTGAAACACTCAGGTGCACCTGGAATACAGTATCTTTCATTAGACAAACAACATCACAGATTTAAGAAAGAATAAGGTTGTGGGAGAACACATCCTGATTTGTTTGTTAAATAGATAGCTAGAAATCACATGTCCCAGTTGCTTGCATATGCACAATAATAATTCACTTCCTATTCCTATTTCAACTACGAATTCCTCAGTCAGGTAGAATGGATTACTAGGACACAAACAGGAAACCGCTATAGAAAATTGTTCAAAACATGCTAATAACAATAATTGCTGGCACCAATTATTTTGCATTTATTGTTATCAGTCTCTGTAGTAACCTGTGCTTGTGTATTATCTCATTACATTTACACAACGAAAGCATATAAATGCTTGATAAAAATCACAAACTAGTAATTGGTGGACTTACATCCAACCAACCACGTAACCAACAAACAAGCAAACAAGACACATAAAGCAAAACCGTAAAGCTATACAATTTGCCAATATCCTATATTGACTCCTTGAGTCTTAATTTCATTGAGCTTCAGCTGTCTCTTCAGACAAAGAAATAATTACATCCATCTTCTAGGACACTCTTGCAAAATAATGAGAGCATTATTTTGAAATGGCTAGCATAGTTCTGGGTCCAGAGCACATACACTACATACTGAATAATGTTAACAATCTTCTCCATATATTTCTCTGTACAAGTAACACAAAATGATCTAATTTGAGCAAAACGAAAGTAATATTTTTTAAAACATCAAAACAGATCTTAAATAATTGATTTGACTTAAATTTTATTTATTTTGAGAAACAAGAGCATGAACAGAGGAAGGACAGAGAGAGAGGGAGACTGAGAACTCCAAGCAGGTTCCACGTTGTCAGTGCAGAGCCTGATGAGGGGCTCGAATTCACAAACCATGAGATCCTGACTTGAGCCGAAACCGAGAGCTGGATGCTTTACCAACTGAGCCACCCAGGCAACCCAAGGCCTTAAACAATTTAAAGGATAGAGGTATAAGCTGGGAAAAGAAAGGACTGCCAGAGCACAATAATAGAGAACCATCAGAGCAGGTATGTCAGAAGGAGAGAAAGGACTAGTTTATTTGGCCAAAGAAATGTGATTTTTTTTTTTAAATTAAGTTTCAGAATGGCACTAAGAACGAAGACTACTGAGAGGTAGTCTGTCAGTGGACAGATGAAGCAGTGAGGTGTGGTAGAAACTGATAAGAGAAAAAACAGCATAGGCAAAATATTTCCTATGGAAATATTGAAATTCCCAAGGGTGATGACACGGAATGGGCTAAAGAGAAAAACCAGTGGCAGCTAATGAAAAACTAACTGAATGTTAGTGAAAGTCACTCTGGCTCATCAGCTTCTTATAGGTACCTATCTTTTATCACAGGAAATATACACAGAGCCTGTGTATATATGGAAATATATACAGGCATGAATACACACACACACACACACACACACACACATATATTCTTCCAATATTATAATCAATATATTTAATACAGTCATAAAACATTAATACATGTAATAATATAATTACATATATTCATCTAATAAGCTATATCTAACACTGAATAAAAAAATGAAAGCTTGGTAAAACAGTGTTAAGAAACTGAAATTGGTTTTCAGAGTGTTCATATTTTTCAATTTTGTGAAAGAATTGGAACAAAAAAATTAAGATCTGACACTTTTAAGTGTTTGTGACAAACACTTAACAAAAGAATCCGATTTAAATAAAACATCTTACTTTCTAGCATCTACCAGAAAAATCTATCTCATCATCTATTAATCTCCTTCCATTTTCTCCTTTAGAAGATGAAAACCACCAAATAAATGGCCCAAGGGAATCTCACCCCAGTGACTGAGTTCATTCTCACAGGAGTCTCAGACCTCCCAGAGCTCCAAATTCCACTCTTCTTTGTTTTCCTGGTGATCTATGGGTTCACTGTGGCAGGGAATCTGGGCATCATCACCCTGACCAGTGTTGACTCTCAGCTTCAAACCCCCATGTACTTCTTCCTCAGGCACTTGGCTATCATCAATCTTGGTGATTCTACTGTCATTGCCCCAAAAATGCTGGTTAACTTCTTGGCTTCAAAGAAGACCATATCCTACTATGGATGTGCAGCCCAACTGGGTGGGTTCTTAGTCTTTATTGTGGCTGAGATTTTCATGCTAGCTGTAATGGCCTACGACCGCTACGTGGCTATTTGCAACCCCCTGCTCTACGGGATGGTGGTATCTCCACAGACCTGTCTGCTGCTGGTATCCCTCACATACCTCTACAGTCTGACCACAGCACTGACCGTCACCTCCTGTGTGTTCTCTGTATCATACTGCTCTTCCAATGTAATCAATCATTTTTACTGTGATAATGTCCCTTTGTTGGCATTGTCCTGTTCTGATACCTACATTCCAGAAACAGCAGTATTTACCTTTTCAGGGACCAATTTGCTTTTCTCTATGATTATTGTTCTAATTTCCTATTTCAACATCGTCCTTGCCATTTTGAGGATACGTTCCTCAGAGGGTCGACAAAAAGCCTTTTCCACCTGTGCCTCTCACATGATGGCTGTCACTGTGTTCTACGGGACCCTTCTCTTCATGTATTTGCAACCAAGGAGCAACCACTCATTGGATACTGATAAAATGGCCTCTGTCTTCTACACCCTGGTGATACCCATGCTGAATCCCCTCATTTACAGCCTAAGGAACAAGGATGTGAAGGATGCATTGAAGAGTTTCCTAAATAAGCCATGTCAGTCTTTCAAATTCATGTAAATTTAAAATTACAGGTGTCTTCTTTTAAGGGTTTTTATTTGCTCCTGAAAAGCTAATCTCTACTAAGTGCAGAGACAATAAATAGTTAAAAATTCTATCAATATCAATGGTAAAATCTTAACCCTTTCGATTCCAACCTCAAATACGCAACTCTCCCTAATACAAAATGTATTAGTTGACCAAAGAAAGCACATTTATTTAAATAGTAAACAATAATTTCAAAATAAGCATATTTTAGAGCTCAACACAACCTGTTACTGGGTTTTTAGAATTTCTAATCAAGGAAGGGAAAGTCTGAGAGCTTGGAAGTTGATTAAGAGTCACGTTATCTTCCTCGCCAAATATATGTTTTCTTCAGCTGTTAAAAGTTTTATTTTTACTTGTTGCAGTATTTTGTTGTTCAATTTCTTAACCTTTAGAATCCATTTTTATCTTGCACTTAACATAAATTTAAATCACCTTTCAGGGAAAATAAAAACCAAACAAGAATGCTTAGATATACATGGAAATAAGACACGTGGGAAAACAGAAAAAGAAAACACAAAAGAGGATTCCACTTTTTCATTCTTCTCACATGGTGCATGTACACAAAGGAAAATGTTGATATTCATACCAGTGTGACATAAAATCAATATTTCCATGTCATAATCTCGTAACAAACACTCATGTAGAGTTCATTGTCTGTATTATTTAACCATAACAACAAACACCACATCTTTTAGCATATTTATTTAGTGTGCTTTGAAGTAAAGTGTTATTAGAACAAAAATAAAGCCAGTGTTCTCAAAGTGACACAAGTTCTCAAAGGCACCATGACCACACACACACACACACACACACACACACACACACACACAGTTAACAGTCATTATGTGTCATATCTCTGTCTGTACATGTAAAATGCTGCTAACTTACAATGGACTAAGGGAGACTGGTCAGGGCATGCAAGGGAATGCAAGGTCAGGCAATGTCTATGATTAAAGTAAATTCAGGAAATATTCAGGGAAGTCAGAAACAAGCCAAATACAGGAACCATGACACTCAGGTCCATGAGCTAATTTCTAACTTTAGTCATGAATAAAGAGCAAAGCTGAAAACATAAAGTCACCCTGTATGATGGATACTTCTGGTCTCATTTTACATAGCAGGGAACATCTTCACACTTCTGGGGGTTGCACATGGGCATTTTTGGTGGGTAGGTGGGAGCATATTCTTCTGCCTAAAACATCTATATCCATATTGGCATATTTTGGGAAGCTGGGCAATCTAAAACATTATGTCTGTCTCATTCACTATTACTCACAAAAGCTTACATACTATATACCCTTTCTGCATGCATTACCTACAAAATTTGTCCTAAACAAACTATACACAAAGCCTTCTTTGAAATAAGGAAATGACAAAGCATTTGGCTCAAAGGTTCCAAAGTGTATCTGCACATACACATGCACTCACATATCACTTGTACACATTTATCAGAAATGATGAATCAACATAATCAACCAACCAGGCAGGCACATCAGCCCAGCACCAAGCTTCTGTGGAATAAGATAGGGAAAATAATTTATATGTCAGCTTTGATCTCCAATTGATCAAACCTCATCCTGTGAGACGTTAAGTCACCTGTGCTTCCAGCTTCTCCCTACCTAACTGCTCTGCAGTTTCCATGGCACCGGTGTCCAGAGACAATAAGATCCCCCTAGTGGTGAGGGGGGAGAGAAGATGCAAGACAGTCATAAGACAAAGTCTGACCACCTATAAAGCTAGGACAAACTTCAAATGACATCACAAAGCCCCTCATTCTGCAGCTGCCACAGAGGCAGTAGACTGACCTGACTCCGTAGGAAGTGATGCTCAGGGCAGAGAGCATCTCAAGTGCATAAATCTTGGGTGGTCCACCCTGAATCTTCTCAAGACCATGAAAATAAGAAAAACCATCAAACTTTCCCAAATTCTGCAGAGCAAATGCCATTTCATAAATTCAAACCCAAAAACTTACTGAAGGACTATTTTCACAGCAGCTCATTATGCTTTGAATCACCATGATCATACACCTTAATATTTTACTTATGTCCCAAGACATATATCTAGTATTAAATATTGCCAACTATATCAATAATCTAATAGATAACAGAGATTGGTATGATTCTGAATTTTTTTCAATGCAAAAGTTATATTGAGGAATTGTAAGTCTTCCAATGGAGATTTTTTTTTAATCACTTAAGGTTTATATAAGTTTGGTTTGATCTATTAATGTCATCTGCCTGGAAGTCCAGAAGCATTCACCAGATGTAAACATGTCATAGGTCACATCTATCAACTCTCCTTCTCAAATGGCTATTTCCACAAGCCACCTCCATGGCAATGAAAAAATATTGTTAAGGAAATCATTCAAAAAAGAAGTGACTTCACTGTAAATATGGGTGGAGGGAGGCAAAAAAGAGATTTCTATGATAGCATCAGGTTTCTTTTGCTTAGAGAAACTTAGCTAAAGCCCAACAAAATAATTCTCCACTGCTTTTCTTATATCATCAGACTTAAACCTTATACTAGTTCCTTGTCTTACTCCATCTTTGTTCCGCCTTTCTTTTCTCTCTGTGTCTCAATAAAAGCTACAGATTTTTTTTTCTTCTTTCCTTCTGTGCAAGGCAGAAGTACTACTTATGAAGCTTGATATTCTTCCACAAATTATGCCCTGTGGCACTATCTAAGCTTCTGTCCAGGATTGGTTTTGACTCTTTCAATAGCTAAACAGCCATTTTTACGAACAATCATTATTTGGGTTGGAGAAATTTTATTGACAGAATAGCTTTGGTAAACTTTTACCTCAGTACACAAAATACAAGACTTTGAGTTACCTAAAATGTAAATATGAGTATATCTAGTTCTTAAAAAGCAAACGCAATGGAATATTACTTGGCCATAAAAAAGGATGAGGTTGTTCAATTTGTGCCAACACAGAGAGACCTATGTAATAGGTAGTAATAGGTAAGTACTGTAATAAGTTTGACAGAGAAAGGCAAACTCTATATGATTTCACTTACTTGTGGACTATCCAAACAAAACAAACGGACCAACAAACAGTTTCTTAAGTACAGAGAACAAACTGGTGGTTGACAGAAAGAAGGTATGTGAGGACATGAACAAAATACAGAGAGGGGATTAAGAGATACAAACTTCCCGTTATAAAATAAATAAGTCACAGATATGGAAGGTACTATATAGAGAATATATTCAATAATTTTGTAATAGTAATCAACGTTGATAATGGTGACTATCCTTATCATGGTGAGCACTGTGTAATGTATAGAATTATAGAATCAATATGTTAGACACCTGAAACTGATATAAAATTGCATGCTAATTCTATTTCAATTTAAGAAGCATCTGACTACAAAAGCAATTTTAGCTATAATTGTCAGAAGAGGTTACTAATGATTTTTTAAATATAAAGTGCCAAAAAAGTACTTTAAAATGGCTATTTCAAAGATCTAATAGTTTTTGTGAATGATAAAGGTTATGAATGTTTGCGCAATCACAAAAAGTGATCAAGACATGAACTCATGAGATTATATTACATTAATTTAAAACCTTTACGAAATATGTGGGTAAGATATTTTCATGTTAAGATATGGATGCCTAGAACATTGCATATTGATCACAGAATATATGACATTGGGGGAAAACTAATAGTTTCTTGATCTCTTTTGTAATAAATTTTCTCTCTGCTGGCTTTCTCTCTCACGATTTTTCGGCATTTTATCAGCATTGCATGGTCCACCAGAGGGAACTACAATCTCTGAAACAGAAAGGCACTGTAGGAAGCATTCAGGGCAAGTGCACAGTGGTGGAGAGATTGGCTGCAGACGGGGAGATGCTCTGTTACCACAGGTGAGTCAGGCTACAACTCGGCCACTTCTCCACTCCTAACTGCCAGGAGGCTGAGATCCCACCAGCCGGGTGCCCAGGAGGAAAAGCAAGATTTGGAGGTCATCCCCCAACCTCTGCCTCAAGATATGTGTCAGGGTTTTGTCACCTTGATAACTATTTTATTGGCATTATCACTGTTGTAGACATTCAAGTAGTAAGATTAATATTAAATTAAATTAAAATTTAATTTAATAAATTAAAATTAACACATATCTGTCTTTGTTATAATTTCTGAACTTCTTTGTTGGCATGGATTATACTTAGTGCATGTTTCTACTTCAAATCTAGACCAATATTTGGATTCCTTAAGGAAAATAATGTATTGGGGCGCCTGGGTGGTTCAGTTGGTTGAGCGGCCGACTTCAGCTCAGGTCATGATCTCTTGGTTCATGAGTGTGAGCCCTGCATCAGGCTCTGTGCTGACAGCTTGGAGCCTGAAGCCTGCTTCAGATTCTGTGTCTCCCTCTCTCTCTCTCTCTCTCTCTCTCTCTCTGCCCCTCCCCCACTTACGCTCTGTCTCTCTCTGTCTCTCAAAACTGAATAAACATTGAAAAATAATAATAAAAATAATGTATTACACCAAGAAAAACAATTTTGTCTCTAAAAAGTTACATCTGATTTTAATTATTTGTTGCAACTTTTACCATTTGTACAAGTCATACATATTCATAAATTAGATGTCCAGACTATGATGTGCTTGGATACTGATAGTGGAATATATATTAATGAAAGAAACCTTTAAGTAGAACTATCTTTATTTAAATAAATTAAATGTACCTATTTTTCCCAAGTCAGAGACACAGAAGATATATCACAGATATGTTCATTCATAGGTCAGTGGGGACCACACACACAAAGTTTTTAATTGTGGTGAGACATGTAAAAATCAAAAGTTGCGGGGCGTCTGGGTGGCGCAGTCGGTTAAGCGTCCGACTTCAGCCAGGTCACGATCTCGCGGTCCGTGAGTTCGAGCCCCGCGTCGGGCTCTGGGCTGATGGCTCAGAGCCTGGAGCCTGTTTCTGATTCTGTGTCTCCCTCTCTCTCTGCCCCTCGCCCATTCATGCTCTGTCTCTCTCTGTCCCAAAAATAAATAAAAACGTTGAAAAAAAAATTAAAAAAAAAATCAAAAGTTGGTAACTAACTACATGCCTATTACTATGGGAGCAAACCTACTGTAAATGAGGACAGAATCAGGTTATAGCAATTTTATTTAAATAGAAATCAACAAAATATTGGAATTCAGGTAATAAAATGAATATAATTCAAAAACAGGGGCGCCTGGGTGGCGCAGTCGGTTGAGCGTCCGACTTCAGCCAGGTCACGATCTCGCGGTCGGGGAGTTCGAGCCCCGCGTCAGGCTCTGGGCTGATGGCTCGGAGCCTGGAGCCTGTTTCCGATTCTGTGTCTCCCTCTCTCTCTGCCCCTCCCCCGTTCATGCTCTGTCTCTCTCTGTCCCAAAAATAAATAAACGTTGGAAAAAAAAATTAAAAAAAAAAACATATAATTGAGTGAGAACCTTAGATATCAATGAGCTATGTAATATGTTGTTCAATTTAAAGCATATGTCATATTTATTTTATAAAGCTATACTCCACTGTAAAGACATGTATTAGTTTTTGTAAAGGAGGACCTATGTGGAGAAGAGAAATACGAGTGGAGAGGGAAAATTAGTACTCAAGATATACATGGATGTGGAATTAGGGTGTCATTAACTCAATTTACTCCTTGAGGTTAGAAAAAGAAATAAATATAGGAGTTACACACATATTCATAACTTTTATTCCTTCTGAATCTTTTAAAACCCTATAGGCCATATTTAGATAATTTTGTCTTTATCCTCAGATATAAAATATGGAAGAAGTCTTTGCAGGAAATGCCGAAAATATGTACTTTGTAGGTGATTAAGACATATAAGAAATAATCTATTAAATCCAGATACCTGAGTAAATGCAATAAAAATAACAACTAATAAAAGCAGGTGAATTGTAGATGTAAACACACACACACACACACACACACACACACACACACACAAAACAAACAAACAAAAAACATTTCCTCAATAGAGAAATCAAAGTTACTCTAGATAATTGGCAAACACCAGTGACATCATTTCCTGTTCTCAGAGGCTTTGGGAATAACCAAGAAGTGCATTCAAGCTCCCAGGGGAATGTCGCGAAGGGAGGGGACACTCATAAATTCTTCTCACAGCAGTCAGGCTCATAATCGCATGGGGGAACAAGAAGCCAGTCCTCGCTTAGGGTAAGTAGATGTCACTGATTATAATGATTGCTAGATTAGCTGCAGGAATGATTTTTGATGGCTGTCTCCAATTTAAATGAAAGATATGAATATAGTCACCAATTCCAGACTCAGTAGATTCTATCAGGTATATTAATAACGTCTGTTCATAACCAGGTTTCTTTGGAGTAATGGTATATGTTTACCAGTATTATTATGTTCATTGAAGGTGATAAGGAACATCATTTTTATTTGTCATTATTCCTACATTTATGTTGAGATTCTAGACAATAAACATCCTGAAGGGGGAGTCAGCATTTTTTGCAAGCTCAGCTTAAAGTCACCCTATCTCCTTCCCTCCCTCTCTCTTTCCCTCCCTCCTCTCAGTGGGAGAGCAATGTTCTCCATTTAACCAACCCATTTATTTCATTTGAGGCTATTGGCAAAATGTTACAGAATATCGACTTGAGATTGGGTGCTTACATTTGCATAAGAGAACATCCTGGGACTCATGTCCATCCTCCTGGTCCTAGTACAGCTCTCGAGTTTCTGCTTTCATCTAATAAGAGTCAGGTGTGATGCTCAATTTCCTTGTTTCTTTTCAGGCAGTGCTTGGTTAGGGCTGGTGGGAGGAGGGCCACTTAATACTTACTCCATTGAATTTCAGAAGATTTTCCAGGGTTTGTAAAATCACAATAAAATGGATGTTGGGATGAAGAGGTTTGGCCAACTGTACGAACTACTGTGGATTAGTCCTTTCTTTGGGTATAATTTTTGAATTTTTTTTTCAACGTTTATTTATTTTTGGGACAGAGAGAGACAGCGCATAAACGGGGGAGGGGCAGAGAGAGAGGGAGACACAGAATCGGAAACAGGCTCCAGGCTCTGAGCCATCAGCCCAGAGCCCGACGCGGGGCTCCAACTCACGGACCGCGAGATCATGACCTGGCTGAAGTCGGACGCTTAACCGACTGTGCCACCCAGGCGCCCCTGGGTATAATTTTTGTAGCTTCAGGCATTAGACTTTGTCATTTGTTTGGTTGTCGCTAGTGAATGTTTGTTATTGCTTTGCTGTTGATATTTTGTTAATTTGAATAGATTTTTGGGTAAAGCAAATTTTGTGAAGTAGTTTTATCTCCCAAATTAAACTTGAATTTTTTATTTGTGGGCAACCAGAGGTTCTAGTTTTTAAGGTTATAAAAGGTTAACATTTTAAGGTTATAAAAGTTTAACATTTTCTTATAATGTTAAGTCCTTGACCTTGTAAGGATGAGCAAATATCCGATTTCTTCATCCTATATAGGGATAAACATTTTCCCTAGCTCCACTGAATAGTTCGATTTTGCATGCTTGTCCTAACATGCTACTTCAGTCATAAACTATAGTTCTATTCATTCATGGATCTTTTCCTGAAGTCCTTATTCTGTTCCACTGATGTATGCCATATTGTTTCAATAATTCCAGCTTTATAATTTTACCATTTGGTCTTTTCAAAATGTCTTGCTTATTCCATATAATTTGTATTTTCTTAATGCCTTTGAAATCATTTGCAAATTCTACAAATATCCTTAGATTTCAATTGCAAGGGCATCGATAAAATAGACTAATTTCAGCAGAACTGACATTTTGTCACTGCATTGTGCAATCTAGGAACATAGTATTTGTACTAATTTATTTAAGGCTTCTATAATGTTTCCATAAAACATTTTAATTTTTCTCCTTTTAAGAGTAGGTTCTGCCTAGTTTTTAAAAGATATCCTACAATTATGGAATTTTCTTTTTATTCTTAAGTTTTATAGCTTTTATCTATCCTAAATATTATTAATTCCTCATCTACTCATATGGTCATTTTGTTTTCTAATTCATTCTGATAATGTGGTGAATTCTAATTATAGATTTTCCAAAATTAAACCTTCCAGCCAAACATGGAATCAACACAGCTTGAACAAGTGTTTTATAATTCTTACACATTTTTAAAAGTGATACCAATAATATATTAGTATTGTTTAGGGTTTTATATCTATATAAGTGAAATTATAGGCCTGAATATATTGTGGTTTTTTAAATTATATTTTTATTTTTTAAATCAGGATTTTGTGCCTCCTACAATGAGTCACACTGTAGTCCTCATTTCTTATATATTGGAGAGTTTGAAATGATTTTTTTCCCCACAAACTTTGGAAGCACCTACCTTTAAAAACAATCTGAAGGAGAAAAGAGTTGGAAAAGTAGAGGTAGATAAAGTTCAATCCTTAAATTCAATGTGTTAGAACCAACCAGTTTATGTATTTTTATGGAAGATGAAATAAAGGGGTAAGAATTGTGTTCAAACTAAAATATAGTAAATATATTCCATTTCTGTCCATGCCAGGTCCTTTGGCTTTATCTGGATCAAATAATCATTTGTCCTGGTCCATGTACATTTAAACAGGTAAAATTTATGTACATGGAATAAATCATGCCACATCTCTTTCTCCTTGTTCCCTATCTCTTTGTCTTTCATTCATGTCCTTCATGCAATATTATTTTCCAGTCTCTAAGGCATTCGAAATAGCACTGCCTACTTTGGAGTGACATTTCTCTTTGTTGAATCACTATTTTATAGCAGTTTTCTGGATAATTGTAGGGGGTACATTAGCAAATACATTTTAATAATTTTTATTTGCTTTAATATGTGCTAGAAAACTGTAAATACAACATTAAGCCAACATCAGAGATATTAGTTCTTAGGTCAAAGCAAATGTGAGAATGACACTTAGTGTTTTTCTCATATTGAATAACTTCTAAATGCAGGTCTCACTTGGTATGCAACACAGCAAAAATCATAAACTGAAAAAAAAACACATACATGTGCTGAAATTTCACATGCACTGTTCTAGAGAAAATAAAAGTTACTTATGTATGTTACAGTGCACATGTTGGGGACTACTGCAAAATAGCTATCTTGTCTATCCTCAAAAAATCATCAACAATATTTAAAGCTCATAAAACCATAGTGAAATGATAATATGGTTTCAAAAATGAAATGAACGGTGGAATGGGAATGCCATTAGTATGCAGAGTTATAGTGAGAAAGTAAATCAAAGTCTATTCAATTAGTTAATCACGGTTTTCTCTGGAGGTTGAGACTAAGGTTGCAAGGGCAAGAAGTAGAGGGTATTCCTTTTATTATAATTCCTTCCAGTTTTTAAGCGAAAAACATTTCTAAAAAGGATATCAGGATTTCCACTCAAGATCAAACGTTTCTAATGATGCACTGTTGACAGAGTCATAAAGGGGTTGTATATATTTGATAGTTGTAGCTAGCATTTGGCACAAAAAAAAAATGGCTACTATATATCTTAGGTTATAACACTTTCTAAATTTGGTTCCAGCTTCAATGTTGGCGGTGAGTCTTGTTTCAAGTCACCTCATCTAAATTTTTTTTTAGTGTTTAATTAAGAGACAGAGACAGAGCATGAGTCGGGGAGGGGCAGACAGAGAGGGAGGCACAGAATCCAAAGCGGGCTCCGGGCTCTGAGCTGCCAGCACAGAGCCAGACATAGGGCTCAAAGCCACGAACTGTGAGATCATGACCTAAGTCGAAGTCAGACGCTGAAGTGACTAAGCCACTCAGGCGCCCCTTAAGTCACCTCATCTAAAAACTTGGATTTGTCTTACCCATAATGACTTTGGGTTCTAAAATGGGAACAGATGCTGTCTCCAGAATCTCAAGGACTCTTGTGATGTTTCTCCCACAGCATTCTTCCTTCATGGCCAGGATGAACCAACCAAATCAAACAGTGCTAACAGAATTCATCCTAATGGGAATTACAGACCGGCCTGAGCTGCAGGCTGCCGTCTTTGGACTCTTCCTCAGCATCTATGTGATCTCAGTGGTGGGCAACCTGGGCATGATCATCCTCACCAAGGTGGACTCCAGGCTACAAACACCCATGTACTTCTTCCTCAGACACCTGGCTGTCACTGATCTGGGTTATTCAACAACTGTAGGACCAAAAATGTTAGTCAATTTCATAGCTAATCAAAACACAATCCCCTATAACGGGTGTGCCACACAGCTGGCTTTCTTCATCTTGTTCATCATCAGTGAGCTTTTCATCCTGTCAGCAATGGCCTATGACCGCTATATGGCCATCTGTCATCCTCTGCTTTATATGGTTGTTATGTCACAAAAGGTGTGCTGGGTGCTGGTGGCTGTCCCCTATGTCTACAGTGCCTTTCTTTCTCTGATAATCACCATAAAGATTTTTATGTCATCCTTTTGTGACCATAATGTCATTAGACATTTTTATTGTGACAATCTTCCCTTATTAACTTTGTTGTGCTCAAGCACACGTGACATTGAGTTGATAATACTGATCTTTTCAGCATTTAATTTGGTGTCTTCTCTTCTGATAGTGCTTGTCTCCTACATCTTGATCCTGATGGCCATCCTCAGCATGAACTCTGCACAGGGCAGGCACAAGGCCTTCTCCACCTGTGGATCCCACCTGACAGTGGTCGTTGTATTATATGCAACTCTATTCTTCATGTACGTGCAACCCAAATCCAGTCATTCCTTTGATACTGATAAAATTGCCTCTGTATTTTATACTTTGATAATACCTATGCTGAATCCCATGATCTACAGTTTGAGGAACAAAGAGGTAAAAGGTGCCCTGTGTCGGATATGGAAAAACCTGCACAAACTGCCTATGTAGAGTTCACTGTGAAATACGTATATAATAAATTAGTTTATAGACTATTGTTGATTATATGCCATAGGCCTTAGAAAGGACTAATGTATAAAAGTCACGGAAAACTAGAATTGTTTTTCCCATTTGCAATGTAGAGATGTTTCAGTAATGATGATCCTTCTGATATCATTTTTGGTTTCAGTGGAGGTGACTGAAGTCCAGACTACTGTTCTCACATTCCTAAGTACTTATGTTACAATTGAAGACAACTTGTATTGTTTCTTGGGTTTGTTGTAATACATCTCCCCTTAGATATTATTATTTAAAAGGCTTTCTAATGTCTTTGCCTAAATGTTAAATAAATGCTAGTCCCCACCACAATGGCATATGGCATATAGAAGATGGCAACTATTGTTCCTGCTGGGGGAAATACACACAATAATGAATAATCAATTATATCTACCTTAATGACACTTGAACTCTATCCTCTTGTTGTGGGAAGCATCTCAGCTTTTATTAAGCGATATGTGTACCTGTATATGCTTGGGGAAAGCAGAAATAAAAGTGTATTTATTTTCGGGCGGCATAATTGTTTACATTAAAATTTCAAAACCTGTTCATGCTGAAACATTAGAAATAATAACTGAATTTTGCAAGGTTAGTGCACATTAAGTCAGCATTTTAAAGATCAGATTTGTTTTTTTGCTTTACAATAACAAAAAAAGGTAAAAGTAAAGTTTTAAACTATCAATTACACTAGAAATGAAAAGTCTATAATACTTAGGGAAAATTTAATGAGCAAGTTGCATCACATCTCTGCCACAAACTATAAAAAACATTACTGAATTATTAAAGAAGTCATAAATGTAGCATATACCATACCATTGCTGAGAAGAAATAAATGTTGCGTGGTGGTTAGTTCTCCCTAAATTATTCTATATATTTAATGTTGTAATGATCAAAACTGCAGCAGCATTTTTTAATAGTCAAGTAGATTTTAAAGATTACATGGAAATCCAAATATCTAGAATATTATAGAAGAAAGAATACAGAGGCATTCCAATAACAGATACCAATTTCCTTAATTAAGCAATATTATTTTAATGTATAAACATTAATAAACTAGATTAGTTTTAAATTATTATAGAAACTATTTTTTAATCTTCCTTTCTTCATTCTTTCATTCTTTTCCCTTCTTTATTTTAGATTTATGGAAGCTGATTATAAACTTAATTAAGAGAGGCAAAATGCCAAAAATACAAAGATAGTTTGAAGAAAGATTAAAGTTACAGGAGTTATACTACCAGATTTCATGACCTATTATAAAGCTATAGTAATTAAATTTCTTTTTTCCTAATTGGTATAGCCGCTGTGGAAATAGTGGCTCTAAAAACTTAAGAGGGTCCTCTAAAATTTAGAAATGAAAATGCCACATGATCCAAGAATGTCATTACTGGGTATTTACCCTAAGAATATAAAAGAATACAAAAACACTAATTCAGAAGGTTATATGCACGTCTATAGTCACTGCAGTAGTATTTACAGTAACCAAAATATGGAATCAGCCCAAGTAGCCACTGTTAGATGATAGAATAAAGAAGATGTGGAATTTATACACAATGGAATATTACTCAGCCTTAAAATGGATGAGATCTTGAGGCACCTGGGTGGCTCAGTTGTTTAAGCATCCGACTTTGGCTCAGGTCATGATCTCACGGTTCATGGGTTCGAGCCCCACGTTGTGCTCGATGGCACAAAGCCTGCTTGGGATTCTGGTTCATCTTCTCTCTGCCTCTCCCCCACTTGTGCTCTGTCTCTCTCTATCAAAAATAAATAAATGTAAAAAAAAAAAAAAAAAAAGGATGAGATCTTGCCATTTGTGCCAACATGGGTAGACACAGGAAGTATTATGGTAAGCGAAACAAGCCAGACCGAGAAATACAAATACCATATGATTCACTAATATACGGAATCTAAAAACAAACAATCAAATCGACAAACAAGCAAAGTTAGATGTAGACCTATCAATACGGAGAACAAATTTATGGTTGCCAGAGAGGAGGGGGATGGGGGATAGGCAAAAAGGCCGGGGTGGGGCGGGGGAGAGGAAGATACAGGCTTCCAATTATGGAATGAGTTAAGTTACAGGAATAAAAGGTACAGCATAGAAAATATAGTCAATGGTATTGACAGGTGGTAGCTACACTTGTGGCTAGCATAACATAATGGATAAACACGTTGATTCACTGTGTTTTACATCTGAGACTAACGTACATTGTTTGTCAATTACACTGCAATAAAAAAAAAAAAAAAAAAAAGGAAAGAGAACATTGTCCAGAAAACGGACCAAATGATTGATGGAATACAATAGTGACATCAGAAACAGATCTACAAATACACTGTTACCTAACTTATGATGGATGCATCACTATTTTCTCAAAGAGAAAGAAAGATCTTTTCCATAAATACTCTTAGGCAATTTGTATATTTATTTGGAGAGAAAAAAAGGATCTGGGCGCGTACCCAGTCCCTATACAGACTCAATTCTACTTGATTAAAGATCTCAATGTGAAATACAAACATCTAAAAGGAAAGAATAGTGAAACATCTTGGAGATATTGAAATATATAAAGCATTTTAAACAGACCTCATAAAACAATGGTTATCTAAGATTTAAAATGATTCATTGCACTGATTTAAGAAATTATGTTCATCACAATTAATAGTATGAGAAGGAAACTCTAACAGTGGGAAAAGATGCTTTTAAAAAAAATTTTTTTAGAGGGTGTGGAGGCGCAGAGAGAGAGAAAAGAGAAAATCCCTATCTGTCAGCACAGAGCCCAACACGAGGCTCAAACTCACAAACCATGAGGCCATGACCTGAGCCAATATCAAGAGTCAGACTCTTAACCAACTAAACCATCCAGATGCCCAAGGGAGTATTTTTTTTAACGTTTATTCACTTTTGAGAAATAGAGAGAGACAGAGAATGAGTGGGGGAGGGGCAGAGAGAGAGGGAGACACAAAATCCAAAGCAGTCTCCAGGCTCTGAACTGTCAGAGCCCCACCTGGGGCTTGAACCCATGGAGGGCGGGATCATGACCTGAGCTGAAGTCATATGCTCAACCAACTGAGCCACCCAGGCACCCCTAGATGCCTGAGGGAGAGGATACTTTTATCAGACCTACATAATCAGACAAATCGTGGACAAAGGATTTGTAAGCATAATATAAAGGTAACTGTTCCAAATCCATAAAGTAGACAAGAAATACAATATGAAGATGACAAAAGGTATTGGTGTGGACATCAAAGATGTGGGAGTAGCTGTTTTTAATTACCATTTTCAAGAAATTCTTCTCCATATCAGGGCAAAATGTTTTTATAAACTATAAATTATTAACCTTAAAAAATACATGACAGGGGTGCCTGGGTGGCTCAGTCTGTTGAGCGTCGGACTTCGGCTCAGGTCACGATCTCCCAGGGCGTGAGTTCGAGCCCCGCTGCAGGCTCTGTGCTGATAGCTCAGAGCCTGGAGCCTGCCTCAGATTCTGTGTCTTCCTCTCTCTCTCTCTTTCTCTCTCTCTCTCTCTCTCTCTTTCTCTCTCTCTCTCTCTCTGTCTCTCTGCCCCTCCCCCACACATGCTCTGTCTCTGTCTTAAAAATAAATAAAACGTTTTAAAAAATTTAAAAAAAAAAGGTAAAAAAATAGATAAAAATAATTCACAGTGTTAGCAGGCAGAAAAAGAATTATTCATGTGTGTGTGCACATGTGAGTGTGTGTGTTTAAGGGGACAGTTCATCGCAGACAGCAGACTGAAGGATTCTCCTGGGGTCCTGGTAATGTTCCAATTTTACTATCATCATAGCTGTTTGATCTGGATTCTGATTACACAGCTGTCTTGAATTTGCAAAAATGTATGATGCATGCATTTGTTAACAAGTATATTATGTTTAAATAAGTTAAAACACCACAAAAAAGGGGAAAACAAGTACTTGTAAATTTTTACTTTTACTTGTAAATTTTTTTAATGATGTAGTAAGCATCATTCAATCATCTTCATTCTGCCCCCAGAGATAAACTCATAAAAAGCCATTGTAGTAGAAGAAGATCATTAAAGGTTGCAAGAACAATGAAAACATCTTTCCTACAAATACAACGATTTGATTCCAGATCGCTGGGTTACAGTAGAAAGACTTTACCAGGAGACATTGTGGAAAGGTATCTAACATAACTTTATTTGCAGGGGAATATAAAGATGTCCTGTAGAATTAGGAGATATACCATGCCTTTGTTTGATATTTTCAAACGCTTGAGGCATAATTAGCTTGTATTCTTTGTCCTCAGGGAGAGACTCAAAGGAGTAAAGTCATCCATAAATCCTTACTGGGTTGTGCCATGAACAAATGGGAGCCCAGAGATTTTCCACCTCGCAGGTGAGCACACTAGCTGTCTCTGTGACTAACTCTGAGTCTAGTGACTCTTCAGGACCCCACCTCCCATTTACATTATTGTCCCCAAACCCCCAGCCGCTTCCATGATTTAACTATCTCTTTAACAGTTCTCTTTTGTTAACTGAAGTTTCTGGGCAAATACAAGGTTGTAAACATCTTTATTATAATTTTTGGTGAAAGCTAGACGTTTGCTAAGATGTAGCAAGGTTGTAATCATTGAATAGTGGGGGAAAAAAAAGCAATCTCTGAAAAGGGAATTGGTTAAGAAATTCACACCCAAGACCTTAAGATTTTCCTGTTTAGTTTCTTTCACTTGGACCCTTAGTAAAATGTCAAATATGATACTATTATGTGTAGTTAATTGGATATTTTCAGAATTTCTAACTCAAATCACACATTTCCATAGTGGTTTCCAATCCCTCTAAAGTAAAAGGATTGCCTCAATGTGTTTGTAACACTTGCAATTTCTCTGTTTCAAATACATCATGTGTTTCCCAAATTTATCAATGTCCTTTTCAAACCATCCCTTTTAGTTGGAAGTGAGGTGAAAGCAAACTATTAAAGCATTGATATCAGTACGTAATGCCTCCATCACCCCATAACATCTGATTAATAACAGGATTGCCCCTCTTCCTTACCTGTAAGCTTTGGAATAGTCTCTGAAATGCCATCAGATTATCCCTTAAATAACGAAAAGCACATCTCATGTAGATTGGAATTAAGATTAAAATATGTGCACATACAAATTTCAATAAAGAAGAATTCTTGCAAAATTTTAAAGCAGTAATATGTATTTTGATTACAATTACAGTGTATTTTCCACTTAATAGTTTTTTTTCTAAAACTCTATTCCCCCTTGAAAATTACTTTGATGTGTAAGTATATATATTTAAATCTATATTTTGCTGACCTTCCATGTTGAATATACTCATTGTCACCTAATTTAGTGTAAAAAGATGTATTTGGCAATAGGAGGGGGCATGGCTGGGGAATAATTTAATTCTCTCACCTCTATCCTTAGGGTAGTTTTATAGTGAAGGTCCAACGCTAATCTCATTGTGTTTTTTACATGTTTGAAGAAAAGTTGGGAGGGAAAAAAACAGATCTAAAAGGTAAGAACCAGGTTACCTTCAATAATCATACAAAGTAATGTAAATAGAACCATGTAAAATAAAGTTTAGTGTTTTACATAGAACTCTAAAGATAATTAGAAACACGTCATATCTTTTCTCATATATAAGGGGACTTGTATTTAGTAGCATGGATTTAAAAGAGAGCACACACTCTGATATTCTCATTTATTCCGTGAGATTTATGATGCTTTTATTTTTTTATTTTTTATTTTTTTTTAACTTTTTTTTCAACGTTTATTTATTTTTGGGACAGAGAGAGACAGAGCATGAACGGGGGAGGGGCAGAGAGAGAGGGAGACACAAAATCGGAAACAGGCTCCAGGCTCTGAGCCATCAGCCCAGAGCCTGACGCGGGGCTCGAACTCACGGACCGCGAGATCGTGACCTGGTTGAAGTCGGACGCTTAACCGACTGCACCACCCAGGCGCCCCTATGATGCTTTTAATATCCACCCGAAATATGTCCCTAACTGTATTGTCTCCTGAGAATGAATTTAGTGTTCCTGACCGCTAATCTGCTTTCTCTCTCTATGGATTCATCTCTTCTGGATATTTCATATAATGGAATTATATAATATAATACGCACAGATGTTTCCTTTTATACTTGGCTTCTTTTGCTTAGCACGTTTTAAAGGCTCATCCATGTTGTTGCATATAACAATACTTCTTTCCTTGTATGGCTTCCTAATTTCTTATTGTGTGGAGACCACAGAGATGCTATCCATGCATTGGTTGATGGACATTTGGGTTGTCCCCAAGTTTTGACTATCATGAACTGGTGTAACTCTTACGAATGCTGTCATCAACATTTACCTGCAAAGTTTTTGTATGAACTCTTGTGGTTGTCAGTACTTTGGGGGTACACATCTGGAAAGGAATTACTGGATCAGAATGGTAATTCTTAGCTTGATGTATGGAGTCACCGTCAAACTCCATCCATAGTGACTGTACTATTTTACCTTCCCATTAATACACAAGGATTCTTATCTCTACACCCTTGTCAACCTTTGTGATTTTTTTTCTTTTCTTATCTTTTCTTTTTTAAGCCACCTTAAGACAAGCGAAGTGGTATCTCCTTGTGGTGTGGATTTGCATTGCCCTCATGGCTAATGATGTTGAATATCTTTTCATATGCCGATGTCCATTCGCATATCTTCTGTAAGAAATGTCCTTCAACTTTTTTGCCTGTTTTTTTTTTTTTGTTTAATTTGGGTAATTTTTCATTTAGATATTGGACTGTAAGAGTCCTTTGTATATTTTATATACTAGACACTTACCAGATAGAAGATTGACAATTTTTTTCATTATATGAGTTAATTTTTCATTCCGTAATAATGTCCATTAATGCATACAACTTGTCTGTTTTTTACATTTTGATAAATCCAATTTAGGAGATTTTAACTTTGTTGTTTGTTATTTTGCTGTCGTATCTAAGAAAGCTATAAAGAGCTCAGTTAAGCTGAGAGAGGGAGAGAAAGAGAGGAAGGGAGAGAAAGAGAGAAATGAGCTGCCAGGTGCTGGAACAGACAATTACAGCCACAGGCCATAATGAAAGATTTAGGCCTTTAATCATTATTAAAATGGTCCTCTCAGTCATGTCATGAAAGTTAATGATTATTTTTGTATTTATTCCCAGTATAGGTTTCCCGAATGGCCTGCACAGACAAACACAATCTAACACTGTTGAAAGAATTCATTCTAATGGGAATCACAGGACTCCCTGAGCTGCAGTCTCCATTATTTGGACTACTCCTCACTGTTTATCTGGTCTCAGTCGTGGGTAATCTGGGTTTGATCATCCTCACCAAGATAGACTCTAGGCTACAAACACCCATGTACTTCTTCCTCAGGCACCTGGCTTTCACTGATCTTGGTTATTCAACAGCTGTGGGACCCAAAATGCTAGTAAATTATGCTGTAGATCAACATACAATCTCCTTTAATGGGTGTGCCACCCAACTCACTTTTTTCAATATTTTTATCATTAATGAAATTTTCATTCTGTCGGCAATGGCCTATGACCGCTATGTGGCCATCTGTAACCCTCTGCTCTACACAGCTGTTATGTCACAAAGATTATGTCAGGTGCTAGTGGTAATGCCTTATCTCTATAGTGTCTCTTTGTCTTTGTTGACCATCGTGAAAATTTTCCTTTCATCGTTTAGTGATTATAATGTCATCAGGCATTTCTACTGTGACAGTCTACCATTGATAGCTTTGCTCTGTTCAGGCACCGATGAAATTAGATTGATAATTCTGATCTTTTCTGCTTTTAATTTGGTGTCATCTCTTCTCACAGTCCTTGTGTCCTACATTCTAATCTCTGTTGCCATCTTCAGGATGAACTCTGCAGAAGGCAGGCACAAGGCTTTCTCCACCTGTGGATCCCATCTGGCAGTGATTGCCTTATTCTATGGCACTCTATTCTTTATGTATGTGCAGCCGAAATCTACTCATTCCTTTGATACTGATAATATGGCCGCCTTATTTTACACGTTGGTTATACCCATGTTGAATCCAATGATCTACAGCTTGAGGAACAAAGAGGTGAAAAATGCCCTACGAAGAACTTGGAGAAAGTGTGCAAACATAGACATACCTCAGATATATTGCGGGTTTGGTTCCAGTCCACCACAATGAAGCAAATTTCACAGTAAACCAAATTAAATGAATTTTTGGTTGTCCAATACATATAAAAGTTATGTTGACCCTGTATTATAGTCTGTTAAGTGTTTTTTAGCATTAAAGGTAATCATACAATGTGTATACTTATAAAAAAACACTGTATTGCTTGAAAATGCTGTCATCTGAGCCTTCAAAGTCATAATATTTTGCCTAGAGGGTCTTGCCTCCATCTTGATGACTGCTTACTGGTCAGGGTGGTGATTGCCAAAGGTTAGGGTGACTGTAGTATTTTCTGTTTTTTTTTTAATTAAAAAAATTTTAAATGTTTCTTTATTTTTATGAGAGAAACAGAGACAGAGCATGAGCGGGGAAGGAACAGAGAGAGAGAGAGAGGAGACACAGAATCCAAAACAGGCACAGAGCCTGATGCAGGGCTCAAACTCTGAATGGCGATATCATGACCTGAGCTGAGTCAGACACCCAACCAGCTGAGCCACCAGGCACCCCAACTGTGGTAATTTCCTAAAATAAGACAACAGTGAAGTGTGTTGCATTGATTGACTCTTCCTTTCATGAATAACTTCCCTGTAGCATGTGGTGCTGTTTGATAGTATTTAACCACAGTAGAACTTCTTTTCAAAATGGAATCAATCTTCTCAAACCCTGCTACTGCTCTATCGACCATGTGTATGTCATATTCTAAATCCATATTCTAAATCCACTGTTGCCAGTTCAACAACCTTACAGCATCTTCACCAGGAGTAGATTCCACTTGAAGAAATCACTTTCTTGGTTCATGCATAAGAAGCAATTCTTCATCCATTAAAGTTTTGTCATGAGATTTCAGCCATTCATTCACATCTTCAGGCTCCACTTCTGATTCTAGTTCTCTCACTATGTCTACCACATCTGCAATGAGTTCATCCACTGATGAAACAACTAACATTGTTTCAGCCTTGGACTATTGCTTGAATGGGTAGATTTCTGTGAAATTATGATTTGTGACTATATGTATGCTGAGGAAAGCATAAATAAAAGTATTATTGTTTGTAAGATTCATAATTGTATATATTAAAAATTCAAAAATATCTTCAAGCTGATACACTGAAAATAATGACTAAATTTTGCAAGGTTAGTACATATAAAGTTTCCAAATGAAAGATCAATTATTTTGCTACCCATTAGTAATAAACAGGTAAAAATAAAATTTTATTTTTTTGCCTTTTTTTAATTTATTTTTTTCAATATATGAAGTTCATTGTCAAATTGGTTTCCATACAACACCCAGTGCTCATCCCAAAATATGCCCTCCTCAATACCCATCACCCACCCTCCCCACCCTCTCATCCCCCATCAACCCTCAGTTTGTTCTCAGTTTTTAAGAGTCTCTTATGCTTTGGCTCTCTCCCACTCTAACCTCCTTTTTTTTTCCTTCCCTTTCCCCATGGGTTTCTGTTAAATTTCTCAGGATCCACCTAAGAGTGAAAACATATGGTATCTGCCTTTCTCTGTATGGCTTATTTCACTTAGCATAACACTCTCCAGTTCCATCCATGTTGCTACAAAGGGCCATATTTCATTCTTTCTCATTTCCATGTAGTACTCCATTGTGTATATAAACCACAATTTCTTTATCCATTCATCAGTTGATGGACACTTAGGCTCTTTCCATAATTTGGCTATTGTTGAGAGTGCTGCTTAAAAATAAAATTTTAAACTATCAATTACACCTGAAAAAATTTGTCTCATAGTTAGGAGAAAATCTAATAAACAATTTACATGATTTTGTGGTTAGAAATTACAAAAGCCTTGCTCAGTTATTAAAGAAAACATAGATGTAGGAGTACATCATGTCCATTGTTTGGAAGAAGTAAATGCTGTGATGAGGTCAGTTCTCCTTAAGATATCCTATAGATTTAACACAGTAACAGTACAATCCCAATAGTACTTTTAAATATTTCAGTTGATATCAAAATTTATATGGCAAGCCAAGAGATTTAAAATAGCCAGGCAATGTCCCACAAGATGAATCTAATGACAGGTACAACTTCCTTTAATAAAGCTAGATTATTTTTTAAATGTTTATTTACTTATTTTGAGAGAAAGAGATCACATGTGTGAATGGGAGAGAGGCAGAGAGAGAGAGGGAGAAAGAATCCCAAGCAGGCTCCCGGCTGTCAGTGCAGAGATGGACACAGGGCTTCTTCTCACCAGCAGAACCATGAGATTATGACCTGAGCTGAAATAAGGAGTCAGCTGTTTAACAGACTGAGCCACCCAGTCTGAGGCACCCAGTCTGAGGCACCCAGGTGCCCCAAAACCACATGTCTTGAACAAAAGGAAAATATCTTCACGACTCGGAATAAGCGAAGAAGGCCAGGGAGGTGAAGAATGAATGGATATAATATTAAATGAAAGACACCAGGCTCTCCCGAAATCACACTGGCTTATGAAAATATAAGTGAGATTGAGCTGTACTCACTTGGCACTTTATACAAGTGACCCATTCTGGTTTAGAATGTTTGATACAGTTGAGGAGTACTGCATGTAGGCAAGAATGCAAGGCTGATTTCACACACGAAAACCCATTACATAAATCACATAATTCAACATCCTTAACAGGTTTATGATGAAATTCAATGCTGATTTGTAATAAACTGCCTCGCTGAGCAGGATAGTAGAAACTGGTGTTATAAATAATATCTAAAGAAATCCTGCATGTGGGGGAATAAATCGATTGAACACAGAGGTATTGAAGGTAGTGAAAATACTTGTATGATATCATAATCATGGGTACATATTATTACATTTTAAAACCCTACAGAAAACTTGTAATATAATACTGAAACATTAAAGATTTTCCTCTGAACACTCCTAAGACAAGGAGATCCAGACTCACCGTTTATATTCAGTATATATTGGGCATTGTAGCTGGTTCACCACATTAGGAAATAAAAAATATAAAGATAGATGGGAAAGCACACACTACCATTAAAAAAAATTTTTTTGATATCTTAACTACATAGAAAAAACTATAAATAATTTATTAAAAATAGTACGTGTATTTATAAAATTTGCCGGATATGAAACAAATTACAAAAAATCAACTTTATTTCTATATCCCACCCATAATAATTAGAAAAAATTGAAAAAGAGATAATGTTTATGTATTTATTTATTTTGTATGACTTCCTTTATGTAAGGAAGCTAGAATTGTAAAATTCATAGAAGCATAAACAGTAGTTGCAACATGATGGAAGAAAAGAGAATGGGTATAGATGTTTCGTGGGTATAGAGTTTCAGTTTGGAATGATGAGAATGTTCTGGAGGTAGATAACCATGATGTTTGCAAAACAGTAGGTATGTATCTAATGACACAAATATATACTTACAAATTAAAAGCTAAAATCATTAAAATGGTACATTTTATGCTATATGTCTTTTATGACAATAAGAAGAAAGTTCAACAAAATGCTTCAATTGAGGGTTTTACTCTTTTCAAGTTCTATGAATTGGGAAACGCAGTTACTTCCCAAGTCCCTTCCCTTCAAGACCAGCGTACTTTCGGTAAGCTCAGAAATTTTATAAGTGCTAAGCTCCATTGGAAATACACATATAAGTGATTTTTAAAAAGAATTCATGCGGTGTGAGAAAAATATCTGTTATTGTTTTACGTATGGCTCAGATTAGAAGGCAAACTCTCCGTAGGAATGAGTAAAGGTTTTAAAGGCTGCCCCTTGTACATCATTGCAGACAGCAACAAATAACTATTGTGCAGATGCACAGACATGATACAAAGTAAAAGAGAAGCATGCTTTTGCATATTCCTGGATTTTTTTTTCAGCAGAAAAAATGAATAGAATTATTTAGAACTACTTACAGTTGATATAAAGACCTTGTACTTAGAAGCCTGATCTTGGAACAAATGCCAAATGAGAAAAATTGCTTGGCAGAGTGACAGTCACTCTTATACAAAATGTGTTCTGAGTACAAAGAAATATGTCATTGATCTGTGATTTTGCCAAATGTCTGTGTGATAATTTTCACAAAGAAAATATATTTGAATTATGCAGTTCTAGAAAGTAGTGGCCGAGTGTAGACTGAAACAAGTTGTCACAAAAGATGTTGAAGATGGTTGAGAAGTTTCACATTATGGAAATATATGAAAAGTATAAGTTTGGATAAGTAATTTAATGTTAAGAATAGTTCAATTCACAATGATGTGAAATAAGAGTGAATTCTTGACTTCCTTCTTGCTGATTTGGATGATTTTCTTTCTTTTTGCTATCTGATTGCTGAGGTTAGGACTTCCAACACTATGTTGAATAACAGTGGTGAGAACGGAAATCTCTTCCTGTTCCCAACCTTAAGGGGAGAGCTCTCAGTTTTTCCCCATTGAGGATGATATTAGCTGTGGGTCTTTCATATATGGCCTTTATGATCTTGAGGTATGTTCCTTCTACCTTTACTTTCTTGAGGATTTTTATCAAGAAAGAGTGCTATATTTTGTCACATGCTTTTTCTGCATCTATTGAGAGAATCATGTGGTTCTTATCTTTTCTTTTATTAATATAATGCATCATATTGATTAATTTGCAGATATTGGACCAGCCTTGCATCACAGGAAGAAATCCCACTTGATCTTCGTGAATAATTCTTTTAATGTATTGTTGGATCTGATTTGCTAGTATCTTATTGAGAAATTTTGCATCCATGTTCATTGAGGAAGTTGGTTTGTAGTTCCCCTTTTCGGTGGGATATTTGTCTGCTTTAGGGATCAAGGTAACGCTGGCCTCATGAAATGAGTTTGGAAGTTTTCCTTCCATTTCTATTTTTTGGAACAGCTTCAAAAGAATAGCTGTTAACTGTTGTTTAAATGTTTGGTAGAATTCCCCTGGAAAGCCATTCAACCCTGGACTCTTGATTTTTGATTACTGATTCAATTTCTTTACTGGTTATGGATCTGTTAAAATTTTCTTTTTTAAAAAAAATTTTAATGTTTATTTATTTTTGAGAGAGACAGAGCATGAGTTGGGGAGGGGCAGAGAGAGGGAGACACAGAATCCGAAGCAGGTTCCAGGCTCTTGAGCTGTCAGCACAGAGCCTGGCAAGGGCTCGAACTCACGGACCGTGGGATCATGACCTGAGCTGAAGCCGGATACTTAACCAACTGAGCTACCCAGGCCCCCCTGTTTAAATTTTCTATTTCTTCCTGTTTCAGTTTTGGTAGTGTATATGTTTCTGTGAATATGTCCATTTCTTCCCGATTGCCCAATTTGAGGGCATATAATTGCTCATAATATTCTCTTATTATTGTTTGCATTTAGTGGCATTGGTTGTGATCTCCTTTCATTCGTGATTTGATTTATTTTGATCCTTTGCTTTTCCTTTTTGATCAGTCTGGACAGAGGTTTTATCAATTCTGTTAATTCTTTCAAAGAACCAGCTTCTGCTTTCATTGATTGATGCTACTGTTTTTTGTGTTTTGTTTTATTGCAAACATTAACTCCTACTCTAAACTTTATTAATTTCCCTTCTTCTGCTACTTTTGGGCTTTATTTGCTGTTCTTTTTTCCAGCTCTTTCAGGTGTAAGTTTAGGTTATGTATTTGATAAATTTCTTCCTTCTTTATGAAGGCTGGTTTGCTATACACTTCCTTCTTCTGACCACCTTTGCTGCATCACAGAGGTTTTGGAATGCCGTGTTTTCATTTTCATTGGCTTCCATGTACTTTTCAACCTCCACTTTAATTTCTTGGTTAATCCATTCATTCTTTAGAAAGATGTGCTTTAATCCAAGCATTCATGGTCTTTCCAATTTTTTTCTTGTGGTTGATTTTGAGTTTCATAGTGTTGTGGTCTGAATATGCAAGGTATGATCTTGATATTTTTGTGCTTGTTGGGAGCTGAATTTTTGACCCAGTATTTGATGTATTCTGCAAATGTCCATGTGCATTTGAGAAGAATGTGTATTCTGCTGCTTTAGGCTGAAATGTTCTGAATATATCTGTTAAGTCCATCCGAACCAGTGTGTCATTCAAGGCCATTGCTTCCTTATTGATATTCTGCTTAGATAATCTCTCCATTGCTGTGAGTGGGTGGTTGAAATCTCCAACTACTATGGTATTATTATCAATGAGTTTCTTTATGTTTGTGATTAACTGACTTATATATTTGGATTCTACCACATTAGGGGCATAAATCTTTACAATTGTTAGATATTCTTTGTGGACAGACTTTAATTATGATATAATGTCCTTCTTCACCTCCTGTTACAGTCTTTATTTTAAAATCTAATTTGTCTAACATAAGTAAGGTTAGGCCAGCTTTCTTTTGGTGACCATTAGTATGATAGATGGTTCTCCACCCCCCTACTTTCAATCTGGAGGTGTGTTTAAGTCTAAAATGAGTGTCTTGTGATCAGTATATAGATGGGTCTTGTTTTCTTACCTATTCTGTTACCCTATGTCTTTTGATTGGAACATTTAGTCCATTTACATTTAGAGTGAGTACTGAAAGATATAAATTTAGTGCTATTGTGTTGCCTATAGAATTGGGTTTTCTGGTGAAGTTCTCTGGTTCTTTCCAGTCTTGGTTGCTTTTGGTCTTTTTTGTTTTGTTTTGTTTTTTCTCCACTCAAAGAATCCCCCTTAAAGTTTCTTGCAGAGCTGGTCTAGCGGTCGGTCGTGAACTCCTTTAATTTTGGTTTGTCTGGGAAACTCTTTATCTCTCCTTCTATTTGGAATGACAGACTTGCTGGATAAGGAATTCTTGGCTGCATGTTTTTCCAATTCAGCATGTTGAATATATCCTGCCACGCCTTTCCCACCTGGCAAGTTTCTGTGGATAGGTCTGCTGGGAGCCTAATATGTCTTCCCTGTTTGGTTAAGGACTTTTTTTTTTTCCCTTGATGCTTTTAACATCCTTTCCTGGTCTGTGTATTTTGTGATATGCCTTGGTGATGGTTGGTTTTTGTTAAATCTAATGGGAATTCTCTGGGCTTCTTGGATTTTGATGTCTGTGTCCTTCCCCATATTAGGAAAGCTATCCACTATGATTTGCTCACAAAAACCTTCTACCTCTTTTGTTCTTTCTTCATCTTCTGGGGCTCCCATATTGGGACTTTATTCCTTTGTAAGTCACAGAGTTCTTCTCTAAGTCTGATATTGTGATCTTTTGCCTTTGTTTCCCTTTTTTTTCTGCTTCATTGTTTTCCATATTTTTATCTTCTATATTGCTGATTGACTGCTCTATTTGGCCCATCCTTGCCATCATGGCATCCCTTTGAGACTGCATCTTGGTAATAGCATTTTTAATTTCTGCCTGACTAGGTTTGTTTCTTTTATCTCCATAGAAAGGGATTCTTTGGTGTCTTATACACTTTTTTAAGACCCAGTTAGTATTCTTATTACTGTGGCTTTAAATTCTAGTTCAGACATCTTACTTATATCTGTGTTGATTAAGTCCCTGGCTGTCATTTCTTCCTGTTCTTCCCTTTGTGGTGAATTCCTTCATTTTGTTATTCTGGAGGAAGAAAAAAACTGCCAAATTCTGTGGCTAAAGTTATACAGATTGTTGTGTTAATCCTCAGATCAACTTCCTAAGTTTTCTAAATGGATTGGTGATGATCTAGCTGTATTTCAGAGATGAGAAAAGCTCAGGGTTTCCATGCTGCTGTGCCATCTAACTCCATCAAGAGATATATTTTATAAAACCACTAACCTCCCCCATTTTATGAATAAATCTAATAAAAATTATCTAAAATTTCAGTAATATGTATAAAAATTTAACAAGGCATTTAATCAATGAAAATGAATACCAAATATGTCCATGGAATGGATTTACTACTGCTATAACGAGTCCAGTGTCTTTGGATTGATCTATAATTTCAGTATAATTCCAACATAAATTTTTTTCTTCTTCCTTCTTTCACTTCCTGCTTCCTTCTTTCCTTCTATAGAATTCTGCGTCAATACCATTTTTTAAACCATTCATTCTTTTACTTCACCCTTCCATCCTCATTCTATTCTGATATTTTTTAATTAGTAGTTTATTAGGGACAATTGTATCTATTTTGATTTCATTATATTTATGCTTGTGTGCTTTATGCTATTCTCATAGTATGTAGGAGTTTTTTGTAGCCTTACTATGAAGAAAAAATTAAAATAACATCTCAGAATCTATAAACTTATATCTCTATATACATCTATGTATTTATAAAGGTGTCTGTGTGCTTTCGCTTTGCCATTATTCTGTTTCTTCTTTAAAGTAGACATAAAGTACGTAAAGTAGACATAAAATGCATAAAGTATACATATGTCTTCTTTAAAGTAGAGGTTTCTTTTATCTAAAGGGAATATTTATAAAATTTTGTTATGTAAAATCAATTCCAGTGACCCCACTTTCTCCCAATTTTCTCAATCTCCTCATATTTTCCTAGATTCCTAAAATACAATATATGCCTAACCTGTTACAAACCACTTGGCGTATGTCAGTTATAATAAAAATGCAGCTGGGGTGGAAGAAATATTTTGGTTTCTGGTAAATACTTATTACATATTTTACAAAAGGTAGAAATAGGTTATCTTATCCTCTGCGCTGTGAGCACGAGCCTGAAGCAGGGTTTAAGCCAATGAACCATGAGATGATGACCTGAGCTGAAATAAAGGTCAGACACTAAACCAACTGAGCTACCCAGGACCCCTGATTTTCTGTTTTTAATTTGATTTTATTCCTTTTGATAGTTTTGGGATCTTACTTGTTGATCATGCTAGCCATAGTCAGGATGAGGGTAGGCACAAGGCTTTTTTTTTTTTTTTTTTTTCCAAACGCAGGTCCAAACTGAGAATGGACCCAGTGTTCTACGGGAGTCCGATATTTATGTATGTTCAACCTGAGTCTAGTCACTCCTTTGACACTGATAAAGTGGTGTACAAATTTTACACCACTGTTATCCCCCTGCTGAATCCCTCGATCCATAGCTTGAGGAAAAAGATGTAAAATATGCAGGACAAAGGATGTGGAAAAAACTATGCATACCTTTCCTTAATTTATTGTACTATGGGGTTCCTATGAATTAGATTATCAACATTAAACATCATTATGTATTCTCTCAGAAGGAAAAACAAGGATAAATGAGTCAACTTATATTTAGAGATTGACTTCTATGAACCAGCATACTTCTAAGTGAACTTGCAGAAAGAGACATTCAGTGTATAATACAAATTAATTGAAATACCTGCAAAATTCTAGTGTTTTGTTAATAAGTACATAAATATATAGTTAACCAGTAACAATGAATGGCAAAATTAAGATAAAATTTACCTGTGGCAAAGCAGATAACATGATATGATCAGGGCCAGGATTAATAGAAAAATGAAAATAAAAGGAGATTCAATTTTATAAGAAAAGTCATTTATGTGGTAAAAGTAAATAAAAAATTGACTAATGTGACTATGTAAAGTCAATTGTATTCCTATTTCATATTCATTATGAAACAAAAATATGTTTTAATTTAGAAAACACATAGTTACCTTGTTAATATTTTCAGAGCACTTAAAATTAGTAGAATCCCCAGAGTTAATTAATTTTGTGAAAGTTAGGCAATTTGCAAATATATACTAATGTGACTGCACTAAAATTAAAATGTTATAAAACAAAAGATGTCATAAAGAAATTGAAGTTATTATTTTATTGCATATAAAAGGCAAAATTTATTATCAATAATACATATAAATTAAATTACACATGTATGTACTGATCCCAGGATGAAGTAAACATAACCAATCCACTTATATAAATTTTAAAGCCACATACCTGTGATAATATTATAATTTATGTATCTAAAAATATAATAAGTTCCAGAGATTTCTTTTAAAACATTGTGCCCATGATCACCAGGACTGTGGTGTGCACTTAAATATTGGTCAAGAGTGTAGATCTTATATTAAGTTTTAAGATTTTGATCACAATAAAAAGTAAATTAAAAAATTTGGAAAGAGAGAAAGAGGTCGTATAGAGTTAAGAGCTGTTGCCTCCACATGGGGTGGAGAGAATGGAAAGGGAGACAATGGATTAGTACATATTCAAGGTATATGTAATTAAAGTATTACTTTAAAATAATGAATTATAGGGACGCCTGGTTGGCTCAGTCAGCTAAGCATCTGACTCTCTATTTTGGCTCAGGTCATGATCTCATGTTTGGTAGGTTTGAGCCCCTACGTGGGCTCTACACTGACAGCACAGAGCCTGCTTGATATTCTCTCTTTTTTTCTCTCTCTCTCTGCCCCTCCCCTGCCCATGTTCTCCTTCTCAAAATAAATAAATAAAATAAAATAAATTAAATTAAAATAAAATAAAATAATGAATCATATAAGAAAAATACTATCATTTAAGGTGAAGAATGGAACTATGGTGTCTATAATATAATTTCTTGTACATATATAAGTTTGTGTATGTATATGTATGTAGATGTGTGTATTTATGTTTCTTACAAGTACCTTGAAAGGAAATTTTATGATTCAGAATGGTCCTGTCTTAGAATTTTATCTGCTTGACCAAAGTATGTTTATATATTGTACTCACAACTTAGGAAATGGACAATACCTCTTGTGTAATAAATACTAAGTGTGATTGACAGATCAAACTATAATATAATGCATTAGTAACAATGCAACATGTAAAAGTAAACAATTTTTATATTTTACAACAATGTGGGAATGCTAAATAGATGGGGAGGTTGGCAGAGCTGATGAGGGAGTGAAAGCATCATTAACTGAGCAGGGTACAGACTCTCTGTGGTCACATGACAGACAATTGACAAATGTCATTAGAGAGGAAGCACACAGCCCTCTTGTGGGTACTTGGACTCTGTAAAGACCCTCAAAGGTTGAAATTCATTATCATGAATAACTTCAGATGTATAAAAATCTTTGTTGTTTCCTCTTTATGGTCCAGAATTTGTCTGTTACTTCAATAACTGTAGAGCCTAGAATATGCCAGGGTGAAGAAGGATCAGTGCGTCCTGCCCTAAAGTAGCGAATATTCTAGAGAATGATCTGCAATTTGCAACTGTTTCTTCACCAAAGTGAAAATCACATTAGAGTATGCCACTAAAACAAACAAACAAACAAAACAAACAAAAAACAAAAAAAACCCCAAACACCCTCATACTTTATTTCAGAATTCTAAGATGGATCTTATATTCACTCATTCACCTATTCATGATTCACTCCATCAGGGAGTAAGTCAGCAACACCTACTCTTTCCTGGGTATTATTTTAGAAGCTATTAATACAAAGGCAAATTATTTAGATATACCCTTTTCACTTAAAAGCTTACAGACTAGAAAATCCCACACAAACAGTAAAATAAAAATGTTACCAATATTTGACTACAGTATCTTACATGCATGAGGAGAGATCACAAGATTACATGAAAAATGAAGTTTCCATCAGTTATTTTTAATCAAAAACCAGCAGTAGGATCAGGTATATGATGGGGTGCCTTATAAAGTTCAATAAAACAATTGATATTCAGTCTTTGCAATGATGCACGTTTTGAATGCATGCTGTTTATCATCTGGTTTTATGGCAAATACATCAGGGTTGTTCCTGACACCAGAATGGAGGCTTTGCACTCTGTTCCATTCTGAACATTCACAGTAAAATGCAACACTAGGGCCAGAATCCTGTGCTTTCTAACTGTTGGATTTTCTCCACCCCACAGCCAACAGCCATACTTCCAACCAATATAGGGGACAATTCAAAACAAATAAACACACCAAGGGTGGAATCATTGCATGTGATTGTTAATCAGTATGATAACCCACCTGTGTTCCTAGGCTAACCCCACATTTTCACTCTGAGGGTGCAATTGTTGTGTGGAGCCTTGGGTACTTGCTCTTTCTTTCCCTGAAGAGTCACTTCACTTGGGAATTCCTGTGTTCAAGCGTGGGGACTGGAGCCATAAACGAGCTTATTTACTGTACGGGCCTTCAGGGACTTCAGACACTTGTAACACTCTTCAAAGCACCTCCTAGGGAACCTTAGAAGTGGGTCTCAGCAGATCTCTGCACACAGGTAGGTTCAGCCTAACAATTTACGTAGTGCTCACTCTGAATGTGAAGACCAAGTATCTTGGGAGCTTTACTGATTCCAATCAGACCCGGGACTGAAGTGATACCTGCTCTACTCTCTTTTCCTGAAGACTCTAATCTCTGCCTACTGATGGCCAAGTGGAAGGAACAGGGAAATGACTCAAACAATGGTATCCAGAATCTCTGTTGATAAATTGGACCGTGTGAGCATTTGTACAGAATAAACAGTAGTCATTATGAGGACTGTATTTCACCTTAGGTTACAGAGGAGTGCTTTCTGCCTTACAACTGGTAGAATTAATGTACTATAAGGAACTCTACACCACTTAGGAAACTTCTTAAGTGTCTTTGAAAGATAATTTTTTTCCCCTCTGAGAAAGACCTCCTACATTGCTTAGCATCAAGAAACACAAGTTTGTCCCCTTCATGATTTTCACATCTCCCAGGGTGACAAACCCCATGAAGGAAAGATTCCCTAATGTCAACAGGCATTACTGATGTTGTTACCGATGTTGTTACTGAGCCCTGAGAGCTCATAAGAAGACATGGTGTGTCCCTAACATGGTCCATGTTTAAATAATTTTAAGACAAATTTGTATAGTGAGAAAACAACGGAATATATTCCGAAATCACTTCAGTAGCTATTTAAAAACTAATACGGAATAATGTTTCTCAGCCCAATTTTACCATAAAGTGATGAACATCAAGTATATTTTGAAAGCTTTATTTTTTTCCCTGAGAATTTATTGTTTGGATAAAACTATAAAATATCTCTTTTCAGAAACATACTTGAAAAGAACTGTATGTAAAAATCAAAATAACTTTTATTGTGGCATGTACTTACCAAAATAAAAAGCAACCCTAGCTTTGCCATTAGTTAATATTTCAGTAGAAAATAAAATTAATAGGTAAAGGTATATGCAAATAAATCCTTTTCAAAAGCTGATTGCACAGGTTCATAGTACCCAATCTGTAATTCCTGTTGTTGATTTTTTTTTTACTTTTGTAAAATAAGGATATATTTATTGAGTATATTATATTTCAGACTGAAACATTAACTGAAATACTTTATTCAGAAAATGACTTTTTCTAAAGTGAGCCTTGCTACAATGATTTTTTAAATCATAAACTTACCTGTGAATTTCTTTTTGAATTCAATGGTAGGAGAAAAGAGATATGGGATATCTAGTGCAACAGAGTTGGATAAGCTCATCGGACATATATTTGATATATGATAAAATTAACACCACAGTATTAAAAGAGAATCCGTTTGTGGGAGAACACAACCTGATTTGTTTGTTAAATATATAGCTAGATTGCACATGTCCCAGTTGTTTGGATATGCAAGATTATAATTCATTTGCTATTCCTAATCCTATTTCAACTATGAACTCCCCAGTGAGGCTGAATGAGTTACTGGGATGCAAACATGAATCCACATCAGAAACTTGTTCAAAACAGGGATTCCTGGGTGGCTCAGTTGGTTGGACATCTAACTCTTGATTTTGACTCAGGTCATGATCTTAAGGTTCATGATTTCGAATTCTGCATCAGGCAGTTACTGATGGCATACAGCCTGCTTGGGATTCTCTCTCTCCCTCTCAGTGTCCCTCTCCCAATCGTGCTCTCTAAAAAAGAAAAAAAAAGAAAGAAGAAAGAAAGAAAGAAAGAAAGAAAGAAAGAAAGGGAAGGGAAGGAAAGGAAAAGAGAAGAGAAGAGAAGAGAAGAGAAGAGAAGAGAAGAGAAGAAAAGAAAAGAAAAGAAAAGAAAAAAGAAAAGAAAAAAAAGAAATAAAATTGTTCAAAACATGCTAATAACAATAAATGTGGTACCAATTACTTTTCATTCTTTGTTATCAGGCTCTGTACTATCTCATGTTTGTGTATTACCCCGTAGTTTCACACAACACAAGCATATAAACACTTGATAAAAATCACACAGCTAGTAATTGGTGGGCTAATATCCAACCAATGAAGTAACCAAAAAAGCAAATAAAACACGTAAAGCAAAACTCTAAAATCACAACATTAATCAACATTCTACACAGACTCTTTGCATGACTTAATCTCATTGAGCTTCAAGTATCTCATCAGACATAGAATTAATTACATCCATCTGGTAGGACACTCCTGCAGAATAATGAGATCATTATTTTGAAATGGGTAGCATAGCTCTGGGCTCAGAGCATACTACATATTGAATAATGTTAACACACCTCTCCACACATTTCTCTGTACAGGTAAAACAAAGTGATAAACGTTGAGCAAATAAAATCTATAAGTAATATTTTAAGACATCAAAACAGGTTTTAAAAAATTCAGAGGAAAGTGGTATAAGCTAGAAAAAAAGAAATGGCAGTCAGAACACAATATATTAGAGAAGCGTCTGAGCAGATAGTAGTCAGAGTGATAGAAAGGACTAGTTTATTTGGCAGAAGAAAGAAAATGTGATTAAGTTCAAAAATCAGTTTCTGAATGACACCAAGAAGGAACACTACTGAGGTGCAGTGTGTTGGTGAGTTGCAGCGTGGTGTGGTAGAAACTGATAAGGAAAATCCCAGCTGACTCAAAATTTTTCCCACAGAAATATTGACATTCCCAAGAATGATGATCAGGAATGGGCTGAAAAGAAAGCCAGTGGCAGCTAAGGAAAAAATAACTGAAAGTCACTGAAAGTGATCCTGGCTCATCAACTTTTTTTGTTTGTGTATTTATGTACTTTGAGACAGAGAGAAAGGGAGGGAGGTAGAGAGAGTGAGAGAATCCCAAACAGGCTCTGGGCTATCAGCGCAAAGCTCCATGCGGGACTCGATCTCACACACGGTAAGGTCATGACTTGAGCCGAAATCAGGAATTGGGCACTTAACCGACTGAGCCACCCAGATGCCTAACTTCTTCTATGTACCTATCTTTTATCATTGAAAACATACAAAAAAACATGTGTGTGCATGTTTAAATATTTATATGCATGCAATATGATAATTAATGTTTAAATATGCATATAAATATTCATACATATGATATAGTAGATTAATGTATACTTAGCTAAATTAAATTATATCCAACATGGAATGGGAAAAAATGAATAGCCTGGTACAACAGTTTTAACAATCTGAAATTGGTTACTGGAGAGTTTGTATTTCTGAATTTTGTTCAAACATTGCGAGAAATACAATTAAAATTTAACACTTTTGATTACTAACAAAAATGATCTAATTTAAATGAAATAGTTTACAATAAATTTTACCATCTATTAATCCACTTCCATTTTATCCATTAAAAGATGAAAGCCACCGAATACATGGCCTCAGGGAATCTCACCCCGGTGACTGATTTCATTCTCATGGGAGTCTCAGACCGCCCAGAGCTCCAGATTCCATTCTTCTTTGTTTTCCTGGTGATCTATGGGCTGACCGTGGCAGGGAACCTGGGCATCATCACCCTCACCAGTGTTGACTCTCAGCTTCAAACCCCCATGTACTTCTTCCTCAAGCACTTGGCTATCATCAATCTTGGCGATTCTACTGTCATTGCCCCGAAAATGCTGGTTAACTTCTTGGTTTCAATGAAGACCATATCCTACTATGGATGTGCAGCCCAGCTGGGTGGGTTCTTAGTCTTTATTGTGGCTGAGACTTTCATGCTAGCTGTAATGGCCTATGACCGCTACGTGGCTATTTGCTATCCCCTGCTCTACATGGTGATGGTATCTCCACAGATCTGTCTGCTGCTGGTATCCCTCACATACCTCTACAGTCTGACCACAGCACTGACTGTCACCTCCTGTGTGTTCTCTGTGTCATACTGCTCTTCTAACGTAATCAACCATTTTTACTGTGATAATGTCCCCTTGTTGGCATTGTCCTGTTCCAATACCCATATTCCAGAAACAGTAGTGTTTACCTCTGCAGGGACCAATTTGCTTTTCTCTATGATTATTGTTCTAATATCCTACTTCAACATCATCCTTGCCATTTTGAGGATACGTTCCTCAGAGGGTCGACAAAAAGCCTTTTCCACCTGTGCCTCCCACATGATGGCTGTCACTGTGTTCTACGGGACCCTTCTCTTCATGTATTTGCAACCAAGGAGCAACCACTCATTGGACACTGATAAAATGGCCTCTGTCTTCTACACCCTGGTGATACCAATGCTGAATCCCCTCATTTACAGCCTAAGGAACAAGGATGTGAAGGATGCATTGAAGAGATTCCTAAATAAACCATACCAGTCTTTCAAATTCATGTAAATAAGAATTACAATTGTCTCTATTTGAGGGTTTTCATTTTCTCCTGAAAAGCTAATGTCTGCTAAGTGCCAAGGAAGTAATAGTTTAAAACTCCATAAATTTCGATGGGAAAATCGTAACCAATATCTATTCCAACCTCAAATAACCAACTTTTCCTAATACAAATATGTATTAGTTACCAAAAAAAGTACACATATTTAAGTTGTAAACAGTGATTTCAACACATTTTATAGTGCAACATAAGTTGGCTACTGGGTTTTAATAATTTCTTTTCAAGAGAACTCAAAACTCTATGAGCTACAGACTCCATTATTTGGACCACTCCTCACTGTTTATGTGATCGCAGTAGTGAATAACATGGGTTTGATCATCCCCACCAAGATAGACTCTAGGCTATAAACACCCATGTACTTCTTCCTCAGACACCTGGCTTTCACTGATCTTGGTTATTCAACAGCTGTGGGACCCAAAATGCTGGTAAATTTTGCTGTAGATCAACATACAATCTCCTTTAATGGGTGTGCCACCCAACTCACTTTTTTCAGTATTTTTATCATTAGTGAAATTTTCATTCTGTCGGCAATGGCCTGTGACTGCTATGTGGCCATCTGTAACCCTCTGCTCTACACAGCTGTTATGTCACAAAAATTATGTCACGTGTCGGTGGCAATACCTTACCTCTATAGTGTCTCTTTGTCTTTGCTGACCATCATGAAAATGTTCCTTTCATCATTTGATGACTGTAATGTCATCAGGCATTTCCACTGGGACAGTCTACCATTGATAGCTTTGTTCTGCTCAGGCACCCATGAAAGTAGATTGATAATTCTGATCTTTTCTGCTTTTAATATGGTGTCATCTCTTCTCATAGTCCTTGTGTCCTACATTCTAATCTCTGTTGCCATCTTCAGGATGAACTCTGCAGAAGGCAGGCACAAGGCTTTCTCCACCTGTGGATCCCATCTGGCAGTGATTGCCTTATTCTGTGGCACTGTATTCTTTATGTATGTGCAGCCGAAATCTACTCATTCCTTTGATACTGATAATATGGCCTCCTTATTTTACACATTGGTTATACCCATGCTGAATCTGATGATCTACAGCTTGAGGAACATAAAGGTGAAAAATTCCCTACAAAGTACTTGGAGAAAGTGTGCAAACATAGACATACCTCAGATATATTGCGGGTTTGGTTCCAGTCCACCACAATGAAGCAAATTTCACAGTAAACCAAATTAAATGAAATTTTGGTTGTCCAATACGTGTAAAAGTTATGTTGACACTGTATTATAGTCTGTTAAGTGTTCTTTAGCATTAGAGGTAGTCATACAATGTGTATATTTTAATTAAAACAACACTATTGCTTAAAAATGCTGTCATCTGAGCATTCAGAGTAATAATATTTAGCTCACAGAGGGTCTTGCCTCCATCTTGATGGCTGCTTAGTGGTCAGGGTGGTGGTTTCCGAAGGTTAGGGTGACTGTGGTATTTTCTGTTTTTTTTTTTTTTATTAAAAAAATGTTAAATGTTTATTTATTTTTGAAAGAGAGAGAGACAGAGCACAAGCAGGGAGAGACAGAGAGAGAGGGAGACACAGAATCCAAAACAGGCTCCAGGCTCTGAGCTGTCAGCACAGAGCCTGACGCAGGGCTCGAACTCTGAACAGAAAGATCATGACCTGAGCTGAGGTTGGACGCCCAACCACCTAAGCTACCTAGGTACCCAACTGTGGTAATTTCTTAAAATAAATCAACGATGAAGTTTGTTGCATTTATTAACTCTTCCTTTCATGAATAATTTCTCTATAGCATGTGATGCTGTTTGATAGAACTTACCCACAGTGGAACTTTTTTTCAAAATGGAGTCAATCTTCTCGAACCCTGCTGCTGCTCTATCACCCATGTATATGTAATATTCTAAATCCATATTCTAAATCCACTGTTGTCAGTTCAACAACCTCACAACATCTTCACCAGGAGTAAATTCCATGTGAAGAAATCACTTTCTTGGTTCGTGCATAAGAAGCAATTCTTCATCCATTAAAGTTTTATCATGATATTTAAGCCATTCATTCACATATTTAGTCTCCACTTCTGATTCTAGTTCTCTTGCTGTTTCTACCACATCTGAAATTACTTCTTCCACTGAAGAATTGAGCTTCCAATTTGTTTAAAACATACACAGACCCATACACACACATATAATAAATATATGATGCTAAGTATAATCAAGTGAAGCAGAATAAAAGAAGGATGCCTGTGTTTTATTTAAAATTCACAGTAAGATATGCTAACAGTAAATGATGTATTATCCAATGTATACTATAACTAACATTCTGTAACCTGTACTATTGCTTGAAGGGATGGGCAGATTTCTATTAAAATATGATTAGTGAACATGTGCATGCTTAACAAAGTATAAATAAAAGCACTGTTATTTTTAAGTTGCGTAATTGTGTACAATACGAATTCAAAAGAACTTCAAGGTGAAACATTAAAAATAACAACTAAATTTTGCAAGGTTGGTATATATAAGGTCTCCATATAGGAGATCAATTTTTTTGCTAGAAACTAGCAAAAGACTTGTAAAAATGAAATTTTATACTATTAATTACACCTGAAAAGAAAATCTGTATCCAAGGAAAAATCTATAAACAATTTGCATGATTTGTTGTCAGAAACTACAAAGACATTACTGAGTTATTAAAGAAAGCATAGATGTCGGAGTATGTCATGTCCTTTGGTTGGAAGAAGTAAATGCTGTGATGAGATCAGTTCTCCCTAAATTATCCTATAGATGTAACACAGTAACAATCCAATCCCAGTTGGTATTTAAATATTTAAGTTAATATCAAAATGTATACGGAAATGCAAAAGCTTTAATAACCAGGGTAATACCCAAGAAGAAGAATTTAATGATGGGTATAAATTCCTTTAACAAAACTAGACTATTTTTTAATGTTTATATATTTGTTTTGAAAGAGAGAGATAGACAGTGAACCCATGTGCACGAGTTGGAGAGGGGCAGAGAGAGAGGATCCCAAGCAGGCTCCCTGCTGTTAGTGCAGAGGTGGACACAGGGCTTCTTCTCACCAGCAGAACCATGAGATTATGACCTGAGCTGAAATAAGGAGTCAGCTGTTTAACAGACTGAGCCACCCAGGTGCCCCAAAACCACAACGTTTCTTGAACAAAAGGAAAATATCTCCATGAGTTGGAATAAGCAAAGAAAGCCAGGGAGGTGAAAAATGAATGGACGTAATATCAGGTGAAAGACACTAGGCTCTCCCAAAATCACACTGGCATATGCAAATATAAATGAGATTGAACTGTACTCATTTGGCGCTTTATATAAGTGACCCATTTTGGTTTAGAATGCTTGATACAGTTGAGGAGTACTGCATGTAGGCAAGAATGCAAGGCTGATTTCACACGTGAAAGCCCGTTACCTAAATCCATAAATCAACATTCTTATTAGTTAAAAGAAAACAAATAGGTTTATGATAAAATTCAACAGCAACTTGTAATAAACTGACAAGCTGAGTAGAATAGAAAAAATCAGTGTTATAAATGATATCTATAAAAATCTTACATATGGGGGAATAAATAGATTGAACACAGAGGTATTGAAGTTAGCGAAAATACTTGTACAGTATTATAATCATGGACACATATTACTGCATTTAAAAACATACAGAAAACTTGTAAAATGGAAACATTGAACACTTACCTTCTGAAATTGACCCTAAGACTAAGAGGCCCGGACTCATCATATATATTAAACATGTATTGGACATTATAGCTGGTTCACCATAATAGGAAATAAAAAGTATAAAGATAGGAAACCACATACTGTCATTAAAAAAAAATTGGGGGTAAATGTTATGATTAACTACATAGAAAAAAATCTATAAATAATTTATTAAAAATAATAAGTGAATTTAGTAAATTTTCTGGATACAAAACAAATTTAGAAAAATCAACTTTATTTCTACATCCCACCCATAACAATTAGAAAATAAAATTGAAGGAGCGATAATGTTTATAAAACAAATGAAATAAATCCTTAATTTATTAAAATCTAATACAAATATATGAGTTGTCATTAATAATATGTATAAAAATTTAACTTGGAATAATCAATGAAAATTTAAACCAACTATGTCCATGGAATAGAAGACTTACTATTGTAACAATGTCCAATATCTTTAGATTGATCTATAGTTTCAATATAATTCCAACATACCTTATTTTCCTCCTCCTTCTTTCCCTTCCTGATTTCTTCCTTCTTCTGTAGAATTCTGCAATGATACATTTTTTTAAACCATTTATTCTTTTACTTTAGCCTGCCATCCTCATTTTATTCTGATGTTTTTAATCAGTAGTTTATTAGGGATATTTATATATTTTTTTATTTCATTATACTTATGCTTGTGCATGTTATAGGCTATTCTCATAGTATGTAGTTCTTTGTGGCCTTAATGTGAAGAAAAACTTAAAATATCATTACAGAATCTAAAACCTGTATCTATATATACATCTATCTATCTATAAGCTTGTCTGCGTCATTTACCTTGACAGTAGTCTGTTGAATAATATAGTAAGCATAAGACACTTTTTTTTCTTTAAAAAAATATTATCCCTTTATCCAAAGGGAATTTGTATAGAATTTTGTTATATAAAACCAATTCTAGTAACCTCACTTTCTCCCAGTTTGCTCAATCTCCTCGTATTTTTCCTAGATTCATACAATCAATATAAGTCTGATGTGTTACAAACAACTTGGTGTATGTCAGTTGTAACGAAAATGCACGTAGGGAGGAGTAAATGTTTTGGTTTTAGGTAAATTTTTATTACATATTGTATGTAAAGTAGAAACAACTTATCCAAAAGAACAGCACAGTGATGGTCCAATCTTAGTCATGGAGTTGGGACGTGGCAGGGTGAGGGGACTGGGGACAATTAGCTGGATAACATACTACTTGACTTGATAACAAACTATTCATCATCATAACCCTGAACAGAAGTTAAGCTGCACAAAAAGAATTTATATGTGCATATTTAGAGATAATCTGTTTCAGACAACTATCGCCTCTAAAAAAAAAAACACGCAAAAAACCCCACTATGTATATGATATTTGAAAGCTATTTCCAGGTACCATAAACCCATTGAACCAATTCTCATTTCATTTGTCTTTCCCAGCAGTCTTGCAAAAAAAAAAAAAAAATGATTTTGCTGATATGGAAACAGGGAGTAAGATAATTTATATCATTTGCTCAAAGTATTCCTTTGCGTATACCACCATTTTAAGTATAGCAGAGACCCCATCTACTTATGTATATTTCTTGGGATAATTCTCTAAATAAAGTCAAATAATCTCTACTATGATTTGTTAAAGTTTCCTACTTACATACTCTGTCATATGTCAGTCAAGTGTATTAATTGTTTCATCCTGTACCACGTGTAGGCGTAAGGGGTCTAACAGAACTATGCTTTACAACAGTGGTTTTAGATGTTTCCACAGATCATTGGCACTGAGGTTTTAAATTTTTTGTACATAACATATATTAATCATGTGAATGTAATTTGGTAAATGTAATTATGTAATCACCATTGTACAAACAACAAACAGAAAAATTTGATAACCACCTATACATCTATGGTTTTTACCATTTTTTAAAATGTTTAATGCCTTGGGGCGCCTGGGTGGCGCAGTCGGTTAAGCATCCGACTTCAGCCAGGTCACGATTTCGCGGTCCGTGAGTTCGAGCCCCGTGTCGGGCTCTGGGCTGATGGCTCAGAGCCTGGAGCCTGTTTCCGATTCTGTGTCTCCCTCTCTCTCTGCCCCTCCCCCGTTCATGCTCTGTCTCTCTCTGTCCCAAAAATAAATAAACGTTGAAAAAAAAATTAAAAAAATAAAATAAAATAAAATAAAATGTTTGATGCCTCTATCTATCTATCTATCTTTCTATCCACTTAATCATCTATCTACCTATCATCTATCCATCTATCTATCTGTCTATGCAGTTTTTCAGCCTTGGCCCCTTGAGTTGTTTAATTCTTTGTCAGGTAGGAGACAGCCCTAATACAGTAGGATTATTAGCAGCATCACTGGACGCTGCCCATAATATGCCAGTAGCATGCCTCCTCAAGTTATGACAACCAAAATTCCTCACAACAGTGTCAACTGTTCTTTGGAAGACAAATATCCCAGTGTAATACTGCTGAAACACTGATCTATCTCTATCTCTGGCCCAATCTTCCATTCTTCCTTACTTTCTTTCTCTCTCTCTCTCTCTCTCTCTCTCTCTCTGTGTGTCTCTTTATAACAATATAAATTATTATATATGTTTTGTTGTGGGTTGGGGGTTTATTTTAAAATATCCTGAATTTGAAATTTGGATTTATCTTATTTATATTAGTTTTCTATGCTACAACACTAACACACGGATGATATAACAAGGAAGCTGTTTATTATGCAGATTATCTATTCGGAATAGGTTTTCCGATAAACCTAGATTAAAAAAACATTGGGGTACCTGGGTGGCTCAGTCGGTTAAGCATCTGACTCTTGATTTTGGCTCAGGTCACGATCTCCCCGTCTGCGAGTTCGAGCCCCAGGTCGGGCTCTGTGCTGACAGCTCAGGGCCTGGAGCCTGCTTAGGATTCTGTGTCTCCCTCTCTCTCTGCATCTCCCCCACTCAAATTTTGTTTCTCTCTGTCTCTCAAAATTAATAATTAATAAAAACATTAAAAAAAAACACAAACAGTGCTGAACAAATTCATTCTCATGGGAATCACAAACCATCCTGAGCCGCAGCCTCCATTGTTTGGGCTCTTCCTCATCTACCCAGTCTCAGTGATGGGCAATCGGGTATGATCATCCTCACAACGATGGACTCTAGGCTGTAAACACTCATGTACTTCTTCCTCAAACACTTGGCTCTCATTGATCTGAGTTATTCAACAATTTTAGGACCAAAAGTGTTAATAAGTTTTATCATGGAAGCAAACACAATCTCTGATTATTTATGCACCACACTGGTAGCTTTCTACAGTATCCTCATTGTTAGTGAAATTTTCATTCTATTGGCTACGCCCTATGGTAGCTACATGGCCATGTGGCCATCTGTAACCCTCTGCCCTATCCAGTCCTCATGTCACAAAGGGTGTGTCAGGTCCTGGTGACCATCCCCTATCTCTACAGCACATTTGTTTCTCTTCTATTTACTATAAACATTTTTAGTTTATCCTTTTGCGACTATAGTATCATCAATCATTTCTACTGTGACAGTCCTTTCTTGTTATCTTTCCTCGCTCAAATAGGCATGATTGAGTTGATGATTTTGATTTTGTCAGTTCTTATTTATTTTTATTTTTTTAAATGTCTACTTAATTATTTTAAGAGAAAGAGCAAGCAAGGGAGGGGCGGAGAGAGGGAGAGAGAGAATCCCAAGCAGGCTCTGTGTGAACAACCTGATGCAGGGCTTGATCCCATGAACTGTGAGATCATGACGGCGAGATACCTTGGACCGTGAAATCAAGAGTTGATGCCTAAGCGACTGAGCCACCCCGGCACCTTGACTTTCTCCATTTTTAATTTGATTTTAGTCCTTTTGATAGTTCTCGCATCTTACCTGTTGAGTCTGCTACACATGGTCAGGACGGACTCAGCTGTGGGCAGGCACAAGACTTTTTGCACCTGTGGGTCCCACCTGACAGTGGGCACGGAGTCTTATGGGACTTTAATATTTATGTATGTGGAACCTAAGCCCAGTCATTCCTTTGACACTGATAAAGTGGCGCATATATTTTACACCTTCGTTATCCCCATGCTGAATCCCTTGATCTATAGCTTGAGGAACAAAGATGTAAACTATGCAGGACAAAGGATGTGGAAAAAAACTATGCATACCTTCCCTTAATTTATTGCACTGTGTGGTTCCTATGAATAAGATTATAAACATTAAACATTGTTATGTGTTCCTTCAGAGGGAAAAGCAAGGATAAATGAGTCAACGTATATTTAGAGATTGACCTCTATGTATAAGTCATACTTCTAAGTGCACTTGCAGGAAAAGACATTCAGTATACAATATAAATTAAATACCTTCGAAATTTCAGTGTTTTGTTAATAAGTACATAAGTATATAGTTAACCAATAACAAGCTACGTATGAATGACAAAGTGCAGATAAAATTTACCTGTGGCAAAGCAGATAATGTGATATGATCAGGGCCAAGATTAATAGAAAAATGAAGGGGTATAAAAGAAGACTCAATTTAATAAGAAAAGGCATTTTTGTGATAAAAGTAAATAAAATGACTGTGACTATGTAAAGTCAATTGTATTCCTATTTAATATTTATTATGAACAGCAAATATGTTTTAATTTAGGAAAACACATAGTTACATTGCTAATATTTTCAGAGCATTAAAAATTACTCCCCAGAATTAATTAATTTTGTTCAAGTTAGGCAATTTGCAAACACAACTAATGTGACACTACCAAATTTAAAATGGTATAAAAGATGTCATAAAGAAATTGAAAAGGTATTATTTTATTTCATGTAATAGACAAAATTTATTATCAATAATACATACAAATTAAATTACATGTGTATGTACCAATCACAATGAGGGAAACATCTTGAATTCACTTACGTAAATTGTAAAACCATATAGCTGGCGATACTATGTATAATTTATGTATTCAAAACTATAACAGAAAATACATTCTTTATTTTGCAAAAGACAATATGGATGAATCTTGAAGACATTATACTAAGTGAAATAAGCCAGTCACAGTACTGCATGAGGCCATCTATGTGAGGTATAGAAATAATTAATTACATAGAATCAGAGAGTGGAATGGTGGCCGTCAGGGACTGGAGGAAGGAAGAAATAGTTGATAAGCAACAGGTATCAAGTTTCAGTTATGCAAGATGATTAAGTTCTAGAGATTTGTTGTAAAACATTGCGCCTATGATCACCATGACTGTGTTGTGCACTTAAATATTGGTCAAGAGTGTAGAGCTCCTATGAAGTTTTAAGTTTTCTGATCACAATAAAATATAAATAAAAAGATTTGGAAAAAAGAGAAAAAGGTTGTGTATAGTTACTAACTTTGTCTATAGATGGGGCGGAGGGAATGTGAATGGGGATAATGGATTAGTGCATATTAGGCTTAGATGTAATTAAAGCATTACCTTAAAATAATGAATCATAGAAATGCATGCGTGGCTCAGGGTTAAGCGTCTCTGACTTTTGATTTTGGCTCAGGTCACGATTTCCTGGTTTGTGGGATTAAGCCTGGTGCCAGGCTCTGCGCTGACTGTAGGAGTCTGCCTGGGATTCTCTCTCTCCCTCTTTCTCTGCCCCTCTCCTGCTTATGCTCTCTCTCTCTCAAAATAAATAAACTTAATAAAATAAATAATGAATCGTGTATGAGAAAACTATTCTTTAAGGTGAGGGATAGAAGTATGGTGTCTGTACTATAATTTCCTGAACATATATAGGTATGTGTATGTATATGTAGATGTGTGCAATGTTTCTTATAAATATGTTGAAAAGTGAAATTGTGTGATTCAGAATGGTCCTGTCTTATCCTAGAACTTTATTTGCTTGACCAAAGTAAGTTTATATATGGTACTCACAACTTAGGAAAGGGAAAACACCTCCTATGCAACAAACATTTTAAATAAGAGATCAAAGCATCAATAACAAGGAAAAATGCAAAAGTAACCTTTTTTTTTTTTTTAAATTTTACAACATTGTGGGAATGCTAATTAGATGGGGGGGTGGCAGAGCTGATGAGGGAGTGAAAGTACGGTTAACTGAGCGGGATACAGACTCTCTGTGGTCACATGACAGACAATCGGCAATGTCATCAGAGAGGAAGCAACAACACAACCCTCTTGTGGGTACTTGGACTTTGGAAAGAACCTCAAGGGTTTAAATTCATTGTCATGAGTAACTTGAGATTTGTAAAAATCTTTATTTCCTCTCTATGGTCTGCAAGTTGTCTGTTACTTCAGTGGTTATGGAGCCTAGAATGGGCCAAGATGAAGAAGAAACAGTGTATCCTGACAGAAGTAGTGAATATTTTAGAGAATGATATGCAAGTTGTCACTGTTTCTTCACCAAAGTGAAAATCATATTAAAGATAGAGTATAAGCACTTAAAAATCCTTCCTATTTTATTTCAGAATTCTAAGATGGTTATTATATTCACTCATTCACTTTTTATCATTTATCAGTCAGTAGTCAGTAAAAATCTTTTGAACACCTACTCTTTCCTGGGCACTATTTTAGAAGCTATTAATACAAAGGCATTTAGATGTACTATTTTCATTTATAAAGCATACAGACTAGAAAGCCCCAAACAGGAAAGTAAAAATGTTATCAATATTTACTTATAACATTTTAAATGCTTGATAAGAGATCACAAGGTTTTCTGAAAAATTCAATTTCCATCGAATAATTTTAATAAAACACCAGCAACAGGATCAGGTATATGATGGGTGCTTTCTGAATTTCAATAGAACAATTCATATTTAGTCTTCTTAGAGTGATGCGCATTTCGAACGCATGCTGTATATCATCTGATTTTTATGGCAAATATATCAGGCTTGTTCCTCGCCCTCGAATGGAAGCTTTGCATTCAGTTTTGTCCCCAGTGTTCAGAGTAAAATGGAGCATTGGGGCCAGAATCCTGGGCTTTCCAACTGTTGGATTTGCTTCACCCCAGGACCAGCAGCCACACCGCCCAACCAATACAAGGGACGAATCAAAACAAACACACACACAAAAGGTGGACTCGATGCACGTGATGGTTACTCAGTATGATCACCTGCCTGTGTCCCTAGGCTAACCCCACATCTTCACTCTGGGGTGCAGTTGCTGCGTGGAGACTTGAGTAATTGGTCTTCTCGTCCCCGGGGAATCAGAACTTTACTTGGGAATTCCTGGGTGCACATGTGGGAACTGGAGCCGTAAACCAGCTTAGTTCAGTGTGTGGGTCTACAGGGACTTCAGACACTTGTAACACTGTTCAAAAGACCTCCTGCGGAACCTTAGAAGTGGGTCTCAGCAGACCTCTGTGCACAGGTAGGTTCAACCCAATGATTTACAAAGCGCTCATTCTGGGTGTGACGACCGAAGTACTTGGGGAGGTTTACCAATTCAAATCAGACTCAGGACTGAAATATCTGCTCTGTTCTCTTCTCCTGAGGACTCAAATCTCTGTCCCCTGATGGCCAAGTGGAAGGGACAGGGAAATGACTCAAACAAAGGTGTCCAGGCTCCCTACTGATAAATTCAAAAGTGTGAGCACTTCTACAGAATAACCAATAGACATTGCAAGGAGTCCATTTCAACTTAGGATGAGGAGGAATTCTTTCTGCCTCAGAGCTAGCAGAAGAGATGTTTTAGAAGGCATTTACGCCAGATAGGAAGCTTCCTAAGTGTCTTTGAAATATAAGATTTCTTCTCCAAGAAAGACCTACTAGATTGCCTAACATAAAACAAAACAAAAACAAACAAACAAACAAAAAACCTAGTTTTTCCTCTCCCTGTTTTCCACATTGCCCAGGGTGATACACCATATGATGGAAAGACGTGGACCCAACAGTCTGTACGTTGCTGGTGGAGGCTGAGAATTCAGCAGAAGATGCACTTTGCCCTTAACACAGCCCATGTATAAGTCACTTTCAGACAAATTGGGGAAGAATGGACTGTGCTCTTGAAATCATTTCAGAAGCTATTTAAAAACTAATATGCAATGTTATTTCTCAGCCACATTGTACCATCAAATGATTAACATTAAGTATATTTTCAAAGGTTTTTTTTTTTGTTTGTTTTTTTACTGAGAATTCAATATTTTGGTAGAGCTATAAAATATTTCTTTTCAGAAACACACTTGAGAAACACGGCATGTACAAGTCAAAATATCTTTTATTTTGAGATATACTTACCGAAATAAAAAAACAACTTGCCATTAGTAATACTTCATTAAAAATGAATTCAAAAGAGCTAAGAGTATATGCAAATATGTTATTTTCAAAAGATAATCACATGAATTCATTGTAACCAGTCCACAATTACTGTTGTTGGTGCTTTTTTGTTGTTGTTGTTAAATTAAGGATACACTTATTGAATATATGATAACCCAGAGTGAAACATGCACTGAGTTGTTTTTGTTCAGGAAACGCTTTGCCTGAAGTGAGTGTTGCCACAGTGATTTTCATCATAAACTTACCTGTGCATTTCTTTTCAGATGCAGTGGTAGGACAAAAGACGTGGGATGTTTAGTGCAACACAGTTGTATAAGCTCATCAAACATATATTTGATTTGTGGAATGAAGTATCTTTTTTTTGTTAAAGATCTTATTTTTATGTAATCTCTATACCCAGCATGAGGTAGAATTCACAACCCTGACATCAAGGGTCCCATGCTCTACTGACTGAGCAAGCCTGGTGTCCCTAAAGTCTCTTCGACTAAACAAACACACACCACACTTTTAATAGAGAAGCAAGTTGTGAGAGAACACAAGTTGTGAAACAACACAACTGATTTGTTTGTTAAATGTGTAGCTAGATATCACATGCCCCAGTTGCTTGGATATGCAAAATTGCAATTCACTTGCTACTCCTATTTCTTTTAAGTTTATTTTTATTTATTTGGAGAGAGAAATGGAGAGTCAGTGGGGGAGGGGCAGAGAGAGAGGGACACAGAATCTCAAGCAGTCTCCCTGCTGTCAGCACCAAGCCCAAGCGGGTCTCGAACTCACTAAACATGAGATCTTGACCTGAGCCAAAACCAAGAGTTGGTCGCTTAACCAACTGAGCCACTGAGGCATCCGTTGCTATTCCTATTTTAACTAAAAAACTCCTCAGTGAGGTAGAATGGATTACAGGGACACAAGCAGGAAATCACATTAGAAAATCATTCAAAATACGCTAATAACAATAACTGCTGGTACTATTTTTTTTTTTTTTTTGCCTTCATTGTTATCAGGCTCTGTACTAACTTGCATATGTGTATTACCTCATGACATTCACACAACACAGGTATGAATACTTGGCAAAAACCACACAGCTAGAAATTGGCGGACTAACATCCAACCAATCAACCAAACAAACACGTAAAACAAAACCACAAAACCAAAGCATTAATCAGTACTCAACACAGTCTCTTTGCGTGACTTAAGCTCATTGAGCCTCAACCGTCTCATTGGACATGGAAATAATTTCATCCATCTTCTAGGACACTCCTGCTGAATAACGAGATTATTATTTTGAAATGGCTAGCATAGCTCTGGGCCCATAGTACACTACATACTGAATAATGTTAGCATGCTTCTCCAATCATTTGTCTGTACAAGTAAAACAAAGTTATCCAACTTGAGCAAACCAAGCCTACAAATGATACTTTTTCCAAACATCAAAACAGGCTTTGAACGATGTAAAGGAAAGAGGTATGAGCTAGAAAACAAGAAAGGGCTTCCAGAAGACAATAATACAGAAGTGTCATTGCAGGTAGAGGTCGGGGTGATACAAAGGACTAGTTTATTTGGCAGAAGAAAGGAAATGTGATTAAACTTAAAAAATTCACTTTCTGAATGACACGAAGAAAGAACACTACTGAGGTGTAGTCTGTTGGTGGATAACTGAAGCAGTGTGGTTAGATAGAAACTGATAAGGAAAAACCAACACAGTCAAAATATTTCCTGCAGAAATATTGAAATCCCAAAGATGATGACACATTACGAGCTGAAGAGAAAGCCAGTGGCAGGTAAGGAAAAAAATAACTGCAAATCACTCTGGGTCATCAACTTCTTATAGGTAGTTATCTTTTGTCTTTGGAAACATACACATATACAGAGGCATATGCATGTATATGTAAATATATATTTATGCAATGTTGTAATTAATATTTTTAAATATGCCTATGAATATTAAGACATGTAATATAGTAGATTAATGTATATTCATCTAATATAAATTATATACGACACAGAACTGAAAAATTAATAGCTTGGTACAACAGTTCTAACAACTTGAAATTGGTCTTTAGAGAGTTTAAATATCTGAATTTTGTTAAAACATTAGGAGAAATAAAATTAAACTCTGACACCTTTCACTGTAAACAAAAAAGAAATTCAACTTAAATGAAACAGTTTACAATCCAGCATCTACCAGAAAACCTGATTTTACGATCTATTAATCTCTTTCCATTTTCCCCTTTAGAAGATGAAAGCCACTGAATACATGGCCCCAGAGAATCTCACCTCAGTGACTGAGTTCATTCTCATGGGAGTCTCAGACCGCCCAGAGCTCCAGATTCCACTCTTCTTTGTTTTCCTGGTGATCTATGGGCTGACCGTGGCAGGGAACCTGGGCATCATCACCCTCACCAGTGTTGACTCTCAGCTTCAAACCCCCATGTACTTCTTCCTCAGGCACTTGGCTATCATCAATCTTGGCGATTCTACTGTCATTGCCCCGAAAATGCTGGTTAACTTCTTGGCTTCAAAAAAGACCATATCCTACTATGGATGTGCAGCCCAACTGGGTGGGTTCTTAGTCTTTATTGTGGCTGAGATTTTCATGCTAGTTGTAATGGCCTATGACCGCTATGTGGCTATTTGCAATCCCTTGCTCTACATGGTTGTGGTATCTCCACAGATCTGTCTGCTGCTGGTATCCCTCACATACCTCTACAGTCTGACCACAGCACTGACTGTCACCTCCTGTGTGTTCTCTGTGTCATACTGCTCTAACGTAATCAACCATTTTTACTGTGATAATGTCCCCTTGTTGGCATTGTCCTGTTCCAATACCCATATTCCAGAAACAGTAGTGTTTACCTCTGCAGGGATCAATTTGCTTTTCTCTATGATTATTGTTCTAATATCCTACTTCAACATCATCCTTGCCATTTTGAGGATACGTTCCTCAGAGGGTCGACAAAAAGCCTTTTCCACCTGTGCCTCCCACATGATGGCTGTCACTGTGTTCTATGGGACCCTTCTCTTCATGTATTTGCAACCAAGGAGCAACCACTCATTGGATACTGATAAAATGGCCTCTGTCTTCTACACCCTGGTGATACCCATGCTGAATCCCCTCATTTACAGCCTAAGGAACAAGGATGTGAAGGATGCATTGAAGAGTTTCCTAAATAAGGCATGTCGGTCTTTCAAAGCCATGTAAATTTAAAATTACAGGTGTCTTCTTTTAAGGGTTTTATTTGCTCCTGAAAAGCTAATCTCTGCTAAGTGCAGAGGCAATAAATAGTTAAAAATCCCATGGCTTTCCATGAAACAATCTTAAGCTTTTCTATTCCCAACCTCAAATACTGAGCTTTCCCTAATACAAAGATGTGTTAGTTACCACAAAAAAGTACACGTATTTAAGTAGTAAACAGTGATTTCAATGTAAACACATTTTACAGTGTAACATAAGTTGGCTACTGGGTTTTTGTAATTTCTAATCAAAGAAGAGAAATTCTGGGAGCTGGAGAAGATGTGTGAGAACCATTTCTTAGAATATGGTAAAGAGTCGGGTCCTCTTCGTTGCTATATGTATGCTTTGTTCAACAATTAAAGTTTTATTTTTACTTTTTGCAGTATTTTTCTTTCCACTTTTGAAAATTTTTGCATCCATTTGTATCTTGCACTTATGTAAATTTATATCACAGGAAAAAAACCTTTAGGATAAAATAAAAACTAAACAAAAAAATGCTTAGATATACGTGGAAATAGGACATGTGGCAAAGCAAAAGAAAATGTATGAAAGGCGATTCCATTTTTTTTATCCCTCTCATTTGGTGCATGTACATGAAACAAAATGTTGGTGTTTATCTTGGTATGATACAAAATTAATAAATTTAAGTTTCTGCATATCATATTCTCTTAGCAAAAACTTGTGTAGAATTACTCATCAGTGTTACAAAATCATAACAACAGATAGCATTTCTTTGAGGATTATTGTTTAAAGTTTGGGGGTAAAATGTTAGTAGACCATCAAAAAAAAAAAAGAAGAAAAAAAATAAAAAGTCACTGCTGTTTTTTTTTTTTTTTTAATGTTTAAGGTTTATTTATTTTTGAGAGAGAGAGACAGAAAGACAGAGTGCGAGCTCGGGAGGGGCAGAAAGAGAGAGGGGGGAAACATAAAATCTGAAGCAGCATCCAGGCTCTGAGCTGTTAGCACAGAGCCCCATGAGGGGCTCAAACTCACAAACCCTGAGATCATGACCTGAGCTGAAGTCGGACACTTAACCAACTGAGCCATCCAGGCCCTCCCAAAAAATCATTGGCCTTAAGTGACACCAAGCCTCAAGGGCACCTTGGCCAATAAAAAAAAAAAAAATAATAATAATAATAAATAAATAAATAAATACACGTTAATAGTCATTCTGTGCCCTATCTCTGCCTTTGCATGCAAAATCTGCTAACAATGTCCTAAGGAAGCAGGGGCATGGGTTGTGAGGTAAGGCAATGCCTGGAAATAAAGTAGATTGATGACATTTTCCAAGAAGTCAGAAATAAGCCAAATACAGGAACTGTGACACTCAGTTTCATAGGCTAATTCCTTACTTTTATTTTAAGTAAGAATAGCTAGCTGAAAACAGAAAAGTCACACCAGTTGGTACATATTCCTAGTCTTTACAGACAAAATTGGCAAGAGCTTGATAGCATTAGGCTTTCAGACTTTAGGCTTTCTTCTTTGTAAATATATAAAACTATATAATATACAGAATTGATTTTGTGTTTTTCTGTGCATGTGTGTATATGCGTGTGTGTTTTCCTATGGCCGGATTTGCTGTACCAAGCTATGTACGCACAATGGAGCAGTACCTTTCCCAGCAGAAAGCCATTCTCTTTGAGTCTAGTTAAGTGAACAGAATTGGAACAGAAGGGCTAATCTCACACTTGCACTTCTACCAATCCTATGCATTTTATTGAGAAATCAAAGTCAAGAATGAAAACTGTAGCGTTTTCTACCCTTTGACTTGGTTTACATACATTTATTTTCTAAAAATAATTGTGCTGTCAGTGGTATTAGTTTCCCAGCGCTACAGTGACAAATCACCACTGACTCCCTGGCTTGAAACAATACATTCACACATACACAGGCACTCACATATCACTTGGACGCATTTATCAGGAATGGTGAGTCAACATAATCAACCAACCAGGCAGGCACATCAGCCCAGCACCAGTTTTTCACGGAGTAAGATCGGGAAAATAATTTATTTCAGCTTTGATCTCTAGTCGATCAAGGCTCACTCTGTGAGATGTTAAGTCACCTGTGCTTCCTGCCTCTCCCTACCTAACTGCTCTGGAGTGTCCATGGCCCCTGTGTCCAGAGACAATAAAATCCCCCTAGCCGTGAGGGGGGAGAGTAGATGCAAGACAGTCATAAGACAAGGTCTGACCACCTGTAAACTTAGGACAGACTTCAAATGACACCACAGGGCCCCACATTCTGCAGCTGCCGCAGAGGCAGTCAACTGACCTGACGCCATAGGTAGGGATGCTCTAAGCAGAGAGCATCTCAAGTGAGTAAATCTTGGGTGGCCCACCCTGAATCTTCTCAAGACCATGAAAATAAGAAAAACCATCAAACTCTCCCAAATTCAGCAGAGCAAGTGCCATTTCAGAGATTCAAACCCAAAAACTTCCTGAAGGACTATTTTCACAGCAGTTCATTTTCTTTTGAAGTACGCGGATCACACACTTTGATGTTTTACTTATGTCCCGAGACATATGTCTAGTGATAAATATTTTCTACTGTATCAAAAATCCAAGATGATTCTGATTTTTTTTTTTAATTCAAAAGTTAAATTGAGGAATTCTAAGTCTTCTCGTGGGGAATTCTTGTCACTTACATCCTAGATAATTTTGGTTTGAGCTGCTAATACCATCTCCCCGGAAGTGCATAAACCTTCATCAAATGTCTACATAAACGTACTTTTGTAAACAACAGCCATTATCCAGGTTGGGGAAATTCTGTTGACAAAACATCTTGGAACACAAACTTATCTCATCTCACAAAATGTACATGATTTGGGGTTACCTAAAATGTAAATATTATCAAAAACCTACTTCTTAAAAAATCGAGCCACATAACCAATGTGAGCTATAGTTGACAGAAGAGGTAAGTAATGATTTTAGAAAACACTAAAATTAATATTTTAAAGAACTGAAAGACTACTGAATGATAATTATTAGTTTTTATTTTTTATATATTTTTAATGCTTGTTTATTTTTGTGTGTGTGTGAGAGAGAGAGAGAGAGAGAGAGAGAGAGTGAGCAGGGGGAGGGGCAGAGAGAGAGAAACACAGAATCTGAAGCAGGATCCAGGCTCTGAGCTGTCAGCACAGAGCCCAAAGTGGGGCTCAAACTCACAAACCACAAGGTCATGACCTGAGCCAAAGCTGGACGCTTAACCAGCTGAGCTATCACCTAGGCACCCCGAATGATAATGATTATTAATGTCAACATCATTAATTTAAGACATGGACTCCGAAGATTAATATCAATTTAAAACCCTTATGAAATCTGTAAGTAAAAACTTCCATATTGGGAGAATTTCCAAGCACTTTTTTTTTTTTTTACTTATATGGATGCTTAAAATATTGCCTTTAGATCAATGAATAGTCAATATGAATGCAAACACTTCCTTAATAGCTGCGGCATCTTCTCTTATATTGTAATCACTTTTCTCTTTGTTGGCTTCCTCTCTCACAATTTCCAGGATTTTATCCTCATTTCATGCTCCACCAGAAGGAACTACAATCTCTGAGACAGAAAGGGCTGTGGGAAGCATTCAGGGCAAGTGCACAGTGGTGGAGAGATTGGCTGCAGACGGGGAGATGCTCTGTTACCACAGGTGAGTCAGGCTACAACTCGGCCACTTCTCCACTCCTAACTGCCAGGAGGCTGAGATCCCACCAGCCGGGTGCCCAGGAGGAAAAGCAAGATTTGGAGGTCATCCCCCAACCTCTGCCTCAAGATATGTGTCAGGGTTTTGTCACCTCAATAACTACATTATCGGCATTATCACTGTTGTAGACATTCAAATAGTAAGATTAAATTAAAATTAACTTGTCTCTCTCTTGGTGACCATTTCTGAATTTCTTTGTTGGTAAGGATTATATTTAGTGCACTTTTCTGTCTCAAATCTAGACTACTATTTGGATTTCTTTAAAAAAATAAGGTGTTAAATCAAGGAAAAATAGGTTTAGTTCTAGAAAGTTAAATCTGTTTTAATTGTTTGTTGCAATCTTCATCATTCATACTTCATACACGTGGCCCATATTGATAAGACGGAGGTCCACAGTCTGAAGTGTAATGTATGATGGCGGAATGTATACAGTAAAAGAAATCTTGAAAAAGATCCATCCTGGTTTAAATAAATTAAACGTGTTCATGTACTCCCCAAAACAGGGCCCAGGAAGAAAGTTCAGAATCGTTCATTCTTGGGTCAGTGGGGACCACACACACAGCGTTGTTGATTATGGTAATCCATGTAGAAGTCAAAGGTTGGTAACTAACTAAATGACTGTCACTATGGGAGCAAACTTCTGGTAAATGAGGGTAGAGACAGATTATAGCAATTTTATTCAATAGAAGCCAGCAAAACATCGGTGTGTATGTAGAAAATGAATGCAATTCAAAAACACACAGTTGAGTGAGAACCTTGAAGTATCAAAAGAAGTTTTATAACATTTTTGTACACTTTAAAACATATGCTATCTTCACTTTATAGAGCTGCATTTCTTTTCCAGAACATACATCAACTTTTGTAGAGGGGGTACCTGTGTAGGAAAGGAAACTGAAAGAAGGGATGTGGAATTAGGGTATCATTTATTCAATTTAGTCCCTTAGATTAAAAAATATATATATATAATAACTTTACACACATATTCATAATTTTTATTCCTTCTGAACTTTTAACACACTTTGGTCATGTGTAAATAGTTTCGCCTTTATCTTCAGGTATCAAACATGGAAGAAGTCTTTGTGGAAAATGCTGAAAGTTTATGTAATCTGTAGATGATTAAAACGTGTATCTAAGAAATAATCTACTTAAATCCAGATATTTGAGCGAACGCAATGAAAATAGCAACTGAATTAGGCGACTTCTCTATCTAAAGAAAAACCCATTTCTTCAAGAGGGAAATCAAAGTAACTCTGGATAATTAGCAAAGACAGTGGCATCATTTCTCGTTTTCAGATGCTTTGGGAATAACCAAGAATGGCATTCAAGCTCCCAGGGGATGTCTCAAAGGGAGGGGACACTCATAAATTCTTTTAACAGCAGTTAAATAAGTAATCACATGGGGGAGCAAGAAGTCAGTCCTCATTTAAGAGGAATAGGAGGCACTGATTATAATGATTATGAGATTAGCTGCAGTGATGATTTTTAATGACCGTCTCCGATAAAAATTACCCATAAGAGTCACCAATGCCAGACTCAGTACATTATATCGTGTGTACTCATAATCTTTTTTCATAACTAGGTTTTCCAGAGTAATAGTGTATTTTTACCACTATTATTATTTTCTTTGAACGTGGTAAGGAACCTCATTTATATGTGTCATTATTTCTACATGTATTTTGAGACTATAGATGATAAACATCATGAAGGGGGTGTCAGCATTTTTGCAAGCTCAGTTAGAACTCCCCTCTCTCCTACCTTCCCTCTCTCCCCCCCCCCCCTTTAAATGGGAGAGTGATGCTCTCAATTTGACCAACCCATTTATTTTAATTGAGGCTATTGGAAAATGTTATAGAATATTGAGTTGAGATGAGGCACTTACATTTGCATAAGAGGACATCCTGGGAATTCATGCCCATCCCCCTGGTGCTGGTACAGCTCTGGAGTTTCTGCTTCCATCTGATACGAGTCAGGTGTGATGCTCAATTTCCTTGTTTCTTTCCAGGCAGTGCTCGGGTAGGGCTGGTGGAAAGGAGGGTCACCTAAATATTCAGGTGATGGGATGAGGAGGTTTGCCAAACTGTACGAACTGCTATGAAATAGTCCTGTCTCTGGGTCCAATTTTTGCAGCTTAAGGCTTTAGACTTTGTCATCTGTCTGGTTGCCGCTAATGAGTGATTGTTATTGTTTTGTTGTATTTTGTTAATTTGCATAGACCTTTTAATAGAGCAGATTTTGTAAAGAAATTTTATCTGCCAAATTAAACTTGAATTTCCAGTCTATATTTTTGAAATTTCTTTTTAAGGACAAGCAGAGGTTCTAGTTTTTAAGGTCAGAAAATTTTAACATTTTCTTACCACGTTAAGTCCTTGACCAGTCTAGGGTTGATTCTTATAGGATGAACTAAACATCCAGTTTCATCATCTTCTGTAAAGATAATCATTTTCCCCAGATCTACAGAGTAGATCATTTATGCATGCTTGTCCTAACATCCTACTGCTATCGCACACTTTAGTTCTATGCACTCTTGGGTCTTTTTCTGAGATCCCTATTCTATCCCATTGTTGTAAGCCATATTGTCTCCATAACCCTGTTTTATAAGTTTTATTATCTGGTAGCACATGTCTTTTCAAAATGTCTTGATTATTCTTTATACTTTGCATTCTTAAAATATATTTTAAATCTGTGTCAAACAGTACAAATTCCCTTGGAGAGATTTTGGCTATAAAGGCATTGTTCAAATAAGATTAATTTGTACAGAATTGACATTTCTATAATGCTAAGTTGCCCAATCCAGGAATATAGTATTTATCCGATTTATGTATGATTTCTATACTGTTTCCTAAAGAAGTTTTAACTTTTCACCTTTTAAGGGTAGGTTCAGTCTAGTTTTTATAAGATATTCCATCATCATGGAATTTCCCTTTTCTTCTTAATTTTTGTTGCCTTTGTCCATTCTAAATGGTATTAATTCTTCATTTCTTCAAATGCTCAATTTGTTTCTAATTCACTCTGATAATGTGATGAATTCTAATTACAGTTTTCAAAATTAAACCATCCAGTCAAACATGGGATCAGTGCAGCTTGAACAACTGTCCTTTAATTCTTACACATTTTTAAAATTTATATCAATGACATGTATATATATACACATATATATATGAAATTATAATCCTGAATATAATTTTAAATGTTTATTTATTTATTTGTTTATTTTGAGAGAGAGAGACCATGAACAGAGAGAGACAGAGAGAGAGAGAGGAGAGAGAGAGTCCCAGGCAGCCTCCACGCTGTCATCACCACAGGGCTCGGGACTTGATCCCACAAACCTTGAGATCATGACTTGAGCTGAGATCAAGAGTCATAAGCTAAACTGATTGAGCCATTCAGGCATCCCATAAGCTTGAATATATTGTGGGTTCCTTTTATTATTATAACTTTATTATTTTTTAATTAAAATTTTTTATATCTTTCTTTTTTAAAATCACAATTTTGTGGGGCTCCTGGGTGGCTCAGTCAGTTAAGCGTTTGACTCCTGGGTTCAGCTCAGGTCATGTTCTCACGGTTTGTTGGTTCAAGCCCCTCAATAGGCTCTGCACTGATGGAGCACAGCTTTCTTGGGATTCTCTCTCTTTCCCTCTCTCTCTGCCCCTCCCCTACTTGTGCTCTTTATTCACTCTCTCAAAATAAATGGATGAACTTAAAAAAAAAATAACAAAACATAATTTTGTGTCCTAGGATGAATTGCAATAGGGTTCTCATTTTTGCACCTTGGAATTGTAAGAAATACGGATAAGGATTTTTTTTTCAATAGTTTGGAAACACCTGCCTTAAAAACAATCTGAAGGAGAAAGGAGTTGGAGAAGTAGAGGAAGATGAAGTGTAATCCTTAACTAAAAGGTGTTAACCAAAACCTTTTAGGTATTCTTGATGGAAGATGACATAAACGTGTAAGAATTGTGTTCAAATTAAAATATAGTAAATGTACTCCAATTCTATCAATACCATGTCCACTGGGCTTTATGTGGATCAAAACACCATTTGTCCTGGTCCATGTACATTGAAACAGGTCTCTAAGACATTTGAGATAGCAGCCCCTATTTTGAAGGGGCTTCTCCCTTTTGGATGCCTATTTATAGCAACTTACTGGATGATTTTAGGTCGTACATTAACAAATATGTTTTAATAATTTTTACTTGTTTTAATATGTGCTAGGAAATACAACTATACCATGAAATCCATCATTTCAGAGATGTTAATGCTAAAGTCAAAGCAAAAGTGGAAATGTTTGCTAATACTTCTTTTTTATATTGAATAACTTACAAATGCAGGCCTTACTTGGTGTGCAACATAGCAAAAATCAGAAACTTAAAAAACCACAGGCAAGTACTGAATATTCAGACACACTATTCTAGAGAAAATAACATTTATTTATATGCACTAGAGTGGGTATGGGGGGGCTTCTGCAAGTTAAATGATTATCATCATAAAAAATCATTAAACGATATTTAAAACTCATGAAGTAAAGTGGAATAAGCATACAATTTAAAAATCAAATGGGTAATGGAACAGGAATATCATTAAATACACAGAATTAAATCAAAGTCTACTAAATGAGTTAATCATGATTTTCCTTGAAAGTTGGGACTAAAGTTGCCAGGTCTGGAAGCAGAGAGCTGTTCCTTTTATTATAATTCCTTCTAAAGTATGATGTGTTTAACAAATTATAAGTATTTTAAGTAAAAAAAAAATAGATATTTATTGAAATAAAATTTAAATTAAAAAAAAATTGGATTTCAGGGTGCCCGGTGGCTCAGTTAGTTAAGCGTCTGACTCTTGGTTTCTGCTCCGGTCATGATCTCACAATTTGTGAGTTTGAGCCCTACATTGGGCTTCGCGCTGACAGTGTGGAGCTTGCTTGGGCTTATCTATCCCTCTTTCTCTGCTCGCCCCTGCCCGCTCTGTCTCTCTCTCTCTCAAAATAAATAAACATGAAAAAAACATTTAAAACTTGGATTTCTCTTAATCACAATGACTTTGCATACTAAATAAGTTAACAGATGTCATCTTCTGAATGCCAGTGACTCACGTGATGGTTCTTCCCACAGCAATTTTTCCTAATGGCCTGGATGAACCAACCAAATCAAACAGTGCTAACAGAATTCATCCTAATGGGAATCACAGACCGGCCGGGGCTGCAGGCTCCCTTCTTTGTACTCTTCCTCATCATCTATGTGATCTCACTGGTGGGCAACCTGGGCATGATCATCCTCACCAAGGTGGACTCCAGGCTACAAACACCCATGTACTTCTTCCTCAGACACCTGGCCTTCATCGATCTTGGTTATTCAACAGCTGTGGGGCCCAAAATGTTAGTCAATTTCATAGCTAATCAAAACACAATCCCCTATAACTGGTGTGCCACACAGCTGGCTTTCTTCATCTTGTTCATCATCAGCGAGCTTTTCATTTTGTCAGTAATGGCCTATGACCGCTATGTGGCCATCTGTCGTCCTCTGCTTTATACGGTTATTATGTCACAAAAGGTGTGCTGGGTGCTGGTGGCTGTCCCCTATGTCTACAGTGCCTTTCTTTCTCTGATAACCACCATAAAGATTTTTATGTCATCCTTTTGTGACCATAACATCATTAAACACTTTTACTGTGACAGTCTTCCCTTGTTAACTTTGCTGTGCTCTAGCACACGTGACATTGAGTTGATAATACTGATCTTTTCAGCATTTAATTTGGTGTCATCTCTTCTGATAGTGCTTGTCTCCTACATCCTGATCCTGATGGCCATCCTCAAGATGAATTCTGCACAGGGCAGGCACAAGGCCTTCTCCACCTGTGGATCCCACCTGACAGTGGTCGTTGTATTATATGCCACTCTCTTCTTTATGTACGTGCAACCCAAATCCAGTCATTCCTTTGATACTGATAAAATTGCGTCCGCATTTTACACGTTGATAATACCTATGTTGAATCCCATGATCTACAGCTTGAGGAACAAAGAGGTAAAAGGTGCCTTGCGTAGGATATGGAAAAATCTGCACAAACTGCCTAGGTAGATTATCGTGAGTATGCATTATTGCATATATAAAATAATAATAAATATATAATAAATTAGGCTATAGACTACTGTCTTTATATGCCATAGGCCTTAGAAAGGAGTATTGTGTAAAAGTCACGGGAAACTAGAAATGTGTTTCCTGTTTTCAACTTGTAGGTGTTCAAGTAGTGATCATCCTTCTGTTATCAACTATAATTTGTCCTTAAGTATTACCGTAAAACACTGAGGTCTGATTTCTATTCTCACACTGCCAAGTACTCATGTTTCAACTTAAGAGAAGTCTTTTTTAATACATCTGCCATTAGATAATTTTTAAAAAGCTTTCTTACGTCTTTTATTAAATATTTTGTGTGTGGCCTAGAGCCCACAACATTGGCATATTGACATATAAAAGATGGCCTGTATTGGTTTTTGTTGCTAGGCATATAGATATATCAATGACTAATCAACAATATCAGCCTTAATGACACTTTAACTCTATTTTCCTGTGGTGGGTGACATTTTAGATTTCTGTTACATAATGATATGTGAACACATATATGCATAGAGAAGCAGAAATAAAAGTTTGACTATTTTCGAGTGACATAATTGTGTATTTTAAAAATCTATTAGAAATAAGTGAATTTTACAAGATCATTGGATATAGGATCAGCATATTAAAGAACAATTACTTTGCTATCCACTAACAAAAAAACAGGTAAAATTGAAATTTGAAACTATTGACTACACTAGAAAAAAAAAATCTGTCTAACAATTCAGAAAATCCTAATGAATAATTTGCATAATTTCATTGCTAGATGCTCCGAAAAATGTTACAGAGTTATTAAAGGAGAGATAAATGTTAATATATACCACGTCCATTGGTTGGAAGATATAAATGTTTTGATGAAGGCAGTGCTATCTAAATTTTCCTATAGATTTAGAGTGGGAGAGAGCCAAAGCATAAGAGACTCTTAAAAACTGAGAACAAACTGAGGGTTGATGGGGGGCTGGGAAGGAGGGAAGGGTAGGTGATGGGCATTGAAGAGGGCATCTTTTGGGATGAGCACTGGGTGTTGCATGGAAACCAATTTGACAATAAATTTCATATATTAAATAAATAAATAAATAAATCAATAAATAATTTTCCTATAGATTTAACACAGCTACAATAAAAATTTCGCTGTAGTTTTTAATGCTTAAGTTGATATAAAAAATTACGTGGAAATATGAAGGATCTAGAATAGCCAGAGCAATATCTTAGAAGAAGGAAGAGGTCAAAGAACTTCTAATAACAGATATCAATTCCTTTACTGAAGCTAGATTCGTTTTTTAAATGTGTATTTAGTGCACTTGTTTACAGAGAGATCAATAAAATAAGGTCCAAAAATACTCACATGTAGAGTAGTGTGTTTTCAAACACTTGTTTTAAAACAAAAGCCCTGCTGCAAAGTAATGGGGGAAATTGGGCTTCTCAGTAGATTAACCTATTCAATTAGGTTCCTATGTAAAACATGAATTTTGGTCATTTATACACTGCATGTAAAAATTAATTGATTTGTGTTATGAATGTGAATATGAAAACTGAAACCGAAAAAGGTTCTTAAAGTAAAATAATATCTTCATGATGGGATCAGCAAAGATTCCTTAAGCAGGGTACAAAAAAATAATAACACTGATAAATATACTCTATTTAGAATGAAAATTTGTATTAATAAAAATATACCATAAAAAGTGGAAAAAATATCCACAGAGACCTCATTTGAAATATACACACCCTTTTGGGGTGCCTGGGTGGCTCAGTCGGTTAAGCATCTGACATGGCTCAGGTCATGATATCACGGTTCGTGAGTTCAAGCCCCACATCGGGCTCTGTGCTGACAGCTCAGAGCTTGGATAGAGCCTGCTTTGGATTCTGTGTCTCTCTCTCTCTCTGTTCCTCCCCCACTCATGTTCTGTCTCTCAAAAATAAATAAACATTAAAAACATCTTTAAAAAAATATACACACCCTTTCAAAGTAACTTGTAAAAGAAAACAAAACAAAACAAAAATTGCCTAATTCCTAGAATGAGGATGATCAACACAGTCAACCTATTGAGAGTGAATAAGACAGGTGGGTTGGCAGGTGCAAGAAACCTGAAGAAACATTTTACAAAAGAGGATATCAAAACAGCCAAAAATATATAAGTGCATTAAAAAAATTCTTCATTAGATAAATGTAAATAAGGAATATACTCTGTCACTAATTTCAGCTGTGATAGCTAAAATTCAAAAGTTTGTTTGAACAATATATGTGATATATCACTAAATTCTAATTCATGAAACCATTATTACACTAAATAATGTAATAAAATAAATAAATAAATAAAATTTTTAAAAAAGGAAAAAAATATTTCATTCTTTCCATTGCCAAGTAGTATTCCATTGTATATATAAACCACATCTTCTTTATCCATTCGTCAGTTGATGGACATTTAGCGTCTTTCCATAGTTTGGCTATTGTTGAAAGAGCTGCTATAAACATTGGGGTACATGTGACCTTATGCATCAGCACTCCTGTATCTTTTGTATCCTTTGGGTAGATTCCTAGCTAGGGGTACAAGTGCCCCTATGCATCAGTACTCCTGTATCCCTTGGGTAAATTCCTAGCAGTGCTACTGCTGGGTCATAGGGTAGTTCTATTTTTAATTTTTTGAGGAACCTCCACACCGTTTTCCAGAGTGGCTGTACCAGTTTGCATTCCCACCAACAGTGCAAGAGGGTTCCCGTTTCTCCACATCCTCGCCAGCATCTATAGTCTCCTGATTTGTTCATTTTAGCCACTCTGACCGGTGTGAGGTGATATCTCAATGTAGTTTTGATTTGTATTTCCCTGATGAGGAGTGATATGGAGCATCTTTTCATGTTTCTGTTGGACATCTGGATATCTTCTTTGGAAAAGTGTTGATTCATGTCTTCTGCCCATTTCTTCACTGGATTCTTTGTTTTGGGGTGTTGAGTTTGATAAGTTCTCTGTAGATTTTGGATACTAACCCTTTATCTGATACATTATTTGCAAATATCTTCTCCTTTTCTGTCAGTTGCCTTTTAGTTTTGCTGCTTGTTTCTTTCACTGTGCAGAAGCATTTCATCTTGATGAGATCTCAGTAGTTCATTTTGCATTTTGTTTTCCTTGTCTGCAGAGACAAGTCAAGTCAGAAGTTGCTGCAGCCCAGGTCAAAGAAGTTGTTACCTGTTTTCTCCTCTAGGATTTTGATGGTTTTCTGACTTATGTTGAGGTCTTTAATCCATTTTATTTTGGTGTATGATGCAAGAAAGTGGTCCATGGTCATTCTTCTGCATGCCTCTGTCCAGTTTTCCCAACACCATTTGCTGAAGAGACTGATTCAAAAAGGCACATGCATCCAATATTTACAGCTGCACTATCAACAATAGCCAAATTATAGAAAAAACCCAAATCCCCATGGACTGATAAATGAATAAAGAAGGTGTAGTGTGTGTGTGTGTGTGTGTATATATATGCATATATATATTATATATATATATATATATGAATATTACTCAGCAATGAAAAGGAATGAAATCTTGCTATTTGCAACAACATGGATAGAACTAGAGTGTATTATGTTAAGTGAAATAATGGTCAGTTAGAGAAAGACAAACATCACATAATGTCACTCATATGTGGAAGTTAAGAAACAAAACAGATGAATATAAGGGAAGGGAAGCAAAAATAGGATAAACACAGAGAGGGAGACAAACCATGAGAGACTCTTAAAAACAAAACAAACTGACGGTTGCTGAAGGGGTGTTGGGTAGGGGGTTGGGATAAATGGATGATGGGAGTTAAAGAGGGCACTTGCTGGGATGAGCACTGGGTGCTATATGGAAGTGATGAATCACTAAATTCTTTTCCTGAAATCATTATTACAATGTAAGTTAACTAATCTGGATTTAAATAATAAGAAAGAAGGAATGAAAGAAGGGAGGGAGGAAGGAAAAATAAGAACAAAAGAAAGAAAGAAAGAAAGAAAGAAAGAAAGAAAGAAAGAAAGAAAAAGGGCACTTAACTAAAAACAAAAAATAAATATGAATAAATACATACATACATAAAAATAAAGTTAATTTGCCACTCATTTATTTAGTAGCTCTTTCTAAAATCCCTTTACTCCCTCTCAAAAGTTACTTTGGTTTTTAAATATATGTATTTAAATGCATATATTATTTATCTATAATCATAGAATACCTTTATGGTCGTTCTTTTTAATGTTGAATGCTCTACTAGGCAGGGGGATGGGGCAGGGATGGGGTTAGTTTAATTCTCATTTCTATTCTTACAGCAGTTTTATAGTGAAGATTCAATGCTAAATCTCTGCCCATTGTATTGTTTTACATGTTTGTAGGGTCTTAAGCAGGAAAAAAAAATAACAATTTCAGTGGTCCAAAGTAGATTATTCCGATAAAAATAAAAATATAAATATAAATATAAATATAAATATAAATATAAATATAAATAATATAAATATAAATATAAATATAAATATAAATATAAATATAAATATACCACGGGGACAGAGAAGAGTTTAGTGCATTATATAGAAGTATAAAGACAACAAGAAAAATGTCTCATATCTGTCTTCACATATAGGAAGGCTGATATTTACTAGCATGGAGTCAGAAAAAAAGAACATTTTTTTAAAACTCTCATTTATGGGGCACCTGGGTGGCTCATTCAGTTAAGCTTCCGACTTCAGCTCAGGACATGATCTCATGGTTCATGGGTTCGAGCCTCGCAACGGGCTCTGTGCTGACAGCTCAGAGCCTGGAGCCTGCTCCGGATTCTGTTGTCTCCCCCATTCTCTGCCCCTCCCCTGTTCACACTGTGTGTGTGTCTCTCTCTCTCTCAAAAATAAATAAACATTGAAAAAAATATTTTCACCTGTTTAAAAAAAATAAAAATAAAACTCTCATTTATTCCAGGAGATGTAGAATGCTTTTTAATACCCACTAAAAATATGTCCCTAAAAGTATTGTGTCTTCAGAAGTAATTCAGTGTTCCTGAACAAACAATAACTAACCTGCTCTCTGTCTCCATGGATTTACCTATTCTGGATACTTCATGTAATGGAATTGTACAGTATCTACAATGTGTGACCTTTTATATTCTTTCACTTAGCATAATGTTTTAAAGGTTCATACATGTTCTAGCATATATTAATACTTCTTTCGTTGTATGGCTTACTAATATCCCATTGTATGGATATAGCACATCTGTTATCCATTCACCAGTTGATGGACCCGTTGATGGACATTTAAGATGTTTCTACTTTTTAACTATTGTGAATAAAGCTGCTCTGAGCATTTACCTACACTTTTTGGTATGAGCACCTGTGGTTTTCAAAACCTTGGGATATATATCTAGAAATAGATTTGCTGGGTTATAATGGTAATCCTCTGTTTCACTTATTGGATAACCATCAAATTGTACCATTTCACGTTGCCAAAAACAATACACAAAGGTCGTAATGTCTCCACACCTTTGTCAACTTTTGTATTTGTCTTTTTCTTTTTCAATAACCATTCTATAATATCTCATTGTGGTTTTTGTTTGCATTTCTTATGTGTTAAACATTTCTTCATGTGTTTATTGGCCATTTCTATATTTTCCGTGAGAAATGTGTCTTCAAGTCTTTAGCCTGTTTTCTAATTTGGATTATTTGTGTTTTTTTTTCTTGTTGAGTTGAAAAATCCTTTATATATTTTAGATAATAGAACCTTAGGAGATACGTGAATTAAAATTTCCTCCATCATGTGGGTCTTTTCATTCTTTGATAGTGTCCTTTGATGCACAAAAATTTGCTTTCTAACTTTTGATAAAGTCCATTTATCTGTTTTTACTTTTCTTGTTTGTGTCTTTGGTATTACATAATAAAAAGCTATAAAGAGCTCAGCTGAACTGAGAGAGAAAGAATTGAGCTGTTGGGTGTCAGAACAACCAATTAAGGCAACAGGCCATAATGAAAGATTTAGGCCTTTAATCACTTATTACAACAGTCATCTCAATCATATCATGAAAGTTAATGATTATTTTTATATTTATTCCCAGTATAGGTTTCCCGAATGGCCTGCATGGACAAACACAATCTAACACTGTTGAAAGAATTCATTCTAATGGGAATCACAGGACTCCCTGAGCTGCAGTCTCCATTATTTGGACTGTTTCTCACTGTTTACCTGGTCTCAGTCATGGGTAATCTGGGTTTGATCATCCTCACCAAGATAGACACTAGGCTACAAACACCCATGTACTTCTTCCTCAGACACCAGGATTTCACTGATCTTGATTATTCTACAGCTGCAGGACCCAAAATGTTGGTAAATTCTCCTGTAGCTCAACCTACCATCTTGTATAACTAAGGTGCTACCCAATTCACTTGCTTCAATATGTTTATTACTGGCAAAGTTTTATTTTGTTGGCAATGGCTTATGACTGCTAGGTAGCCATCTGTAACCCTCTGTTCTACATAGTTGTGATGTCACAAAGATTGTCAGTTGCTTGAGACCCTATCTGTACAGCACCATTTTGTCTTTGCTAACTATTATAAGGATTTTCCTTTCATAATTTGGCAGCTGTAATGTCATCAGGCATTTCTGCTATGATAGTCTCCATTGATAACTTTCTTCTGCTCAGGGGCCTATGAAATTAGATTGATAACTCCGATTTTTTCAACTTTTAAATTAGTGTCATCTCTTCTGATAGTCCTTGTGTCCTACATTCTGATCCTTGCTGCCATCCTCAGAATGAACTCTGAAGAAGGCAGGCACAAGGCTTTCTCCACCTGTGGATCCCATCTGACAGTGATAGTCATATATTACAGTACTCTATCTTTTATGTATGTGTGGCTCAAATCCAGCCATTCATTTGACACTGATAAAATAACTTCTTTATTTTACATTACAGTTTACTTATACCCATGCTGAATCCAATGATCCATGCTTGAGGAACAAAGAGGTAAAAAAAAAATGCTCTTAATAGGACCTGCAGGATATTTGCAACTGTGGTATTTAAAATTCATTGTAAGATACACGAACAATAAAGTATGTATTAACCAATGTAAACTATAACTCTGCGGGAGTCTTGTACTGTTGTTTCCAGAAGATGGGCAACAATCAGTATGTGATAAGCATAGAAATAAATAAAATTTTTCATTATTTTAAAATTTCAAGTGAGGGGGCGCCTGGGTGGCGCAGTCGATTGGGCGTCCGACTTCAGCCAGGTCACGATCTCGCGGTCCGGGAGTTCGAGCCCCGCGTCGGGCTCTGGGCTGATGGCTCGGAGCCTGGAGCCTGTTTCCCATTCTGTGTCTCCCTCTCTCTCTCTGCCCCTCCCCTGTTCATGCTCTGTCTCTCTCTGTCCCAAAAATAAATAAATGTTGAAAAAAAAAATTAAAAAAAAAAATAAAATAAAAAAATTTCAAGTGAGAACAATCCTCTAACAGATTGTTGATTTTTTAAATATTTTTTTAATTTTTATTTATTTATTTTTGAGACAGAGGGAGAGCAAGAAGGAGAGGGGCAGAGAGAGAGAAAGAGAGAGACATAGAATCCGAAGCAGGTTACGGGTTCTGAGCCATCAACACAGAGCCCAATGTAGGGCTCAAACCCACGAACTGTGAGATCATGACCTAAGCTGAAGTCAGACGCTCAACTGACTGATCTACCCAGGTGCCCCTCTGATTCTTGCTCATACTTCAGATATTAGCCTCAATTAGTTTCAATTCCAGATCAGGTGCCATTCCTACATATTCTTGCACATAGCTTATTTGCCTGTCTCTTCTACTAAACACTTATTTTTATAAATCAGAGACTCTATATATTCCTTTCACAACATTCAAAAAAATTTTTAAACATGAGAAAAAAAAGGTTAAGGGCACACCTTATATACACAATATATTATTACTTGTAACTCATTTAATCATTTTAAACAATACAATGGGACAGTGTTTAAAAATGAGTCTGTGTGTCATCCACCTAAGGACACCATTGTAGAACTGAAGGAATACTGGCAAGCTAGGGGTGTAGATAACATATGTTAATCAATTTCCCTATATGTTTGTTTTGGTAAAGGTACCTCAGAGGAATGAAATCAAAAGAAGGTTTCATACACATACGTACATATACACACATATATGAATATGTCATATTTTATATGTGTAAAATATTTTATATAACATACAAATACATATATAACTGTATACAATATATGATAATACAGCTTTGACAGAGAGAGAGAGGAGATTTTGAGAAATTAGCACATGTGATTGTTGGGATTGGCAAGGCAAAATCTGCGGAGTAACCCAGCATTGTAAGAGTTGATATTGCAGTCTTGAGTACAAAGAGGGGAAACGGAGGTAGATTTTCTATATTGCTGTCTGGAGCATAATTTCTTTGGGAGACCTCATTTTTTGTTCCTTAAGGCTTTCAACTGATTGGATGAGGTCCACCTACATTCTGGAGGGTACATGACTATATTCAAAGTCTATTAATTTAAATTTTAATCACATGTAAAAACTATCTTTACAATAACATCGAGACTAATATTTGACTAATCAACTGGGCACCACAGCTTAAGCCAAGTGGACACATAAAATTAACCATCAAAGTATGGGGGAAAAAGAGCTAATCAGGAGTAAAATGTATGAATGTAGTACACAAACTAACAAAAAAAAACTAAGTCACTGGTGAATACAAAGTATTCTACACAATTAATAAACATCCCCCCCTTGTATTCGGCAAAGCTTTCAAATGCTTCAGGGATGATCAAGAAATTCCTCGGCATATCCTCAGGGAGAGTCTCAGAGGGCGAAAAAGAATCCATAAAATGATCTCACATATTATGAAGCACATGGGGAAGTCAAGACAGAAGTTAGATCACAGGTAAACAGAATATTTCATGTAATGCTGTATTATACCAATATCCAAATAGTTTTGGTGACATTTGCAAGGTAACAGTTTTATTCCATTGTCAAAGCATAGCAAAACATTAGGATTCCTGCTTCGCTTCTGTGTTCCACTATTGATAGTGTGTGACAGAATAAGAATGTTCTTCTTTCTTTTCAGATTACTTGTTCAAGTATCTTCACAAAGGCTAATAAGCATTTTTGAAATGTCACTGCCATATTGCTTATGTAAATGTATGTTTCATGTAAATACTTGATCATACAAATAATACAGGTCAAAACTGAGCTACCATAAAGCCCAACTAAAGTGTCAGGAATAAAGAATAGGGAAACCTGGGTGACCCAGTTGGCTAAGCGTTGGACTCTTGGTGTCAGTTCTGGTCATGATCTCACAGTTTGTGAGTTCTAGCTTTGCATCTGTCTCTGTGCTGACAGTGTGCACCCTGCTTGCGATTCCCTCTCTCTCTACACCTCCCGTTTGCTCTCTCTCTTTCTCTCTCTCAAAAATAAATAAATATTTAAAAAATTGTTAAAAAATAAAGAATAAAATGTATGGCAGAATTATTAAACTCGAGGTGTTCAGGTGTTCACTTGATATCTAAATTATCAGTCATTAAGGACTAGATTCTTCTTATCCCCTTCTCAAAAACATTGTGATAGTTATTTAAACCAATTTATAAATGTGATTTTTTTCCTACTTTCTAATGAGCAATAAGAGAAACTCCACCTCATACTGAGGTGTTAAAACTAATATTTGGAGCCTAGGAGACTTTTAGTATCCAGTTTTTTGGTGATGGTAAATATACAGCATGTTCAGTTACCAGCGGAATCTGACAGAAAGCAAACATAGTTTTCTCAAAGAGTATAACTTCAAAAAACAAGGATCTGATCATCTAAACAGATAGTAAACTGTGAAAAAAAAATGTGCTTTGCTGAACTCAAGAGAGAAAGCCTAGATGTCAAGCTCAAGAGCAAAAGCCCTTCTCCCTTATCTCACAGGAAATCAGCACCAGCAATGTCATTTTTTTTCTTTCACCGTTCACCACTTCACCCAAACAACACTATATTGTTTCTCCTTCTGTTCACGCAACAGTTTTTCTTAAAGTAATTCAAATTCAGTATTTCTCACCGAAGAAGGTGTGTACTTGGTAACAAGCAGTTTATCAGAAGCTCACCATCTTATAAGCAATGTCTTATGTGCTGTAAGTGTGGATTTTCTATGAATGTGTTTATAATATAATATTACAATACTGCATACTTCTGTTGCTTTCTTAGACTCTTGACACTGTTATTTTACTTATATTCAGGATAAAACACAACCAGATGATATAACATGAAAGCTATTTACTGTGCTGATTATCTATTCAGGATAGATTTTCCAGTAAACCTGGATGGAAAAACACAACCTGACAGTGGTGAAAGAATTCATTCTCATGGGAATCACACACCGTTGTGAGCTGCAGGCTCCATTATTTGGGCTCTTCCTCATCATCTATGTGATCTCAGTGGTGGGCAACCTGGGCCTGATCATCCTCGCCAAGGTGGACTCCAGGCTACAAACACCCATGTACTTCTTCCTCAAACACCTGGCTCTCACTGATCTGGGTTATTCAACAACTGTGGGACCCAAAATGTTAGCAAGTTTTGTTGTGGAAGAAAACACAATTTCCTATCATTTGTGTGCCACACAGGGAGCATTCTACATTATGTTCATCGTTAGCGAGCTTTTCATTCTGTCGGCTATGTCCTATGACCGCTATGTGGCCATCTGTAATCCTCTGCTCTACCCAGTCATCATGTCACAAAGGGTGTGTCAGGTGCTGATGACAATCCTCTATCTCTACAGCACATTTATGGCTCTACTAGTCACCATAAGGATTTTTAGTTCATCCTTCTGTGGTTACAATGTCATCAGCCATTTCTACTGTGACTGTCTTCCCTTGTTATCCTTGCTCTGCTCAAACACGCATGAAATTGAATTGATGATTTTGGCCTTCTCAGTTTTTAATTTGATGTCCTCCCTTCTGATGGTTGTTGTGTCTTACCTGCTGATCCTACTAGCCATAGTCGGGATGAACTCAGCTGAGGGTAGGCTCAAAGCCTTTTCTACATGTGGGTCCCACCTGACAGTGGCCACAGTGTTTTATGGGACTATGATATTTATGTATGCACAACCTGAGTCCAGTCATTCCTTTGACACAGATAAAATGGCATCCATATTTTACACCCTTGTTATCCCCATGTTGAATCCCATGATCTATAGTCTGAGGAACAAAGACGTAAAATGTGCTTTCCATAGGATATGGAAAAAGTTATGAGGTACCTTTTCTTAAGTTTATCACATACTGCGTGGTTCCTATGAATTAGATTATCAACGTTAAACATTTCTTTTCCTTCCTTCAGAGGGAAAATCAAGGATAAATGAGTTCAAGATACGTATCTAGACATTGACTTCTATGTACCAGTCATACTCTGAAGTGTTCTAAATACACTGTGAATAAATAATACATATACATTCCATTCTTGAGGTAAAGACAAGAGTTATAAGCATCATAATTAGGTAATATGTTAGTACAATAGAATGGTTATGGGCCTATAATTCTAACACCAAGCAAGGAGTGTGGGAATGCTGTGTGGGAGTGAAGAAGAATACCTGGAACAGGAAGAGTTAAAATAACTCCTGTGTCATTCTCAACTATCAGAATAAACTTTCCAGTGTCTATGTATTGTGTATATAGGTGAGTTTCTCTGTAAGTATGTTCTTTCTATGTAGCCTACACAGGTTTCTATGGGGTGTCTAAAACACAGTTGATTATAGTTTTAGGCAGGTTCAGTGTATTGCCTTAACTTGAAGTCATCAGTCATCTGAATGTGCTCCAATCTCTCCATTCCATGAGGGGGGTCTATGTCCTGGTCTTTCCTCATGAGTGCCATTCCTTTCACTCAGGAGCCTCAGAAAGTCTATTGACTACACACACTTGGCATTTCAACAGTCCAGAAGATCAGCACAGCACCTAATTATAATTATCATTTGCAATCACACAAGTATAATGAAATATACCTAGAACTAAACCCAGGAAATATGTGCAGGATCTGAATGTTGAAAAAAAATGCTGGTTAAAGAAATCAAATAATATCTGAATAAATTTCAGGACACACTGAGTTCATAGATTAGAAAACTCAACCTACTAAATGTATCAATCCTTCCCAAACAGATCTATAGGTAATACAATACAAACAAAATCCCACCAAGGTATTTTATAGATATAGTTGTCTTTATACTAAAATGTGTTAAAAGATGAAGGATTTAACCTAGCTAAAATACATGTAAAAATGTAGAATAACATAGAAGAAAAGATTCCATTTCATGTTAAGTTTTGTCATATAACTATAACAATCAAAACTGTGTAGCTTTGGGGGAAGAAAAGACATGTAAAGAAAAGGAACAGAATACAGAACTCAAAAATAGACTTACAAAAAGTGCAACTAATTTTTCATGAAGGTACAAAATTTAATTCAGTAGAAAAAGGATAACATTTTAAAAATATTCATTTTAGAAGATGGTGGAGTAGTAGGAAGACCTTAGGCTTTTTTTGTCCCTTAAACACAACTAGATGACCATCAAATCTTTCTGAATATCCAAGAGATTGACCTGAGGACTGACAGAACAAATTGCACAGCTAGAGGAAAAAGGAGGCCATATCATGGGAGGTATGCGGTGCTGAGGCATGGTTTGGGGAAGAAACAGATCATAGGTGCTGCAGACCTATGCAGGTGCTCCCTGGTCCCAGCGAGTTGAGCAAGAGCTGAGAACACTATGTATACACACAAGTCATAGGCTGGGAAAAATGAGAGGGGCCGATTTCCATGAGTTTTTGTAACCAGAAGGGTTCAAAGACTGGAGATATAGAGGTCCAATGGGGAAAAACTGAGATTTCCCTCTAAGGTCAGGAAAAAGACAGGGATGTCCACTCTCACCACTAATATTTAACATAGTACTGAGAGTCTTAGCCTCAGCAATCAGACATCAAAAAAGAAATAAAAGACATCCAAATCAGTGAGGATGAAGTCAAACTTGTAAAGAAAAGGGAAGAAGCAGTATAATAAATTATATAAAAGATGCTTATAATGCTATGTATGTACAATTAAGAAGAAGGTATAATTTATGCACCTGACATGAAAGGGAAGATCCAAGATATGTCTTACATTTATTAATAAAAGAATATGTTAGGATAATATATCTGAAATATTTGGGAAAAGCAATGAGTCTATTCTATTCCTTATCAGGAATATATATAAATATATATATATATATATATATATATATAAACACATATGTATACACACACACACAAACAAGGGGAGAAAAGGGGCAGAGGGAGAGAGAGAATCCCAAGCAGGCTTTGCACTGTTAGCGCAGAGGCTGACATGGGGCTCGATGTCATGAACGGTGAGATCATGACCTGAGCTGAGATCGAGTCAGAGTCTTAACCTCCTGAGCCACCTAGGCTTTCCATATATATAACTTTTAAGGGAACAAACTCAGGGCTGTTCATTGAGGCTGGATACTGTAATGATGTTGTTAATGATAGCTGAGGGTTAGACACACATATATCAATAAAAAATAAGTGAAATTTGTTTAATTTGTATCATGGATTATAATACAGGAAGAATAAAAAAGTGTGATATCATATATGCATAGCATCTATAAAGTGACAAATGCAACAATGACATTTATAGAAATATAACACATATACATAGTTGTGCATATGTAAAATATTATATTTTTTCAAGAATAACTTGATAAATTAAGCATATATCAAGTACAAAAGAGCATGTTTCAAGGTGGGAAAGAAACATTGAAATGATTTGGACACAAGGAATAAATAAAATACGGCACTGTGAAATTAAAGAGAAAAACAAAATCAAAACAGAAGTGGTTACTGGTCAGTAACAGCAACTGACTATGCAATGAGAAGGATGGATACATAGCAAATGTCTGCCTTGGAAAGAAGGATAACTGAAAACAAAAATGAAAATCAAGGAAATAGCATGTCACAGTTGCTTAATGCAGGATACTTATCCATGTACAATTTTAAAATAATGTAATACAACAGAAGTTATCAATTATCTACCATGTCACCAATCTGAGGAGACCTCTGTGGAAATGGGGACTCCTGGTGAGCCAGCCTTGAATATATGACATTTTAATCAAGAGTCCTATGCAGTGAAATGAAAAGTTAAGTATTAGTGAAAAATAAGAGTGAAGTAATAAATAAATAAGTAAATAAATAGTTAGGTGATAGATGGATAAATAAATAGATAGATGATATATTTTAGGTAGATGATAGATAGAAGATAGATGATTGATAGATAGATAGATAGATAGATAGATGATAGTTACATAGACAAATAATGGATAGATAGATAATGGATGCATAGATAGATTAGATAGATGATAGATAGATAGATAGATAGATAGATGATAGATAGATAGATAAATGATAATTTTACTCAGTGGTGAGTATGAATTGTCCCTGCCTATTAATGGACAAGCTCCAGGAAGTTTTTAATGCCTTCATATGCTTTAGCCATCATAAACAAATTGCTCATCATCTCCTGAGGGAGAGTCTCAAAAGGTGAAGAGAACTCATAAATTGTTCTCAATATGCTATGGTAAGAAATACATATGAGAGTCAAGACAGAGGCTTCTCTGCAGGTAAAAATGACAGAAAACTGTGTGCCATCTCCTACTGCCAAATATCCACAACGTTTCAGTGATGTTTGGTAAGTTCCATTTTAACTCCTTGGCAAAGCCCTAACAAAATGTAACTATGTCTGATTTAGTTTGCTTTGTCTGATTTTGTTTGGGTATAATTATCTCAAATAATATAACTGTAAAAAAATAAATATCAGGCCCCTGGATGGTTCAGTTGGTTGGGCATCTAATGCTTGATTTCAGCTCAGGTCAAGATCCTGGGATCATGAGATCCAACCCCATATCATGCTGCCTGCGGAGCCCGTTTAGGATTCTGTCTGTCTCTCTCCTCTCTCCCCAGCTCACGCTCTCTCCTTCTGTCTAAAATAAAAATGATAAATAAATAAATAAATAAATAATAAATATTCAGCAGAGATCATAAACTATGAAAGAGCAATTTGATTCTTTTTTGAAAATGTTTATTTTGAGAGAGAGTGTGTGTATGTGAATGATGAGAGAGAGAGAGAGAGAGAGAGAGAGAGAGAGAGAATCCCAAGCAGGCTCCCTGCTCAGCACAGAACCCAACTCGGAGCTTGATCCTCCACCTGTAGGTCATGACCTGAGGTGATATCAAGAGTAGGGTACTTAACTGGCTGAGCCACACTGCTACTCCTATTTGATTCTTTTTATAGAATTCTAAAGCTGGTGAGAGGAAATGCTTTTAACTTCTGCCACATCATAGAAAAATTGGTACTTAAAAAGTGCTAATTATTTTTTTTTTTAGGCTTCCATGATTGTAAAGGAAACAAAACAAAGCAGAAAACAACTAACAAGCAAAACCCAAGATGTATACTGCATTTGGACTGCATTTACTGAATATATCTCTAATATGGTCATCTACTGATACCCATTATCATATTCCCATCAGAGAAAAAGATGTGTGAATCGGTGTAGTGGAGAGTGTTAAGAGGTCACAAAGGTATAAGGAAGACTCAGGTAAGTTAAGGGGAAATTACATATAATTACCTTTGTATTTTATGTTGTGAAATTGAATGTTTTTGTCTGCTTCTAGGTCACTCAGGGACTTCAGCCTTGCAATTTTATTGCAAACAATATAGTTTCCTTTTTTTTCTTCAAACAGGAGCACTGATGCCCACAATTTTTTTAACCAAACCTCATTCTCTTACCTTAACGTGCCATCTGCTTCCCACTCTGGCATAACTTCTTATCTGTGGGTGTTTAGGATATTTAGATACATTTTACGTGATTATATACCGGTGTATCTGCATCGTGTGCTCTATGATAGTTCGAAGGGTTTTCTGTGGACTTAATGTAGAGAAGGATTTCAACTCACATACAGGGATCCACGTATATCTCACCTTTAGTGTATTGTATTTTGTTTCTATGGTATTGTGTATCACAGTGACTTTCAACATTTTTTCTTTAGAGCATTCTACCCTTTAATTCAAAGGGATTTTTCATAAAACTTCTTTATGCGAACCTTCTGCCATGAATTTTTTTTTCTGCTCCCAATTACACCACGTTCCCTAACTTTCTTGCTTGGTAAAGTATATATGATTTATTACATACAAGTTAGTATATCTATATTTTAATGGGAATGCCATAAAGAAAATAGTTGTTTGGTTTTTAGACAGAGAGTGAGAGAGAGACAGCATGAGCTGGGGGTTGGAGGGGGAGAAAGAGGGAGAGAGAGAGACTCCAAACAGGCTCCACACTTAGTGGGGAGCTGGACATGGGGCTTCATTCCAAGACTCTGGGTTCGTGACCTGAACTGAGATCAAGAGTTGAACACTCAACTGACTGGGCTATCCTGGTGCCCCAGAGGAAGAATAATATTTTAAGCAAATTCATACCCAAATAACTTATATTAAGACACTACTAAAATTGATACAGAAATTAAAAGATAAGTAACCCAAGGAGTCACCACACAATTATTCAAATGTTGTCATGGAAGAGTGGTGAGGTATGTCTTGCTTAAACAGTTCCTCACCTCTTCCTACAATAGCCTTGACAAAGAACTTCAGTCCCAGGCCAGAGAATACACAGGTATATAAGTCAGGAAAGTAGAAACATTTCAGGTAAGTTGCTATCACTCTTAAAAACACCAGCTGGGGTACCTGGGTAGCTCAATCGATTAAGTGTCCAACTCTCAGCTTGGCTCATGTCATGATATCCTGGTTTTGAGAGTTCAAGCCCCATCTGGGGCTCTGTGCTGTGACTGCAGAGCTTCCTTGGGATTCTCTGTCTCCCTCTCTTTCTGCCCCTTCCCTTACATGCTGTGTCTCTCAAAATAAATAAAAATAAACTTAAATTTTTTTTTAAAAAACACAAGCAAACAAACAGAAACCCACAGTGTACTTGATATTTGAGAATTATTTCCAACTATTTCCATTGTCTACACAAAAGCTCTTCAAGGAAATGTCAATTTTATATATGAGAGTTTTATTGTCATATAGACTTTTATTCTCGTATATCTCCTGGCATGTTTCACCACATAAAAAATAATTCCCACTGTGATCTGTCATACTTTTCTTATTCATACGCTTGTCAAATATCTGTCAAGTGTGTTAACGTTCCAGCCAGTTTCATAATAATACCTTTCATAAAACCATGTTTTGAGTAGTGGGTTTTATGCATTTGGGAAATTTGTGGTTTAAAAATTTTATTATATAATTGACATACGTATTAGGCCGTATCATTGATGTATTTTATAAATGTCATCTTGTGATTGTATCCTATAAATAATAGAAATAATGATACTTTAAAGAATAGTAAAATAATCACCTATATCTTTGATCCCTAAATTTTTAACTTGGTTTTTATTTTTGCCTTAGTATTCATATCTATGTACTTCTATCTATCTATCCATCTATCTATTATCTATTATCTATCATCTATCATCTATCATCTATCATCTACCTATTTATCATTTCTCTTTCTCGTTCTCTCTCTCTCTCTCATCTATCTATTTAATTATATCATCAGAGTTTCTTAATTTTTTTACTGTTGTTATTCCTGGCTGAATATTGTTATGGCCTAGGTATTGGATATATTAAGATATTTAGCAGCTTAACTTGTGTCTAGCCATTAGAAGCTGGTAGAATCCTAACTCCCAGATGTGACAACCAAAATGTCTCTAGACAATGGAAAGTATTCATTGTGGAATAAAATGTGAATGGAATGAGAACCATTCATCTATTTCCATTTCCCTTTCTTTCTCTAAGTATGCATAGTAGTCTTTGTGACAGATGAGTTTATTTTCAAATATCCTAAATTGGATAGTTTGGATGTATCTTATTTATACTAATTTGGCATACTAAAACCTCTCCAAGGAGATAATACATGAAATCTATTGACTCTTATGATATATCTATCCAGAATAGATTTTCTACTAAACCTACATGGAAAAACATAATCTAACAGGGCTGAAAGAATTCATTCTCATGGGAATCACAGACCGTCCTGAGCTGCAGGCTCCATTATTTGGGCTCTTCCTCATCATCTATGTGATCTCAGTGGTGGGCAACCTGGGCATGATCATCCTCACCAAGATGGACTCCAGGCTACAAACACCCATGTACTTCTTCCTCAAACACCTGGCTCTCACTGATCTGGGTTATTCAACAACTGTAGGACCCAAAATGCTAGTCAATTTTGTTGTGGATCAAAATACAATCTCCTATTATTTTTGTGCTATACAGCTCGCTTTCTTTCTTGTGTTCATCATTAGTGAACTTTTCATTCTGTCAGCGATGTCTTATGACCGCTATGTGGCCATCTGTAACCCTCTGCTCTACCCAGTCATCATGTCACAAAGTGTGTGTCAGGTGCTAGTGGCAATCCCCTATCTCTACAGCGCATTTGTGTCTCTTCTAGTCACCATGAAGATTTTTAGTTCATCCTTCTGTGGCTACAATGTCATTAGTCATTTCTACTGTGACAGTCTCCCCTTGATATCTTTGCTTTGCTCAAATACACATGAAATTGAACTGATTATTCTGATCTTAGCAGGCTTTAATTTGATTTTTTCCCTTTTGATAGTTATTGTGTCTTACCTCCTGATCCTTACAGCCATCGTCAAGATGAACTCAGCTGAGGGTAGGCACAAGGCCTTCTCCACCTGCGGGTCCCACCTGACAGTGGCCACCGTGTTCTATGGGACTCTGATATTTATGTATGTGCAACCCGAGTCCAGTCATTCCTTTGACACTGATAAAGTGGCTTCCATATTTTACACCCTTGTTATCCCCATGTTAAATCCCTTGATCTATAGCTTGAGGAACAAAGATGTAAAATGTGCAGTACAAACAATGTGGAAAAAGCTATGTAATCTTTTTTCTTGAAGTTTAGATACAATATTATCCCCGTAAGTTAGGATATGGGCTTCAAACTTTGTTCTGTATGTCACTAGAAGGAATCATAGGAAGCACAAATGTGTTCAACATACATTTGGAAGTTGTGTTCTAAGTGCCAATCACACTTCTATGTGTTGTAAATACGTTAGCATACAAATAGAAAAAATAGTTGCCTTCCTTGAGAGAGAGAGATGCATTATAAATATAATAATTAGGTACAATTTATAGTATAGTGGAATTTGTCAAGATACCATATACCATAGGATATGGTATTCCATGCAGGTAAGATAGTGGGTATGCCATGCAGGAGTGAGGAAGAAGAGAAGACACAAAAAGAGAGTTCAAATGATTCTTGTGTTGTTCTCAACCAATAGAATGAATCTCCCAGTGTGTGTGTTTGTGTTTGTGCTTATGTGTTTGTGTGAGCACATTCTTCTCCTTTAGCCTTTATACTCTTCTTATGGCATGTGTTGAAATCAAACTTCAAAGCTTCAAGGAGGCTCAAAGTAGCACTATGATTGGAAGTCATCAGTCATGTGAATTCGCTCAAACGCCCCAGTACCACGTGGGGGATTTCGAGGTCCTGCTCTTCTCATCAGTTGCAGTTGTTTCTATAGATAAGCCCTAGAAAGTCTATTGACTCAACATACTTAGATATGTAGTAACTCACAACATCAGTGCCGCATGTCATCTGTCTTAATCAGTCCATTTCTCTATACCAGTAGATATACAAATTAAGATCAATTTTCTTGATTATAGTTAAAAACACTCCATTATATACTTTAAAGATGCTAAGAGAGTAAATCTTAAATATTATCCATGCAAAAAACAAATGGTACTCATGTGACATGCTGGAGACTTCAGCCAATGTTAAATTTTAGTCATATTTCAGTACATAAGTGTATCAAATCAACACACTGTACATCTTAAACTTACACAATGTTATATGTCCTTTATACCTCAATAAAGCTGGAGAAAAAGATAAATTTCTTGAGGTCTCCCATAGAAGCTTCCAATTTTTTTATTTTATGGTTTATTGGGGTCTTGATCTCTAAGTGCTGTGTTTGTCTAATGAGGTTGTTATACTTTCTTATCTCTGAAAAATAAAAATACTTATGGCTTAAAATTCATTTTCTAATTGGTTTTGTGTCTTTGCATAAGAAGTCTATTCTAGGGGCGCCTGGGTGGCGCAGTCGGTTAAGCGTCCGACTTCAGCCAGGTCACGATCTCGCGGTCCGGGAGTTCGAGCCCCGCATCGGGCTCTGGGCTGATGGCTCAGAGCCTGGAGCCTGTTTCCGATCCTGTGTCTCCCTCTCTCTCTGCCCCTCCCCCGTTCATGCTCTGTCTCTCTCTGTCCCAAAAATAAATAAACGTTGAAAAAAAAAATTAAAAAAAAAAAAAAAAGAAGTCTATTCTATCTTGAATTAGGTTTGTTGCCTTTTTCATGGGATAACTTTCTTTGGTATTGGTTCTTATAAGCTTGTAATATAGTTTTATTGGGATCCATTGTTTCACTGCATTGATTTGATGATCCCTAGCTAAGAAGCACAAAGAGATAATCCCATAATTTGGCCTATACTATATTTCTAGTGAAAGTTTAGTAAGGTATGAAACAACTTATATAGTATAGGTTACATCTTCTGGAAAACTTCCTCCTAACCATTCTGAATTTCCACCTTTTTGTTTACTTCTAGCATTTTTATCACTCATGGAAATTTACTTACATCACAGAGAGATTGGGTTGTTTTCTCTGTCCTCCATCATGGAATAAAATGTTCTATATAGTCAGTCAAATTTGAATCAAAATAACTCTTTGGAACAAAAAACTCCACTATATGTATATCTTTATCTGAGGATACACTATAGAATTTATGTCATTATTTTTTTAACTTATTAAGAAGAAATATGCACTGATCATGAATTTTGGAATATAAATACATGGAAATATTTTGTTTCCTAGAGGCAAAAACTCATTATTGGTGGCTGCCAAGATTATGAAAATGCTTACACTGATATTTTTGGTTATATATTTCCCCATATTATCCTTAGTAAATGATTATAACTTTTGAAATAGAAGAAGGTAAAAGTCTCCAATACCTGAATTTGAAAACTATAAGCTAACTCTACATAACCCGCTATCCCACATCTAAAACAAATCTTGTACCTTTCATATTCCCTCAAATGATAAACCAGAAACAGAACAAAATACATTGAGATTTACAAATTTTAATAATATATTTTATTTTAGAAATTTGTCTATATTTTACTATTAAGTACACCTATAAATTATTTCAGGAAGTTTAATATTTTCCATAAAATGGAAAAATTAAAAAAATCAATGCTTGGTACATAACTGAAATTTGCATATGATATTATGAAGAATGTTACAGATTTACATATTAATCAAAGATGATTCAGAAAGATTGACAAAATTTAGAATATAAAAGGTACAAAAAATTTAGAGACACTATTGGTGTCTTTAAAAAATCTGTTTTAGGTTAGGATATTAAGAATAGGTGTGTTATATATTTTCATATTTATGGACCCTAAGAAATACTGTATTAAAAAATTCAGGATGAAAGGAATCTCAATATGGAAATATTTATGAAAAATAACTGCCACCAGTCCAAAATCAAGCCCAGGAGTCGACTGGGAAACTCTACTAAATGTTAGGTAAAACAAATAACTAATTACCATACATTTTCTTCTAGAAAACTGAAGTGGAAGTCAATTTTCTTTGAGGAGTGCTTTCCCTTAATATTAAAAGCAAAAAACATCATAAGGAAAGAAAACAACAGAACAATATAAGTTATGATTGCTTACGCAGTGGTTCCAAGAGCTCCAGCAAATGGAATCTAGCAGTAGGTAAAAACAATCATGCGCAGAATTAGGCTTACCCCAGAAATGTACAGATGATTTGACAGTCAAAAATAAAATCACCATATTAAAAATGAGAAGAGGAAAAAAAAAGTTGGCATCTCAATAAATGCAGCAAAACATTTTAAAGTTTCAATATCCATTAAAAATACAAACTTTGACCATACTAGTATTAAATGGGGTTTTAACGTCTGTTAAAAATAAAAACTTTGGCCATGCTAGTGTTAAATGGGACTTCTTAAAACTGATAAGGAGCACTGATGAAAAACCTACATAAACCTACATATACATAAACCAGTATATCCCATATTAAAAGAATGAAATACATTTCCATAAGAACACAAACAAGACAAGGAGGACTCTTCTTTCTGATTCTGTTCAACATTGTGTCGGACTCCATGTTCAACACAACATGGCAAGGAAAAAGTAAATACATAATAGAAAGTCTACAGATAAGAAAGAAGGAAGCAAAACTGTCTTTGTTGATTAGCAAATGACAGGATTGTGCAGGTAGAAATCTAATGGAGCCTACAGAAAAAAAGTAATGGAACTGAAAAGTGAATTTATTGTGGTTTCAAAAAAGAGGATCAGTATGCAAAATAATGGTTAATTTCTATAGACTACCCAGGAAAAAGTAGAAATGGAATTTCAAATACCTACTACGAACATATCAAAACTATAAAATACTTAAATATAAACATGAAAAAAATATTTGTACACATAATTAAGAATCATCCGTGAGCCGGGGCGCCTGGGTGGCGCAGTGGGTTAAGCGTCCGACTTCAGCCAGGTCACGATCTCGCGGTCCGTGAGTTCGAGCCCCGCGTCAGGCTCTGGGCTGATGGCTCGGAGCCTGGAGCCTGTTTCCGATTCTGTGTCTCCCTCTCTCTCTGCCCCTCCCCCGTTCATGCTCTGTCTCTCTCTGTCCCCCAAAAAATCAATAAACGTTGAAAAAAAAATTAAAAAAAAAAAGAATCATCCTTATAAGACACTAAAGAATATGTAAGTAAGTGAGAGAGAAGCTATGTTTATTTTCTGGAATATTCAATGTTGTTGAAAAAATTTCTCAAATGTATCTATAGATTCAAGGCAACTCCAACAAAAACCCAAGCAGGCATTATTTTCTGGTAAGCACTGGGAAGCTGAAACTAAAATACAGAAAGAAATGCAAAGACCTAGAATAGCTGAATTAACTTAAAGAAAGAAACAGAGTTGTAATATAAACATTATGAAAAACACTAACTGATTGCAAGCCTCATTCCAAAGCTACAGTTGTCAAAAGGGTTTGGCACTGGTATAAAAATTGATGATTAGATCAATGAAACAAAACTGATAGACCAGAAAAGGACCCATGCATATGTGAACAACAAATTTTCCACAAGGTCAAAGAAAAAGGCCATTTGTTGAAGAAAGAACAGATCTTTCAACAAATGATAATGGACTAGGGGCGCCTGGGTGGCGCAGTCGGTTAAGCATACGACTTCAGCCAGGTCACGATCTCGCGGTCCGGGAGTTCGAGCCCCGCGTCAGGCTCTGGGCTGATGGCTCAGAGCCTGGAGCCTGTTTCCGATTCTGTGTCTCCCTCTCTCTCTGCCCCTCCCCCGTTCATGCTCTGTCTCTCTCTGTCCCAAAAATAAATAAACGTTGAAAAAAAAAAATCAAATGATAATGGACTAATTTTATATATACATATATATACATGTGTATACCTGTATATGTACATATCTACTATATATAGAGAGATATATAAAATATATTTTATATATATATATAATATATGTATATATATACATCATATATATACATGCATATATATAAAAACTATATATACACAAAATATTGAATGTTGACCCATAATTCATATAAAGATTCACCTAATATGGATCTCAGATATAAATATAATACCTAAAATCTAAAAATTTCGGGAGAAAACATAGTAGAAAATATTCATGATTTTGGGTTGGGTGAAGACTTCTTAGATACAACACCCAAAGTAAAACCAACAAAATAGAATTTTGATACATTGTACAACATGAAAATGAAATCTACTTTTCAAAAGATACTCTTAAGAGGGTGTTTATGTTCTGGAAGATAAGAGTTTCAAGTAACGTATTTTGTAAAAGACTCATTCCACAACATACACAGAGATCTCAAAACCCAATGGTAATAATAATAGACCTCCTGAATGGGCAAAACATTTGGAAAATACTTCACCAAATAGCACCTGGGTGGCTCAGTCGGTTAAGCATCGGCTCAGGTCGTGATCTTGCAGTTTGTGACTTCGAGCCATGCAACAGGCTATGTGCTGACAGCTCAGAGACTGGAGCCTACTTCAGATTCTGTCTCCCTCTCTCTCTGCCCCTCCCCCTCTCAGTCTCTTCTCTCTCTCTCTCAAAAATAAATAAACATCAACAAAAAATTTAAAACCTCAATAAGATAACAGTCTAGATCTATTAGAATACCAAGATGTTGGTGAGTATACAGAAAACTAGAGTCTTTCATGCATTTTTGATGGAAAAGTAAAATAGTATCAATATTTGAAAATAGTTTGTTATAAGCATCAGTGTCTTAAAACTTAAACATAAATTTAACACATTATTGAGACTTTCCACTCTCACGCTTTTTCTACAGGAGAAATGGCAACACATCTTATAAGACTTGTATCCAAATGTCCATAGCAACTGGAAGATTCAGAACATGTCACTTCCAAATGTGTTGCTTTGGCGTAGTGATTACTTTGAGCTAAAGATGCAGAAAACACAGGTAGTGCAAGACGGGCACTCTGAACTTCCTTTTTCCCTCTGAAAGCAGAAAATGAAATTCCCATGTCAACGATGACCACCTGATACCAGAAGGAAAACCATTCTCATCACCAGAGACGGAGGCTCGAAACCAGAAGAAACCTGTGCAGAGCCTGATAAAATAATTTCTACCTATTTTTAGTCCCCCTAAATATTTTCATCTTCTACAATAGCCACTATTTTTTCCGTTTATTTTATTATCTTTTTAATTTTTGGTATTTATTTACTTTTGAGAGGGCAAGACACACAGAGAGAGACATGAGTAGGGAGAGGCAGAGAGAGGTGGAGACACAGAATCCGAAGCAGGCTCCAGGCTCTGAGCTGTCAGCAAAGAGCCTGATGCGGGGCTCGAACTCACAGGGCGTGAGATCGTGACCTGAGCTGAAGTCAGACACTCAGCCAACTGAGCCAACCAGACTCCTTGCCACTATGTTTCTTAATGTTTATTTATTTTGAGAGAGAGAGAGAGAGAGAGAGAGAGAGAGAGAGAGAAGATCCCAGGCAGACTCCGCACTGTCAGTGTGCATGCCGGGCTCATGCCGGGCTCAAATCCACAAACCATTGATCATGAAACCAAGAGTCAGACCAACTGAGCCACCCAGGTACCTGCCCCTACAAATGCCACTCTTTGTTCAACTTAGTAGATAAATACTTGATCCTGCCAGTTCGCTGGGTTTTCATACTTCTTGTGAAGACTCCCACATAACAAAATCTGCATGCTTGTGTCCTATTATCTCTTGTGTCAGTTAGATCTCAGGCTAAGGTGGAAACGTTAAGGTGGTAAACGAGAAATTTTTCTTCCCCTTTAGTTTTTAAGTTTTATTTGTAATGGCCTCAAACCAGAAACAAGCCAAATGTCCATGAGAATGGACTGTAGGATATCCAAGCAAGTGAATGCCACCCTCCGTGAAGAGAAGGAGGGAAAGAAACCACAAGAGACTCTTAAAAATAGAGAACAAACTAAGAATTGATGGCGGGGGGAGGGGGGAGGCTGGAGATGGGCTAGATGAGGGATGGGAATTAAGGAGAGCACTTGTTGTGATGAGTACTGGGTATTGTGTGTAAGAGATGAATCACTGAATTTGACTCCTGAAACCAATATTGCACTGTATGCTACCTAACATTTAAATTTTTTTAGCGGCGCCTGGGTGGCTCAGTCGGTTAAGTGGCCGACTTCGGCTCAGGTCATGATCTCGCGGTCCGTGAGTTTGAGCCCCGCGTCGGGCTCTGTGCTGACCGCTCAGAGCCTGGAGCCTGTTTCAGATTCTGTGTCTCCCTCTCTCTCTGACCCTCCCCTGTTCATGCTCTGTCTCTCTGTGTCTCAAAAAAATAAATAAACGTTAAAAAAAAAAAAAAGCAACTTCCAAAAAAAAAAATAAAATTTTTTTAAAAAGTAATAAATTATTGGTACATCCAAAAATGTGGATGATCTCAGAATACTTCTGCTGAGTAAAAGATGGCAAAACAAAAAGGCTAAATAATTTACAATTACGTTTACAAAAAAAATCTAAAAATGCAAAATCACCTATATTTACATAAAGCAGATCAAACAATTCCCAGAAAGTGCAAGAAAAACACATAGAATATTTACAACTTGGAAATCAAAACAACAAAAAAAAAAATGAAATGATCCTTACATGCAAATGATATGTTATCTAATGAAAAAAATCTCCACGAATCTGAAAAACAAAAGTTTAAAACAATTGTGAGTTCAGTAAGGTAACATGATATATGATTAATGAACAAATATTATATATAATATTATATATAATATTATATGATATATTATATAATACTATATATTATATACAATAAGTATTATAATTTACATATATTCCAAATAAAAAATAAAACATTCAAAATTCATCACGTATACTGAAATATGTAATTAGAAACAGCAAATCATGTACAAGATCTATATGCAGAAAAGTACAAAGTAGTAATTAAAGAAATCAAAAAAAGATCTGAATAAATTAGAAGGCACATTGAGTTCAGAGATTAGAAGACTCAATACAGTAAAAATATCAATTCTTTACAAACCAATCTATAGATTAAATGTAAACTTAGCAAGATTTTTGTAGTAGCAACTTATACTGAAATGTACATGACAGTTCAAGGACCTAGCGGAGATGAAACACATTTTAAAACGGAGCATAAGGAGGGTCTTCTGCATGGCTTAGTCAGTTAAGAAACTAACTCTTGATTTTGGCTCAGGTCATGATCTCATGGTTTGTGAGATAGAGCCCTGCGATGAGCTTTGCCCTGGCAGCATGGAGCCTGCTTAGGATTCTCTCTCCCTCCTTCTCCCCCCTCTCGCTTTTTCTGAAAATAAGTAACATTTAAAAAATAACAATAAAATAAAATAAAATGCAGCATAATGAGAAAGAAAACAATCCACTCCATGTGGAGATTTACTACGCAGCCACAATAATCAAGTCTGTGTGACTTTGGTGGAGATACCACCACATAAATGAATCTCACATAAATGGACAGAACTAGACCTCTATTCTGTAAACTAAACAGTTCAACTAAAATTTTATAAAGATGCAAAAGTTCAGCTAAAATTTTATAAAGATACAAAGGTTGTTCAAAAGAAGTGAATAGCCTTAAAAAAAATAGTGGTGCTGTATTTGGGAATACAGAGGCAAAAAATAAACAAATAATGTTAACTTAAACCTTATACAAAAATTTAACAACAAAATGAATAGCAAGTTAAATGGAAAATGGCAAACTATAAAACATTTAGATAAAAATGTAGGGGAAAACCTGTATTAGGGACCTCAGGCCAGTGAAGAGCTTATAGACATGACTTCAAAAGCATAAACTATAAAGACAGTAAAGCCTTGGTTTGCAAGCATAATTCTTTCTGGAAACATGCTTGTATTCCAAAGCACTTGTATATCAAAGTGAATTTCCCCATAAGAAATAATGGAAACTCAGATGACTCATTCCAGAACCCAAAAATATTCATATAAAAATGATTACCATACTGTAACATAATACAAAATAATAAAATACAAAATGTAAAGAAAAGTAAACAAATTAACCTCTACTTACTTTTGAAAACCTTTGTGGCTGGTGTGAGGGAGACAAGGGAGGGGAAGGTTATTGTGCAGGATGACATTTCCTATCACTGATGGAATCCCTGCTGTCTATTGGCTCAATGGAATCTTTTTCTTTTTGTGCAACTTTAACAATGAACCTATGCAATGACACTTGCTTTTGCCTCCTTTTGAGGATTTCACGGAAATATGGCATTGCCCTGTCATTAAACACATCCATCGCTTGCACTGCTACAGCCTCATTCAGGTGGTGCTTTTCTACAAAATTTTGAAGCCTTTCCCACATTTTACAAGTCTCCCTAATCTCATTAGAAGCAAGGGATTCCTCCGCCTTTTTCTCCTCCTCCTCTGCAGACGAGATCTCCTCTGTAACTTCTTCTGGTTGCTCCCAGTGCAGATCCATCAGTTCGTCGGTGGTCAGCTCCTGGCCATGTTCCTCCACCAGCTCCTGAATATCGTCCTCATTCACCTCCAGTCCCCTGGTCTTCTCCAAGGACACAATTTCACTGACAACAGGTGGCTCTTATCCATGAGCAAGACCTCTCTAAGACATGTCCATGAACACAATCAGGCCAGTTTTCTCCAAGTAGAACTGAGGGTTCTTGGTGGCCCCATCCCAGGCTTTTTCAATGATCTTGAGGCAGTTCGCAATGTGGAAATGATTTTTCCAAAACTCTCAGAGGGCGAGGTTTGTTCCTTGGGTCGCCTCAAAGCACTGCTGAAATAGTGCTTTGGTATAAAGCTTTTTAAAGTTCAAAATGACCTGCTGATCCATGGGCTGGAGGACTGGAGTGGGGTTGGGAGGAAGGAACTTGACATTAATGAATCAAATTCCTCCAGTAAGACATCATCCAAGTCTGGAGAATGAGCAGGAGCATTATCCATAACCAGCAAGGCTTTGAGCAGTAGATTCATTTCTAAAAGGTATTTCTTCCCTGAAGGACTGAAGACCTCATTGATCCACTCAGCAAACAAGATGGCAATGACCCAAGCCTTGCTGTTGGACCTCCACATCACGTTTAACTGGCTCTTCTGCACCTTGCATTTCTTGAAGCTTCATGGATTCTCAGAATGATACATGAGTGGGGGGTTGACTTTGAAATCCCTGCTTGCCTTAGCACAGAACAAGAGGGTGAGATGGTCTTCCATGGGCTTGTGACCAGGCACTGTATTTTCTTCTTCTGTAAGGTCTGTCCTCTTTGGCATCTTTTTCCAAAAAAGCCCCATCTCATTGCAGTTAAAAACTTGCCCAGGCAGGTAACACTCAGAAACTATGAACTTGTGGAATTCAGTAGCAAACACCTCAGCTGCCTTAGCATCTGAACTGACAGCCTGTCCATGCTTCACAACAATATGGATGCCACCTCTCTAAAATTACCAAACCATCCCCTGCTTGCCTTGAAGTCTTCTTTGTTTTCTGTTGATGTGCGTGGCAGTTTACTCATGAGGTTGGTGCACAAGGCCTTTGCCTTCCTGCAGATAAAGTTCTCAGTCATAGTATCACTTGCCAGTTGCTTCTAGTTCATCCAAACCAGGAGCGACTTTTCTACATCTTCCAGAACACATCAACATTGCTTTAATATTCTCAAGACTCCTTTTGTGGCATCTAGCCCCCTTGTTTCTTCTTTCTTCTTTAATATTGTGCAAGTGGTCAACATAGACTTCTTATAAAATCTTGTAATTTCGGCCACTCACATACCTCATTTGTACTTCTCCATGATTTTCTTCTTAACTTCCACCTTGATCTTCTCCTTCTTCTCACCACCTTTATTTTCAACTTTTTCTGCATGGGGACTATTGTATACTCTTGCACTATTATTGACTACAGTATTAATAAACTCTTGTCATATACTGTATCTAATATAACTGTCAACAAGGCAGCAGAGGAAAGGGTCTGCAGTCAGCCTGACCTAGAAGGAAGTAAAGCATTCCTAAGCTTACGCTTGTATGGAAAAGCAAAGAACTTCCCATAGGTTCTTTGAAGTGAGAATAAATGCACTAGAGCCAGTTGTGGGCACCTTCCAATGTTCTGAAAAATCACCAATGTTCTGCCAACACCACGGCCTGAGATTGAACATCCAAGCATGGAAGGCGATCACCCACAATCCTACAGCAAGAGATAAAGATAGAGATAGAGAGAGAGAGAGAGAGAGAGAGAGACAGGAACCATTGGCTCAATTGTGATCATGTGATGTGTGGCATCACATACTACTTGTTATGCAAGACATCACTCAATTATCAAGTTAAAATTTATTTAAAATGTTTGCTCTTCTTGGAGAACACTCGCAGAACAGGTTACTTGAAATCCAAGGTTTTATTGTACTGGTAAACTGGACTTGATCCAAATTAAAACAACCTATAAATCTCACTCCTGGATACCCATCCCAAGGGAATGAAAATCTGTGTTCACATAATCATGTTTAAGTGAACATTTACAGATGTTTTACTCTTAATAGTTGAAAACTGGAAAGAACTCAAATGCCTTTCAGTGAATGAATGATTAAATTAATCAATACTGTGCAATACTGCTCAGTAACAAGAAAGGAACAAATGATTTATATACACAAAATACAAGTGAATCTCAAGAGAATACTGGTGAGTTAAAAAATTCATCTAAAAAGATTAAAAATGGTAAGGGCACCTGGGGGTCTCAGTTTGTTGAGCATCCAACTTTGACTCAGGTCATGATCTCACGGTTGGTGGGTTTGAGCACTGCCTCCAGCTAGCTGCTGTCAGCTCAGAGCCTGCCTTGGATCCTCTGCCCCCTCTTTTTCTGCCCCCCTCACATATTCTCTCTCTCTCTCTCTCTCTCTCCCTCTCTCTCTCTCTAAAAAATGAATGAACATTTTTTTACAAAATTACAAATGGATTTTTTTTTATTTTAGAGAAGGAGCATGAGAGTGTGCATGAGTGGGAGAGGGGCAGAGGGAGAGAGAGAATCTTAAAGCAGACTTCATGCCCAGGGCAGAGCCCCACGCAGGGCTCCCTCCCATGATCCAAAGATCATGACCTGAGCCAGAATCAAGAATGGAACCCTTAACAGATTGAGACCCTCAGGCACCCCACAAATGGTATATTATTTATAAAACATTTTTATAAAAGATAAAAATATAATGATGGAAAAGAGATCATTGGTTACCAGGAATTAGTAACAGTGGCAGAAGTGGAGGTGGGAGGTGTCACTATAAGGGGACAGCTGAATGGAATTTTGTGGCAAGGGAATAGATCTATTTAAGGTTGAGGGTTAACAGAATGGAATCACTGAAATGGTGCAATATGCAGTAAAAGGAAAAAAAGCAAAAATACAAGAGAACGATGAACAGACAGTTGGAAATTTGCAATAAAGTGAGGAATAACTGTAGCTAATTTCTCTCCCTTCAGGAAAAGTAAAAACAATAAGAGCCACCAATCAAAGAAGCAGCAAATATACATATTTGCATAATGTATTCTTTTGATTCCCTAAAAACTTAAAAATAAGGTCATAGGACGGTGTGTAAACACTTCTCCGCTGCGCTATTCATTTCAAGAGACCATTGTGAAAATGCAGATTCCTGTTGGGATGCCCTATAGATATGATATTTTAATCAAGAGTCCCATGTATACAAAAGGAAAGGTAACCAAGAGTAAAAAAATGGAAGGAAGGAAGGAAGGAAGGAAGGAAGGAAGGAAGGAAGGAAGGAGAAAGGAAGGAAGGAATTCAGAAAGGAAGTCAAAAAGAAAGAAAAGAAAGAGAGAGAAAAGACAATAAATGCACATTTTCTCTGATAATTAAAGAACAACCTCCAGACATTTTGTTATGCTCACAAATACTTTTGGGATAATCTCCTCAGGGAGAGTCTCAAAAGCTGAAAAAAAAAAGCCATAAATTGCTCTCAATATGCCATGTAAGAAACACAGGAGGGAGTCAAGACAGAGGCTTCATTCCAGGTAAAATGATAGAAGATTTCATGGGGCATCTTATGTTACCAACACCAACAATGATCAAGTGACAGGAAAAGTTCGGCTTTAATTCAATAGCAAAGCTGTAGCAACAAGTTGCCGTTTATGTTTTAGTATTTTTTGTTTGGTTGGGGGGATTTTGTTTTGTTCTGTTTTCATTTTTGCTTTTATTACTCCATAATGCCTAAGCAGGAATAGGATGCCTACCCTTTTCTCTTCCTACTGTGCGAGTATTTTTACCTGGATCGACAAACTATTCATGGAAACATCACGCTATTGCTTACAAAATATTCATTTTACAGAATTAATTATATCTCCAATGCAAACCAAAACAGAGATCAAGTGAAGCGTAACTAAAGAGATACTCGTTTTTAAAACTTGGCGAAATTAAGAGGCCGCAGGTGCTCCGTCTTTCGTTTTGAGGTCCTTCCAAACTCTTATTTAGTGACCCCAGGCTCTTTTTTGTGACCCTTTCCATATAACTTAAGATTTAGTGATTATTTAAATAAAAATATAAATATGATTCTTTCCAGATCTCTTGATGAGACAGGAAAGGGAGAGAGGGTATTCTACCTCACGCTGACATGTGAAAAGCATTATTTGGAGACTTGCAGACTTTCAGGTACCCCATTTTATGGCAATGATACGGTGTTCAGCATGTGCTTCAATGTGAGTGGAATTTAATGGGAAGCAGATATAATTATCTCAAAGAATACAGTTTAAAAAAATAACAATTGGTATTCAACAAAAATGTTACACTGTGAACAATTTGGTCCTTTCCCTAGAACTCTAAAACTTAGAGAAAAACAAAACAAAATGAAACAAAATGTGTTGATCTTTCCTTACCTTAGAGAAAACTTGGAACATACCAAGTATGCTTTTTCTTAGTCTTTCATATTTTTAAAACGAAACAAAACAAACAAAAGTTAAGATTGATACCACGCCTTATTGAATTTGCAGAAGATATTTTTCTAAAATTACTATCGACTGATACATGCTTCCGTCTTTATGATGGAAGAAAGGTGTGTGCATCAGGGCAAGGCAGGTTATCAGGATGTCACAATATTAGCAGCAATATTTTAAATGAGTTAAGCGCAAATTTTATGTACCCATTTTTTATCTAATGTTTTATTTACACTTGTATGTTTTTATTTTCATATAGATCAGAGACTGCTGTAGGTATGTAATGTAACTACATTATAATGTATCGATTACATCACAATGTATGTTTAATTATATCTAGTATCATTTCTATTTTTTTTTCTTAAGGAAGTATTCATACTGGCAATATTTTAAATTTAATACTTCTCTTGCCTTAATCTGCCATCCCCTTCTTACTGTTATATTCCTAATCTGTATATTGTTAGGGATATTTAGTTACATTTTTATTTGGTTAAAACGTATATCTGTGTTTTGTGTTATATTATAGTTTGGAGAAGTTCCTGTGGCCTTAACGTCTAGAAGAACTTAAAGGAATATCAAAGAATCTATGTATATCTCATCTTTAGTGCATTTAATTCACCTCCATGGGAACTTTAAACAGTTTTTTAAAGTACAGTGTCTCTTTATCCAAAGGGAGTTTTTTTTTTTTTTTTATGAATCTTTATTATATGAAAACAATGCCCACGGCTGCTCATTCTCCCAATGGGCCCAGATTTCCTCATCTCTTTGGGTTATCGCATGATGAAGTGTATTTGATTTGTCATGTGCATGTTAGTACATGACTGTAATTGACATGAAAATGTTCCTTGGGGAAGATTACTTTTTTTAAGAAAATTTATATCAAAAGAAACTTATTTTTATATTTTGTCAAAACAGTTAAGGAAATTAGAAGACAAGTAATTAAAAGAATAGCACCTTGACTGTCCAATATAGTTATGGAGAAAGGGCTCAGGGTAGGGCCTGCAGTAAGCTGCATTTGATCGTACTTGACCTATTCTGCACCTGTTCATCCTCATAGCATGGACAAAGAAGATATTTCATAGTCCAGAAGAGTTTACATACAAATATGTGATGAGACCTGCTTTGAGCTAAGTTAGTGCTACCATTAAAAAAAGAAAAAAGAAAAAAAAAAAACTGGGGCATCTGGGTGGCTCAGTCGGTTAAGTGTCCAACTGTTGATCTTGGCTCAGGTCATGATCTCATAGTTCATGAGTTTGAGCCCCACACAGAGTTCTAGTCCGATGACATGAAGCTTCCTTGGCATTCTGTCTCTTCTTCTCCCTGTCCCTCCTCTATCTCTTCCTGTCTCAAAATAAATAAATAAACTTAAAAAAATAATACAAGAAAACAAACACGACGTACATGATTTTCAAGTAGCATCAGCACAGTGAATCATTCAATTTTCATTTATCCCTCTCAAGAGCCCTACGCAAGGAAGTATTGTTTTGCATATGAGAATAAAGAGTTTTAGCTAAGTTAGATTACTGGCCCAGAGTAACCCTCATATATGCCATCAGTGGAAGTATAACAGACCTTATCTACATAAATCTACCTCATATATTTACGCCACAAAGACAAATAATTCTCAGCTGTAATCCATTATAGTTTTTTTTAATTTATACACGTGCCCACACACACAGTGCCAATTGTGACAACCGTGTCAGCCTGTATCACCTGTAGGTGTAAAGGATTTTATGGGAATATGTATCGAAGTAGTGGGTTCTGTATATTTTTGAGAATTGGGGATTTTAAATTTTTATTGTATTTATTATATAATTGTATAACATAATTGATTATATATTGACGTGTATATTGTTATAGTATTAACTACAATTTATTTTATTTTTTTTTCAACGTTTTATTTATTTTTGGGACAGAGAGAGACAGAGCATGAACGGGGGAGGGGCAGAGAGAGAGGGAGACACAGAAGCGGAAACAGGCTCCAGGCTCTGAGCCATCAGCCCAGAGCCTGACGCGGGGCTCGAACTCACGGACCGCGAGATCGTGACCTGGCTGAAGTCGGACGCTTAACCGACTGCTCCACCCAGGCGCCCCTTAACTACAATTTATAAATGCCGCTGTGTAATTGCAATTATATCAACGACTAATTGAAAACTTTAAAACATTGTACCGTATGGTTTCTATGTGTTACAGTCAAATTTTTAACATAGTTTTGATTTAAAAAAATTTTCCTGTGTGTACCTATGTCTATATCTATATCTATATTTATATACGTATATGTTTTTGTATCTACCTATGTACCTATTTTTCTCTCTCTTTTTTATCTACTTCTCTATCTATACCATCCTGGTCTCTCAAACTTGGCATTATTGCTATTTCTAACTGAATATTGAATATTGCAGGCTGTTTAGAAACAAAACTGACCTCGAATCATCACAAGCCCATAGAGCCCCACCTTCCAGTTGTGACAACCAAAATGTCTTCTAGATATTGATAAAACGACATTCGGTTACAATAAAATTGCCTCCGGTTGAGGACCACTGACTGTCTATGTTTATGTTATACTAGCCTTGGGGGAGATGGCTGCATTTTCAAATATCTGAAATTGGAAAGTTTGGATATATTTTATTTACATGAGTTTGCCTACTAAAATTCACCCAGGTGATAGTACATGAAATCTACTGACCATGCTGATATCTCTATCCAGAATAGGTTTCCTGATAAGTCTGCATGGAAACACATAATCTAACAATGATCAATGAATTCATTCTCATGGGAATCACAGACCGTCCTGAGCTGCAGGCTCCATTATTTGGGCTCTTCCTCATCATCTATATGATCTCAGTGGTGGGCAACCTGGGCATGATCATCCTCACCCAGATGGACTCCAGGCTACAAACACCCATGTACTTCTTCCTCAGACACCTGGCTCTCACCGATCTGGGTTATTCAACAACTGTAGGACCCAAAATGCTAGTCAATTTTGTTGTGGATCAAAATACAATCTCCTATTATTTTTGTGCTATACAGCTCACTTTCTTTCTTGTGTTCATTGTTAGTGAACTTTTTATTCTAACAGCAATGTCCTACGACCGCTATGTGGCCATCTGTCACCCTCTGCGCTATCCAGTCATCATGTCACAAAGGGTGTGTCAGGTGCTGGTGGCCATCCTCTATCTCTACAGCACATTTGTGTCTCTTATAGTCACCATAAAGATTTTTAGTTCGTCCTTCTGTGGCTACAATGTCATTAGTCATTTCTATTGTGACAGTCTCCCCTTGATATCTTTGCTTTGCTCAAATACACATGAAACTGAAATGATTATTCTGATTTTAGCCGGTTTTGATTTGATTTCATCCCTTTTGATAGTTATTGTGTCTTACCTCCTGATCCTTGTAGCCATCGTCAGGATGAACTCAGCTGAGGGTAGACACAAGGCTTTTTCTACCTGTGGGTCCCACCTGACAGTGGCCACAGTGTTTTATGGGACTCTGATATTTATGTATGTGCAACCTGAGTCCAGTCATTCCTTTGACACTGATAAAGTGGCATCCATATTTTACACCCTTGTTATCCCCATGTTGAATCCCTTGATCTATAGCTTGAGGAACAAGGATGTAAAATATGCAGGACAAAGGATGTGGAAAAAAATATGTAATTTTTTTTTCTTAAAATGCACTGTCTAACATGATTCCTATAAACTAGCTTATGGACTTTAAATTTTTCTCTCTGTGCCTCCGAAGAAAAGAGGAAACACAAATGTGTTCAACATATTTGAAGATAGTTTATAGATTGTCTTATGTATGCTAGGCACGTCTGACTGTTGTAAATTGATTTGTGAGCAAAATAGTAAAAAACGTTGCCTGCCTTCCAAGAGAAAGGTGGATTGTGTATGTAAATCAAGTAAATATTATAGTACAGTAGAATGTGCTAGATGGATATACACACAGAGAGACACATAAACACAAAACTATCAAGTCTTTCTGTGTCTTTCTCACCTATATATTGTAAAAATGCAGTGCCTATGTATATGTGTGTGTGTGTGTGTGTGTGTGTGTGTGTGTGTGTGTGTGTAAGTCCTTTCCTTCTGTGTTAGCCTTCAAACTCTTCCCTGGTATGTTTTGGAATTATTTTAATACTGGTTGTTTCTGTGATATCTGATGATTTGAAGTATTGGGTCATAGTAGTGTGCTCAAACACCTTTATTACAAGCATTGAGATTCCCCTTTCTTCTCCTCAATTTATGAGTCTATTGGCTGAACATACTTGGCAATCCAGGAATCTGAGTGGCCCGTGGTTTGTCTCACAAAGCCCCTTTGGTTGATATCTGAGGATATTCAAATTAAGATAAAGTTTTGAGGGCTCCCTGGTTTGTGCTTTTTCCCTCAACTGGTTGTTCTCAGTAATCTGGCTTGTTGGTTTAGTATATTATAATATTGCCTTATCTTTTTTAAGAAAAGTAATTACCCATGTTTAAAAAATATGTTCCACTTGTTTTTGTATCCTTGAGTAAGAGGACTATTCTACAATGAATTAATTGTATTGCTTCTCTTTTCTTGGATTGATGTTTCCCAAAATTTATCAATACTTTTTATGGACCATATGTTAATGGACTATCACCATTTACCTGCATTGATTGATTCTCTTACGAGTGGGAAGCAAAGGGAAATGAACAATCCTGTTTTTGCACTCTGTCGTACTTCCTTTTTTTTAGTGTTTATTTATTTTTTGACAGAGAGAGAGAGAGAGAGAGACAGAGCATGAGCAGGGGAGGGTCAGAGAGAGAGGGAAACACAGAATCTGAAGCAGGCTCCAGGCTCTGAGCTGTCAGCACAGAGCCTGACACGGGGCTCGAACTCACAGACTGTGAGATCATGACCTGAGCCAAAGTCGGCTGCTTAACCAACTGAGCCACCCATGCGCCCCAAACTCTGTCATACTTCTAAGGTGAATGAGGATGGATACATGGCAAGGACACACAGATCTTGCCTCTCATGCATAGGTAATCTATGTCACTCCACACTTTCCCATGTGCTTATTTTTAATTTCCCCTTTGCCTACTTTTATTCTTCTTAGTATTTCTGGGATTTTACTGAAATTAGGAGTTAATGATAGTTGCTTTGGTCACCATGATGCAATAAAGTCTCTGTTTAGCCAATGGACATTGAATAAAATAATTCATTGGAATAAAATTTAAGAAGTGCATGATCATGGCACTTGCTGTGATAAGCGTTGGGTGTTATATGTAAGTGATGAATCACTAAATTCTACTCCTGCAACCAATATTACCCTATATATTAAGTAGCTAGGATTTTAATAAAAACTTGAACCAAAATTTTTAAAAAGTAAAAAAAAAGGAAAAGTACATAATGCAAAGCAATCAAGATGCCCTTCCGTAAGTATATGGGTAAGTAAACCATGACACATGCAGACAATGGAATATTATTCAGCACTAAAAAGAAATGATCTATCAAGTCACAGAAAGATATGGTGCAACCATAAATGACTGTTGCTAAGTAAAAGAAGCCAATCTGAAAACACTACTTACAGTATGATTCCAGCTCTACGACACTCTGAAAAAAGGCATAACTATGAAGACAGTACAAAGATCAGTGGTTGCCAGGAGTTAGGGAAGAAGAAGGGATGAATAGAGGAAGAGAGAAAAAATTTAGGGCAGTAAAAATATTTTGTATGAAAGTATAATGGCGGATACGAGATGTTATAGATTTGTCTGAAGCAATAGAAAAGTACAACCCCAAGGATGATTTGTAATATAAATGATAGAGTTTCAGTGAAAATGACGTATCAGTGTAGGTTCATCAAATGTAACAACTGTACCTCTCTACAGGGGAATGTGGATAATGGGACATGGGGAGGCTATGTATTTGTTGGGACAGAGAATATATGAGAAATCTCTGTACCCTCTTAAGTTTACACTAAACCTAAAACTTCTCATAAAAAATAAAGTCTCAAAATAGAAAAAAACTATATTGCATAATACAGTATCATGTGAGGATCAATTTTATCAAACTGTTGATGTCCTTAAAAGGAATCTTTGTGATGGTCATAAAGACTTGTAGGTAATATTATCTCATCTTTGGGTACTGTATGACAGGCATTCTTTGTGTCTTGCATTTTGTCCTCACAACAGCTCTGTGAGATAGATTGTATTAGAATTTTTATTTTTTAATTTATAAAATGGTGATTCAGAGGGGTTAAGTAAGCTGTCAGAGTCCACAACTCATTAGGTGTTAGAACCAGGCTTCAAAGCTGGGTGGTCTAGTTCATTACTAAGGTTTCATGCCCTTAAGACGTACCCTTTATTGTCTCTTAATGTCATTTTTATGTTTCACTGATGTCACCCCAAAGATGACAGAGAGTAAAATTTCCCGTAAGCTGATGTCAGACTAGAAAAGGAGAAATAGCAGAGAGATTCATAAAATAATGGAAGCCACGTCTGCACAGAAAAAGAATTCAAGAACGATAAAATCAGTTCATTATAAATAAATGAACTGACTCACAGTAATTAATTAATTAATTAATCAGGCATTTGGGGTTTTTTAAATGTTTATTCATTTTGAGAGAGAGAAAGAGGGGGGAGGGGTAGAGAGAGGGGAAGTAAAAGAATTCCAAGCAGGCTCCACTGTCAGGCCCAGACCCCAATGCAGGAGTCAATGTCACAAAACCGTGCGATTATGACCTGAGCCAAAATCAAGAGTTGGATGTTTAACTGATTGAGCCACCCAGTCGCTCCTAATCAGGCATCTCGTAAGGGTGATTTTGCTCAAATAGACAGCCATAACAAAGTGAATGCAGGACAAAGCCTGAGCAAATCTCTAATAAATTGGAGGAGGGCAAGAATTAGCATTAAGTTATCAGAAACATCCTGAAAAGAAATAAACAAGGAGGTTTATATTTTTATATTTATGTTCAAAGTTTGACTCCTTTTGAGAAATAAAAGGTAAGGAGAAGCAGAATTACAAAAAAAAAGCCAAATGTCATTGTTAGTGATTTGTAGTAGGAATTTTGCCAGGGACACTATAAGAGATAGATACTCTTTCCAAAAAAAAAAAAAAAGTTGGGGGGGGGTGGGGGAGGCCTGTAAGGGGACTATTTATTCTCAATCATCTTCTACTCCTTAGGCTTTGCTGAAATTTTATCCAAGCTTCACTCATTTGGAAAATTAACATAAGGTCAAGAGAATATATTGACTCTGATGTTGTTGTGCAACAGAGCTAATGAAAAGCCATGAAGTTCAACAGTCCATCACTTTTTTTTTTTTAATGAAAAACATGGCCCTCTTTCTTGAGCCATGATCTGTTGAGTGACCCATTAAATGCATGGGAAAAACATTCCTAAATGATATAATGGAGAAAGGTAGAGCATTACCTGCAGTTGTGAAGGCTGGGCACCATGTTATTTTAGGGTGTGCCATTCATATAGACTAAGATGTGAAAAACACCTCCCCAATGAAGTAGAATGCATTGAATATTGCCCTGATTCATGTTAACACCCAAAGGCTGTTCAGCACAGTGGTGACTCAGATAAAAAGAACAAGCTATAACTTTATCCACCTCATGAAAAAAAAAACAAAAAACTTTATCAGTCAACCTACACAGTTTGTCATCAAAAGAGCTCCTGAAAATATGAGAAAGAGAGAGAGGGAGAGAGAGAGAGATAACTGAGAATCTTGCGTATGAAAGTTAAATGATATTATATTTGGAATAAGGAACGATCTATGATTCATTAAATATCTAATGACCTACAATAATCATAGTATTCCCAGATGTCAAATTGTATCTGCATATGATTTCTTAATTGGAGAAAGGCACCACTGGGAAAGAAGAAGGATGTGGAAATTGACAACTGGTGCCACATGTATCTCAGAATTCCCTGGAGAAAGAGGAACCACTTGGAGAGCTGAACAGGAATGCTATGAGGTAGAGAAATCTCAGAAGTCATATTACAGGAGAAACTCTATTCTAATTTCTACTATGTGTGAGTGACTCCCTGGAAGGCACGAAGGGTGTGCCTTCCTATTCCTTACTGTGTTATATTTCAGCAGAAATTCATATTATATTTACACTCAGTCTTACCTTGATTGTTTCTTTCATGATAAGGATTAAAATACTTTGGATGATATTCTTTAAATCTCAACAAACTTTCATCAAATAGCACATGAAATAAAATAATAACAAAATATATGGTCAGAGGTATCTGCCTATTTATATAATGCACAGCTCAAAATAATAGAAATCAGTCAACCATAGAGTAGACAAAGTAAAAATTCAGGTTTTGTTCTGTCATAGAAAATTTTGGCATTATTATTATTGTTGTTGTTATTAATTATTATTATTTAAAGTTTTTTTATTTATTTTGAGAGAGCTTATTAGTATTATTATTATTATTTAAAGTTTATTTATTTATTTTGAGAGAGAGAGAGAGGGAGAGAGAGACCATGAGCAGGGGAGAGACAGAGAGAGAGGGAGAGAGATAATCCCCAGCAAGCTCCACACTGTCAGTGCAGAGCACAACGTGAGACACAAAACCATGAACCATGAGATCATGACCTGATCCAAAATCAAGATTCAGATGTTTAACCAACAGAGCCACCCAAGCACCCCTGAAAATGTTGGTATTTTTAAAACTTACCTCTTCATAAAATTTTTCCTTGGTCATCACAGTGCACCTTGATTCCATAGAAATTAGAGATTTATTTTCAAAAAATTGATTTAGAAATAGAACATTATAAAGATTTCTTTCAAGTTTTAATTTTTTACAAAGTCATTAAACTTTCACATGTTTTGTCTACCATAAAGAATTTAATACCTATTAGATAAATGTGATTTCTGTCTCTTGCAAGGTGGATTATACATAGATTAACCTCCTGATTTCAGATCTGGTAATAGTCACACAAATGGACTTTCTTCCCCTTGTCGCTATTTTTGTTTTTATAGCAGTCTCATTGAGATATAATTTACAAGCCATACAATTCACCCATTCCAAGTGTACAATTCAATGATTATAGGATATTCACAGAGTTGTACAACCAACACCACAATCAATTTTAGGACATTTTCATTACCCCAGAAAGAGACCTCGTGCCTGTTAGTACTTAGTAGTTACTCCTCATTCTTCATCAACACCTCCAAACCCCAGTCTCAAGCAACCAACAATCTCTTTCCTGCCTCCCTGATTTCATCCATTGGGGCATTTCCTGTAAGTGTATTTATCCAATATGTGTACCTTTGGGTCTGATATATTTCACAGATCTGAAACTTGAACAGTTTTATATTATAAGTCAAGGAATCATCTTTTATCTTGTCTGTTTAATAACCTTTCTCTGATAGTGCTTAGCAGAGGAAGGAGGAACTGCCTCATGACTGCCAGAGGGAAAAAAGAAGCCCAGATTCCCCACTCGGTCTCTGTTGACGTCTCTGGTTTTCAGTAGCTCTTTCGATGACAAACTGTATAGGTTGATCTGTGAAGGTTCTTTTCATGTGGTTGATAGATATTCCTGAGTTGTACCTTGTTCCTTTTATTTGTCTAATCACTGTGGTCAGCAGCCTTTGGATGTTTACATGAATCGGGACAACACTCAATATATTGTACGGGCATACCTTGGAGATAGTGCAGATTACTGCCACATTAAAGCCAGTGTTACAATAAAGCTGTATCACACTAAATCGAGAGAAACAAATGTTTTGATTCCCCAGTGCCTATATAAGTTGTGTTTACACTATACTATTAAGTATGCAATAGCATTATGTCTAAAAAACAATGTACATATCTCAATTTCAAAAAATGCACTAACCATTATCATCTGAGCTTCCAGAAAGTCGTAATCTTTTTGGTAATGGAGAGTGTTGCCTCCATGTTGGTCGCTGCTGACTGATGGGGTGGTGTTGCTGAAGGCTGGAGTGGCTGAGGCAATTTTTTTAAAGCAAGATGACAATGAAATTCACTGCCTCAATTGATTCTTTCTTTCTCAGATGAATTTCTCTGTAGCATGTGATTCTTTTTGGTAGCATTTTACCCACAGTAAAACTACTTTAAAATTGGAGTAGATCCTCTCAAACCCTGACCTGACTTTATCAACTACATTTATCTAATATTCTAAATCCATTGTTGCCCTTCCAATAATCTTCACAACATATTTACAAGGAATAGATGCCATATCAAGAAACCACTTTCTTTGTTCATCCAGAAGAAGCAACTCTTCATCCAATACTGAGGACGGGAGGAGTTGTAGTAGGATGAGGCAATCCAAAAGGAAATGCTGACCGGATACAGTTCCTTGTCCTTCTTCCTTCTGCAGTTAGCCAACATTTCTCTATTCGACCCACCTCACCTCCATTAACTTTTTTTTGTGAGATTGCAGCAGTTCAAATATAATGATAATGAAAAAGTCTGAAATATTGTGAGATTACCAAAATGCAACACAGACACAAAATGAGCAGAGGCTGTTGGAAACATAGTGCCAATACACTGCTCAATGCAGGGTTGCCACAAACCTTTGAGTTGTAAAAAAAAAAAAGTAGTATTTGCAAAGTGCAATAAAGTGAAATGCAATAAAATGAGTTATGCATGTTCTGTATAGGCATTGACATTATGCATTATTAATAATATTACAACTATGACAATTATTATTACATTGTTGGAAATAACTTTATAGCATTGGCTTCTTATCCCTCTGAATGATTGTAGTATATATTTTAAATTCATAATGCCTGGGGTTTTTCCCTGTTTATGTAGAGAGATTTTTGTTAACTAGTTGAATATGCCTGGCTTGTCAGTTATGAACTAGCAAAAATAAAATCATTGGAATATATTTTCAAATGACTCATGGGCTTTGAGAATCCCAGATTGCATCTACTGACCTTCACAGTAGTAGAACTCAAAAATACATTGAAGAACCTGGGTGGCTTAGTTGGTTAAGCATCCAACGTTGGCTTAGATCATGATCTCAAAATTTATGAGTTTGAACATGGCATTGGGCTCTCTGCTGTCAGCACAGAACATGCCTTGGATCCCTTGTCCCTCTTTTTCCCTGTCCCTCCATCACTTGCACTTTCTTTCTCAAAAATAAATAAACATTGGGGTGCCTGGGTGGCTCAGTCAATTAAGCATCCGACTTTGGCTCAGGTCATGATCTCATGGTTTGTGAGTTCAAGCCCTGCGTTGGGTTCTGTGCTGACAGCTCAGAGCCTGGAGCCTGCTTCAGATTCTGTGTCTCCTTCTCTCTCTGCCCCTCCCCAACTTGTATTCTGTCTCTCTATGTCTCTCAAAAAATAAATAAATGTAAAAAAAATTTAAATAAAAAAATTAACATTAAAAAGAAATGTTTAAAGAACTCAAAAATACACAAAATTGTACTTAATTTAATGTGAATGCAAATATATTTCCCTCAGATTTATTTTTGTTTGTTAATGGTAAAGGTTGGTATTATTAAATGAAGGAAAACTATCGAATCACTGAGTACTTACCGAACTAAGCCAGTAAGTGCGTGTCAAATTACAGAACCTGATTTTTAAATGTATTCAATGGAATTTTTCTAAATTGTAAGATTCCAGTATGTGAAGTATTTTCTTGGCATTTTTGTTTTGTTTTAAATCTTGAATGAAGAAAAAGAGGATACTTAAAAAGAGAGAAGGTTTTGAATTTACTAAATTACTCTTGTTTAAATTTTTTAATGTTTTATTTATTTTTGAGAAAGATAGAGCATGAGTGGGGGAGGGGTGGAGACAGAGAGAGAGAGAGAGAGAGAGAGAGGGAGAGAGAGAGAGAGAATCTGAAACAGGCTCCAGGCTCGGAGCTGTCAGTACAGAGCCCGATGAGGAGCTTGAACTCGGGAACAACAAGATCATGACCTAGGCTGAAGTCAAACGCTTAGCCACCTGAGCCACCCAGGCACCCCTACTAAATTAGTCTTTAAATGATCCTATACTGGGGACTAGAACTAAAATACCTGAAGCAGAAATCTTGAGGCTTCTGTTATGATCTCAAAAGTAGTCATTGGGCAGCCAGCTTCCCTCTTCAGAGATTAAGACATAGAAAAGAAAGAAACATGGACCAAATAACAAGCTTTGGAGTGGAAAGTTCTCATTACATTTGTATGGAGGTACCACTAATGATTCTGTACCCAAATTCCATTGTGTGTATGTGTGTGTGTGTGCACATGTGCACGTGTGTGTGTGTGTGTGTGTGCATGTGGTTTTCCCACATTTTTTTTCCTCAGTTAAATCTTTATGTTATTTCCAGCCAGAACACCACATAGTGTTGGTGAGAACTAACAGCCCCTGGCATTGCACAAACAAGTCTTGGCTGCCTCTTTTCCTCTCTTTTCCTTTTAGCCCTCCTACTGTTCTCTTTATGCTGCAATCCACGCAGCAGCAATGGCCAGCCTAACTCTGTTGATGTTAGTGGCAAGAAATTTCTAACAGCAGAGAGGAGTCCTGCAATTCAACTCAATATTGACTCCCTCTACCCAGAGATAGTGTCAGATCCTCCGGGTTAAGGGTTCAGTCCCACAGACTGCCCGCCCCTCCTCCCGTCCCCCACTTCAGATGCCAACTCCATGACCAGGTTGTTTATTGTGACTCTGACCAGCTGAGTCCAAATCAGAGGTTCCAATGACCCCATTCCTCACGGTTAATACATTTGTTAGGGCAGCTCAGGGAACTCAGGAAACCGGTTTATTCACTCCAGAGAAAGTTAAGGCATAGAAGCAAGCCTTCATGAGTATAAAGAAAGAAAACATATAATATATATGGATTTAGGTCAATAACAGTTTCAGATATTTGAATAAGCATATATACATAGGACAAAATATACATGAATAAATGCAAAAACTAAAATTAATTTATTAATTATTTAGGGAAAGCTCATTATTGCATGTTGACGATTGTAACTATCATTTTCTCAAAATGAGGTCACTCATATCTAAGAAGAACAGTAGACAAGTAGCTGCTGTTTGGAAAATATCACTTGAAATAACATCTGTCTTTTTAGTCACCAGGGAGATTTTCCCATATTTAAAATTTAATGCAAGTTTTGGGGTGCCTGGGTGGCTCAGTCAGCTGAACCTCTTGGCTTCCACCCGGGTTATGATGTCATGATTTGTGAGTTCAAGCCTAGCATTGGGCTCACTGCTGTCAACAGAGAACCCACTTCAGATTCTCTGCCCCCCTCTTTCTCTGTTCCTCCCCTACTCATGCTGTCTCGCTCTAAATGAAAAAAAAAATACATACATACATACATACATTTAATGCAAGTTTTACAAATAAAAGAAAAATGTATGCAGTTACCTTTCTGGGCAAATAATTTTTAAGTATCTTAGAAGAACCCCTAATTCTTTATATCTCCAACAGTATATGTCTATTTTTTTCTTTCCGTTTTCCAAACATCAGAAAATACGCAATTCTAGGAAGTGATGAAATAAATTTTGTTGAATTAATTTTATTAAAATTGATGCAGATACATATCTCACATGAGCTAAGCTTTGTTATCTGTTCTAAAATGCAGTTATGAATTCAATCACTTTCTACAAAAGTAGAAATACTTTTGTTTTCTCATGTGAAAATGAGTATGTAGAAGATATGGTTTGTATTAAGAAATTACAGTTAATTAAATTCATGCAAAAGTTAGTTAAGTAAAGAAGGGACTGGTGGACTGTTGTACAATTCACAGGGACTTGAAATTAACAGGGGAAATGTTTCATCTCTATGGCCCTTTTCACAGCATCCTTTACCTCTTTGTTCCTCAGACTGTAAATAAGTGGGTTTAACATGGGAATCACTAGTGTATAGAACACAGAAACCACCTTCTCCTGCTCCACAGAATACTGGGAACTTGGCTGAATGTAACTAAAGCTTAAGGTACCATAGAATATGGTCACAGAAGTCAGGTGAGAGGCACAGGTGGAGAAGGCTTTCTGTCTACCTGCTGCTGAACTGATCCTCAGGATAGTGATAAAAATGAAAATGTAGGAAATGACCACAATCAAAAAAGTAGCCATGGCAATGACTCCAGAAAAAGTTAAGAGCAGCAACTCATTCTTGGATGTATCAGAACACGACAGCTTTAGCAGTGGCGGAACATCACAGAAGAAGTGGCTAACAACACTGGACCCACAAAAGGACAGTCTTCCCAAGCTTATTGTGTGTATCAATGAGTTGAGCATTCCACCTACGAATGACCCAGTGACCAGCCCTACACACTTCCTTTTAGACATGACTACACTGTAAAGCAAAGGGTTGGCAATGGCCACATAGTGGTCGTAGGCCATCAATGACAGCAAGAAGCCTTCTGTGGTGATAAACACCCCAAAAAACAAATGCTGCACTATGCAGGCAGAAAATGAGATGGTTTCCCTCACAACCAAGAAGTTGATCAGCATTTTCGGTGCAATAACAGACGAATAGCAGGCATCTATAAATGAAAGGCAGCTTAGGAAAAAGTACATGGGTGTGTGGAGCTTGGGAGTGATTTGGATTAAGAAAATCATGCCCAGATTCCCTGCCAAGGTAATTGCATAAATCACCAAGAACAACACAAAAAGCATGATTTTCAGGTCAGCATTATCTGTCAATCCCAAAAGAATAAATTCAGTAACAGCTGTGAAGTTTTCTTCGGCCATTTGTTAATTCCTTATCTTGAAGTCTGATATGAAAAAAAAATAAAGGAATTAGAATGAACAGGACAGTCTGACATTTAGTAAAAACAAACAGAAATATGTTTAGAGTTGTGTCTTTAAATAAATCATTTTGCTGAATCTAAGTCTACTCATTTATAATAACTGGAGCTTTATTAAATTGTTTCTTAATTTTTTCAGGGCTACTTATGATTCTATCCCATAAGGAAATATTGAAAAAGCATTTAGACTCTCAAAAATTTTAGTCTGTTTCTATAGTGCCCACCTCAATAGAAAGAAAGGTGATACCAGAATGAGGGACACTGATGGCAAGTGAAAAGAATTTGCAAAGTTAAATTTAAGCTATGGTCTCAACTCTTCTTATTCATACATGAAAGAAATAAATTACAAGATCTAAGGCAGGGGTTGACCTTCAAGCTGGTGCCATGATACTCTTCAAAGTGCATGGATCCCTGACCTCTTGTGATGGCTTCTGATGAGCCCTTGGAAGGATACCCCCAGTGAAATCACCTACTCTGAGACCCAGGAAATCACTTATCACTACTGACTTACTGACTTTGGCAAACTCATTTATCTTTTCTCAGACTGCATATAATTACATCTACGTCACATGATTATTGAAAAGAAAATAGGAGATATTGCAAGCAAGATGCTAAATATTGCTTTGAGTGTATAATAAGTACTCAAATTACAGAAAAGATAGTAAGATATATATAACAGAAAAATGATAGATGTAGATTAGATAAAAGATAGATGATAGATGATAGATAGATAGATGGATAGATAGATAGATAGATAGATAGATAGATAGATAGATAGATAGATGATAGGTAATAGATGATAGATATGTAGGTAGATAAGCAATATATTGATAGGCAATTGCTATGTGAGTTTCCTTAAGGGAAGATGTGGACAAATATAGATCATGAAAAAAATATTTTAGTCAACCAATTTACCTTTCCCCAATTTTTAATATCTGGCTCATTTTATTTAAAATGGCATTTAAATGTAAATGTAAATGGATGGTTTAACATTTCCTTTGATAAATTACTGGCCCATAAATTTTCACAATTTCTCATATGTTGCTCAGAAACTATCAATATATTTGCCACAGTGCATGAGTGCTTTCAACAAATGATGTTAAGCCCAGACTTTTCATTACTGAATATAACATTAGTCTATCACGTCCCAAGTATCCGATGCAGTGTGATTTCATGAAAATATTTACACATAAAGTGAAACTGAATTAAATTTAAATTATGTGAACTAGTCCTCATTCAAGTGCTCAAGACCCATATGTGACTGGTAGACAATACAGAAATTATAGACATTTCCATCACTGCAGAAAGTTGCATTGGTTAGAATTCTCATGGAACTGTCTGCTTCTTCTTTTCAGAACACCAACTAAAAAACATTTTCTCAAGGAAAGATTGTCTATTGTAAACAGTTTTCATCATGAGCATACTTAAAAACACAGCACTTCCAAATGGAATTTAGAAATTCAATTATAGTGCTTATTCAGAGATACCCATCCTCTGCAAAATTTAAGATGATACTGAAGCAGAATTGAATAAGGTGTTGAGTTAGATGACATAATCTCTAATATTCTTAGCACTCATATGATTCTACGAGACTTAAAACAAATTTTTTAACTAATCTAATTATGAGGAAATTCAAAGAAAAAGAAAAAAAGCTTACAAAACTAATTGAACTTACCAAAAATATTTTAATCTTTCAGCTTTACAAACTCTGTGTACTTTTCCATGTTTTTTATTGGTGAAAAAGAGTTTCCGTTAATAATTATGTAATATACAGAGTTATTATATTAATAGTATGTATCTAAAGATAACTCCAGGTAAAATAATTGAAGGCAAATTTTATCTATTAATGTACAAGGAGCAGAATAACAAACTAATGAACAGTTTTAACATATTTAATACTTTTCCTCTAAGAGGACAAGTTTGTGCAGAAGGGACATCTATATATATACACACACTTGACATTGGCCTCTAAGGAGATCTATGACAGCTTGAATGTTTTACAGTAACTTAGGACACTGTCTCTCAAGGGAATATACACTTTCCCATGATTTCTCTATCTCCATAAAGTGTATAATTAACTAAAATGCTATTAATAATTTAAGAAAACATCAAAAAAAGATGGGGAGATTTTTGAAATTCAGTAGCATATAATAGGAACAATAACTGAAGATAAATCTGTTCAAAAAAAAGTGAATTACCTAAATGATAAATAGAGGTTTCTAGGCTTGTTACAAACTTTGTCTTTTTTTTTTTTTTTGAAGTTTATTTATTTATTGTGAGGGGGGAGAGGAAGAGAAAGAGAGAGAGAGAGAGAGAAAAAATCCCAAGCAGGTTCTCCACTGTCAGGGCAGAGCCCAGGGCTCTCCATCCCATGACCTATGAGATCATGACCTGGACAGAAATCAAGAGTTGGTTGCTCAACCAACTGAGCCACCCAGGTTCCCCCGAACTTTGTCTTTATGCAGATGTTCAAGACACTGACAAATGTTACTACTTTAAAAGCAATGTACACACACACAGTAAACAAGCAAATTTCTGATGGTTAGGACACCTATCTCTATTCTTGGCTTAACATGCAGAATGATTTGGAAGAAATCCTGCTTGAAATCCGGCTTAGAGTCAGTGCTTACACTCACCAAACTAATGTTTACTGATGGATGATACACTCTAGGCATTATGGTACAAACTAGAGATGAGGGGTTATCAAAAATAATGGAATATTTGTTTTAAGAAAGATTGGAGAATAAACATCCTCCCAAAGACACTTACATCAGAATATCTAGATATCTGTTCAAAAAAAGTAGATAATCATGGAGGGAAATAGGAGGATGCTAAAAATCAGACTGATAAGGGAAAATTGGTAGCATGTCTTTTCTGAGCGCTTTTGTCAATCTCTGTAACTGGAATCTGGATTTTAATAAGCCTGCTGCGGAAAACCACTGAAAATTGGAGAACACACATGTGACAGATGTTTTCAGATATTTGATGATTGGCAGCACACTACTGTGATCTGTAAGGGGCACGTTTACTGGTTCCTGACACGGGGTGGTGGTTGGGAACACATGGAGAACACAATAGTCACATTGAAACGAAAAGACAAAATCAGATCAGGAAGGGCTGGGGTGCCTGAAATGTGGGAGCTTAGTCCTGGAGTAGAAAGACCTAAGCAAAGTGATTAATATGTTGACATGACGTTTGAGACTTTGGATGACTTCCGAAGTGCACATATTAAGAGAAGACCCCATAAGTCCAGATCAGGAACAACTACCAGGGAGAAAGAAATCATCAGGAATCCGTATGATGAAAGCTACTGATTCACACAAGATATATCAGATATATTTAAATTCTGTCAACACTTAGTGAGGAAATTTATTGACTATATAGGGCTTCCAGTGGAGATAGCAAAAGAGAAAAGAACTCACCCCAGAGGAAAAGATTCACTATACTCCATTTTAACATAGCTCAATATTAACTTCCAACAGGATTAAGTAGAATGACAAGTAAATAAAAGTAAACAAACTCCTTGCCAAAAGAAACCTCAACACTGTTTAAAGAAAGATGTAAAAATTCTCTACTCAACTGCAGAATGTTTGCAAGGTTTAGGATCTAAAGTTATATTTCTCTGCAATTTGAAAAAACAGGAAAATGTTATCCATAACCCCAGGAAAAATAAATCATCGGTATTAGACCTAGAAATAACAGAGATAATAGAAATAGCAGATTAGAACTTTAAAACAATTGCAAATATTTGCAAGAATTTAAAGGAAAACATGGATATTAGAAAAAGAAACAGGAATTATGATAGAGGACCTAAATGAGTTACTAGGAGCAGGAGGTAATATCAGTCATAAGCATTTTATTGTTCTTTTTTTAAGTTTATTTATTTATTTTGAGAGAGAGAGAGAGAGAGAGACCACAAGCAGAGGAGGGGCAGAGAGAGGGAGAGAGAGAATCTCAAGCAGGAGAGAAAGAACCCCAACCAGGCTCTCAGTACAGAGCCCGACACAGGGCTCAAGCTCATAACCTTTGAGATCATGACCTGAGCTGAAATCAAGCTTCGGGCGCTTAACTGACTGAGCAACTCAGACATTTCTTATTCATTATTTTTTTTAACAGCAAACTAGATACTGCATAAAAAACAATTAGTAAATTTGAAAACAAGACAATAGATTTTACTCTTAATGAGTACAGTTCGTGGGAATCAAAGATTGGTAGGATCTCAGCTCAGGAAACATTCTACTTGAGGCAATCATTATGGCAACACATTGCATTACAATCATTGTTACAGGTTTGCCATATGAAAGGTCGAGGCATGTATATCAGTCATTTAAAGATGAGGCTTTAATTTCAAGTCTTCTACTTGTCAGCCATGTGACTTTCGGCAAGTTATCTGAGTTTGGTGTCCTTTGAATATGGAAATAGTAATATCTGTCTTACTGAGGTTAAATGATGTATTTTAACCCAGTGCCTACTGATATGCTTGTATTCTAATAATAAATTCCAAGAAAAATTCTTGTCCAATTACGATGCTATTGTCAAATGTATCCATGATTTTTGGAGCTATTCCAGTTTTACTGGGATAAAGCTGATGTCAAACTATTTTCCATTGTTACTTTCATCACTGACTCTGAATGAGTGTATTTATATCATGTAGGTCTCCATGGAGCTGTACATTATCATTTACGTTGTTTTGTTCCTTTCCTTGAATTGTCCCTTACATTTTTTCACTAGGGAATATGTAGGATATCCTCGATAATTAGTAGGTACCACAAAGCAACTTAAAAATATCTCTCAGATGATTTGGGCACATCATCTGAATGAATTACACGTAACTTCCTCAGGGAGCATTGCAAAGAAGAGGAGAAACATAAATTCTCCCTGCCCAAAGGAAAAGCAAGAGTAATTTAGGAGAAGAAAATCCAGTCTATTAAAGGTGAGTAGATAGGACTTGTTAATTTTGATTATCACTTGGATGCTGGTAATTTCCCATGGTTCCTGGCTTCTGATCATGGACACTCCCATAGTCACTGACAGCAGATTCTTTCTAACACATCACAAAAATTCATTATACTTTTTGTTAACCGGGGTTCCCTGGAGTAGAAATGTCTTTTTAGGGCACTAAATCCTATGAATTGACTATATGTCATAGATCCATTTGATCTGTGAGAGTTGATAGTGGAATTTGGATATTACAAGTGAAGAGGAAGTCAAAGGTATCTGAAAAAATCAATATTGGTCTCATCAACTAGAAACTGTTAAGGTTAGGATTTCTACATAAACTACAGAATGCCCAGTTACATATGGATTTCATATTAACAACAAATAATTTGTAGTATATGTCCTATGTAATATTTAATAATATTCTTTAGTTTGAATATATCCAATGAAATATTTAAAAAATAATATTTTAAGATATATTATTACCCATGCAATATTTTATAAACTACAAATAATTTTAATATAAGGACTCCAAGGCATGAGCTTGTAAATATTTTAGTTGTTTGTTTTTTGTTTTTTGTTTTCCCTGACTGATTTGCTTCCTACTTGATTTCTTTATTCAGAATGGGATTTATAAACTAATTGAGTAGCCTGGGAAATAAATAGAATGACTTTTAAGAATTATGGAGAAAGCCCTGAACCCCAAATAATTCCTACCTAATATTACCATGTCTGAAGATTGAAAAGTCATTTTCAATATGTCATTTTTTATATCCTGTTTTAATGGTTAGCCCTAAATGGAAGTATTGAAAATATATGCATCAAGAAGTTCAAAACTGGGGCACCTGGGTGGCTCAGTCGGCTAAGCATCTGACTTCGGTTCAGGTCACCATCTCGCGGTTTGTGGGTTCGAGCCCCACATTGGGCTCTGTGCTGACAGCTCAGAGCTTGGAGCCTGCTTCAGATTCTGTGTCTCTCCATCTCTCGGCCCCTCCCCTGCTCATGCTCCATGTCTCTCTGTCTCTCAATAATAAATAAACGTTAAAAAAAATTAAAAAAAAAAGATGTTCAAAACTGATCAGATATCCTTTTGAAAATAAGAATGGATAGGGTGTTAATATCTCTTTAAGACCATAATAGCCATTCTTTTTGATAAATACTCAGAAGCAGGGTTCCTAGATCATATGCGGAATTGCTAATCAACAGGTATAAAGTTTCAGTTATGTGAGATGAGTAAGATCTAGAGATACATCATACAACATCGTGCCTAGTTAACAATGCTGTGTTGTAGAGTTAAAAATCTTTTAACTATGTAGATCTCATGTCAATTATTTTTATAATAAAATAAAAATTAAAAGAGAAAAACACGGAATGAAAGAATCCAGATATCTTCAGAGAGAGGTAAAAACTGACACTGAAAGTGGAGAGAAACTCAATAAACATTAGACTAGTTCTTAGCAATACATTGACGACTTCTAAGTGGTGGGATTGGTACCAGCATTCTGAATCCCTTTGTTAAGACGGTGCATTTTCCGTTCTGCGGGAAAACCCATGACAGCAGGTCCGGCGACCCTTGGAGCTTATTCGTGCAAGAGGAAGGATCCTGAAAGCAGGGAGGAACTCAATGGAGAAACAATAGACAATATCATCCAGGAAAATGGGATGGTATCTCCCGTACTGCCTCTCTCGTCCATGCCCACTCCCGGGATCAAACTGGCTGACTCAACACTAAAAATTATCAGATTCTTAGAAATCTGCCAGCTGCCACCGGGTAGCTTCAGACTCCAGCTGGCCTGTGGTAGGCTCCCGGGAGTTTCATCTGATAGGTAGAAGTGTTTACCTTAACCCCCTTGGACTGCTAGTTATACTGACTAAAGCTACACATCTTGTTACGTGAAAGTAATTCTATTCTGTATTTTATCTGACTGAATATGTTCAATTCCAATTCCTTCTCCACTTGAAAATCATGCTAACAGAGTTCCGAATGTTCACTGAAAAACAGTGGGAAAGGAAGGAATCCAGGTGGATTGAGCTAAAGCAGTTTCACTGTCTTCAATCACTTTGTTTCACTGACTTCCAATGTAAATTTTATGAAATGAAGGCGACACTTATCAGAGAAATATTTGCAAATCACAGTGTTGTGCCCTACGTATATCCCATTGTGGAATTTGAGAAATAAACTGACATAATAAACACTCAAATAAATATGTTAAATGTTTTATAGACCTTATCATATCCACATTGGAAGAATCAATCTATGCATATAAATAAGCAAAGCAGAGGAAATATAGTATGTAAAATTCAATATTCAAAATCCCTGAATATTGATGTAAACTGTATATTTTAGCAGGAGTGGATCCAAACCTTGTGCATTTTGAGGCTTATCCTAATTTGAGATCATTCTTTAAAAAAAAAAAAAGAAATAGGGGAGCTTGGGTCGCTCAGTCAGTTAAGTGGCAGACTCTTGATTTCAGCTTAGGTCATGACGTCATGATTTGTGAGTTCAAATCCCACAATGGGCTCTGTGCTGACAGCTTGGAGCCTGCTCCCAATCCTCTGTCTCCCTCTCTCTGACCCTTCCCTGCTTGTACTCTCTCTCTCTCAAAAATAAATGAATGTTAAAAAAAAATTAAAAGAGAAGAAATAAAACTATGCATGTAAGTTGCAACGTAAATGTGAATATTTATTTACAATGGAAGCATAATCTTAAAGTTCAGCTCTAAAACTAATAATCAAAAGCATCATAAAATCTTGGGGTGCCTGGGTGGCTCAGTCAGGTAAGCCTGATTTTGGCTCAGGTCATGATCTCAGGGTTTGTGAGTTTGAGTCCCACGTGGGGCTCTGTACCGACAATGCAGAGCCTGCTTAGGATTCTCATTCTCCCTCTCTCTCTCTCTGCCCCTCCCCCTCCCTCATTCATGCTGTCTCTGTCTCTGTCTCTATCTCTGTCTGTTTTTCAAAAAAAAGCATCATAATATCCATAAATATGTTCTTATTAATGACATACATCTCAGCATATTGGGTGGTAGGAGTGTTCTTAACAGCTGTTCTTACACCAAATGGATGACACTTTTCAGTGATAAATATCATTGATTTTGAACCATATAGATATATTCAGTAACCATCAAATAAAGTATTGTTTACTCAACCTCTCTTTAACTGGATCCCACAAGTGTCCTCAGACATGACAAACTATCTTGACATTAGCTGAAGGATGATGGAGAAGTTAGAATGGAGAGAGAAAATGAGCTTAATTGATCAAGGTTAAAATATTTTACATTTGCAACATTTACAAAGATATATTACTTTGTTAGTTCATGCCTAAAGCCTCATTCATGGCCTTGAAAATGCAAATGAGTAACCTAAATCTTAAACTGCATTGCCTCCAGATTATTTCTGCTTCTTTCATTAAGAATATCAAAATTTCACTGGAATTATCATACAAAAATGGAAGTGTACAAAAGGAAAATTGATACCATTGTGTAGATGAAATAAAGTCTAATAAATCTGTATTAATGCTTATATGGCTTTTTACTTTTTTTATGAATAGACTTTTATTTTATTTCATTTTTTAAATATAAAATTTATTGTCAAATTGGTTTCCATACAACACCCAGTGCTCATCCCAACAGGTGACCTCCTCAATGCCCATCACCCACTCTCCCCTCCCTCCCACCCCCCATCAGCCCTCAGTTTGTTCTCAGTTTTTAAGAGTCTCTTATGCTTTTGCTCTCTCCCACTCTAACCTCTTTTTCTTTCCTTCCCCTCCCCCATGGGTTTCTATTAAGTTTCTCAGGATCCACATAAGAGTGAAACCATATGGTATCTGTCTTTCTCTGTATGGCTTATTTCACTTAGCATCACACTCTCCATTTCCATCCACGTTGCTACAAAAGGCCAGATTTCATTCTTTCTCATTGCCAAGTAGTATTCCCTTGTATATATAAACCACATCTTCTTTATCCATTCATCAGTTGATGGACATTTAGGCTCTTTCCATAATTCGGCTATTGTTGAGAGTGCTGCTATAAACATTGGGGAACAAGTGCCCCTATGCATCAGCGCTCCTGTATCCCTTGGGTAGATTTCTAGCAGGGCTATTGCTGGGTCATAGGGTAAGTCTATTTTTAACTTTTTGAGGAACCTCCACACTGTTTTCCAGAGCAACTGCACCAGTTTGCATTCCCACCAACAGTGCTGGAGGGTTCCCGTTTCTCCACATCCTCACCAGCACCTATAGTCTCCTGATTTGTTCATTTTAGCCACTCTGACCGGTGTGAGGTGATATCTGAGTGTGGTTTTAATTTGTATTTCCCTGATGAGGAGTGATGTTGAGCATCTTTTCATGTGCCTGTTGGCCATCTGGATGTCTTCATTAAAGAAGTGTCTATTCATATTTTCTGCCCATTTCTTCACTGGATTAATTGGTTTTTGGGTGTGGAGTTTGCTGAGTTCTTTATAGGTTTTGGATACTAGCCCTCTGTCTGATATGTTATTTGCAAATATCTTTTCCCATTCCGTTGGTTGCCTTTTTGTTTTGTTGATTGTTTCCTTTGCTGTGAGGAAACTTTTTATCTTCATGAGGTCCCAATAGTTCATTTTTGCTTTTAATTCCCTTGTCTTTGAAGATGTGTCAAGTAAGAAATTGCTGCAGCTAAGGTCAGAGAGGATTTTTCCTACTTTCTCCTCTAGGGTTTTGATGGTTTCCTGTCTCACATTCAGGTCCTTCATCCATTTTGAGTTTATTTTTGTGAATGGTGTAAGAAAGTGGTCTAGTTTCATTCTTCTGAATGTTGCTGTCCAGTTCTCCTAGCACCATTTGTTAAAGAGACTGTCTTTTTTCCATTGGATGTTCTTTTCTGCTTTGTCAAAGATTAGTTGGCCATACGTGTGTGGGTCTAGTTCTGGGGTTTCTATTCTATTCCATTGGTCTATGTGTCTGTTTTTGTGCCAATACCATGCTGTCTTGATGATGACAGCTTTGTAGTAGAGGCTAAAGTCTGGGATTGTGACGCCTCCTGCTTTGGTCTTCTTCAATATTACTCTGGCTATTCGGGGACTTTTGTGGTTCCATACAAATTTTAGGATTGCTTGTTCTAGGTTCGAGAAGAATGCTGGTGCAATTTTGACTAGGATTGCTTTGAATGTGTAGATAGCTTTGGATAGTATTGACATTTTAACAAGATTTATTCTTCCAATCCATGAGCACAGAATGTTTTCCCATTTCTTTATATCTTCTTCAATTTCCTTCATAAGCTTTCTATAGTTTTCAGCATACAGATCCTTTACATCTTTGGTTAGATTTATTCCTAGGTATTTTATGCTTCTTGGTGCAACTGTGAATGGGATCAGTTTCTTTATTTGTCTTTCTGTTGCTTCATTATTAGTGTATAAGAATGCAACTGATTTCTGTACATTGATTTTGTATCCTGCAACTTTGCTGAATTTATGTATCAGTTCTAGGAAACTATTGGTGGAGTCTATCGGATTTTCCATATATACTATCATGTTATCAGCAAAAAGTGAAAGCCTGATTTCATCTTTGCCAACTTTAATGCCTTTGATTTCCTTTTGTTGTCTTATTGCTGATGCTAGAACCTCCAACACTATGGTAAACAACAGCGGTGAGAGTGGACATCCCTGTCGTGTTCCGGATCTCAGGAGGAAAGCTCTCAGTTTTTCCCCATTGAGTATGATATTAGCTATGGGCTTCTCATAAATGGCTTTTATGATGTTTAAGTATGTTCCTTCTATCCCAACTTTCTTGAGAGTTTTATTAAGAAGTGATGCTGAATTTTGTCAAATGCTTTTTCTGCATCGATTGACAGGATCATATGGTTCTTATCTTTTCTTTTGTAAAGGTGATATATCACATTGATTGATTTGCAAATATTGAACCAGCTCTGCAGCCCAGGGATGAATCCCACTTGATCATGGTGAATAATTCTTTTTATATGCTGTTGAATTTAATTTGTTAGTATCTTGTTGAGAATTTTTGCATCCATGTTCATCAGAGATATTGGCCTTTAGTTCTCTCTTTTTGCTGGGTCTATGTCTGGTTTGGGAATCAAAGTATGCTTGCATCATAGAATGAGTCTGGAAGTTTTCCTTCCCTTTCTATTTTTTGGAAAAGCTTGAGAAGGATAGGTATTATCTCTGCTTTAAATGTCTGCTAGAATTCTGCAGGGAAGCCATCTGGTCCTGGACTCTTATTTGTTGGGAGATTTTTGGTAACTGATTCAATTTCTTCACTGGTTATGGGTCTGTTCAAATTTTCTATTTCTTTCTATTTGAGTTTTGGAAGTGTGTGGGTGCTTAGGAATTTGTCTGTTTCTTCCAGGTTGTCCAGTTTGTTGGCATATAATCTTTCATAGTATTCCCTGATAATTGCTTGTATTTCTGAGAGATTGGTTGTAACAATTCCATTTTCATTCATGATTTTATCTATTTGGGTCATCTCCCTTTTCTTTTTGAGAAGCCTGGCTAGAGGTTTATCTATTTTGTCTATTTTTTCAAAAAACCAACTCTTGGTTTCGTTGATCTGCTCTACAGTTTTTTTAGATTCTATATTGTTTATTTCTGCTCTGATCTTTATTATTTCTCTTCTTCTGATGGGTTTGGGGTGTCTTTGCTGTTCTGATTCTATTTCCTTTAGGTGTGCTGCTAGATTTTGTATTTGGGATTTTTCTTGTTTCTTGAGAAAGGCCCGGATTGCGATGTATTTTCCTCTCAGGACTGCCTTTGCTGCATCCCAAAGCTTTTGGATTGTTGTATTTTCATTTTCATGTTTTCCGTATATTGTTTAATTTATTCTCTAATTACCTGGTTGACCCATTCCTTTTTCAGTAGGGCATTCCTTAATCTCCATGTTTTTGGAGGTTTTCCAGACTTTTTCCTGTGGTTGATTTCAAGTTTCATAGCATTGTGGTCTGAAAGTGTGCATGGTATGATCTCAATTCTCTTATACTTATGAAGGGCTGTTTTGTGACCCAGTATGTGATCTATCTTGGAAGATGTTCCATGTGCACTCAAGAAGAAAGTATATTCTGTTGCTTTGGGATGCATAGTTCTAAATATATCTGTCAAGTCCATCTGATCCAATGTATCATTCAGGGCCCTGGTTTCTTTATTGATCCTGTGTCTAGATGATCTATCCATTGTTGTAAGTGGGGTATTAAAGTCCCCTGCAGTTACCACATTCTTATCAACGAGGTTGCTTATGTTTGTGAGTAATTGTTTTATATATTTGGGGACTCCCGTATTCGGCGCATAGACATTTATAATTGTTAGCTCTTCCTGATGGATAGACACTGTAATTATTATATAATGCCCTTCTTCATCTCTTGTTACAGTCTTTAATTTAAAGTCTAGTTTGTCTGATATAAGTATGTCTACTCCAGCTTTCTTTTGACTTCCAGTAGCATGACAGATAGTTCTCCATCCCCTCACTTTCAATCTGAAGGTGTCCTCAGCCCTAAAATGAGACTCTTGTAGACAGCAAGTAGATTGGTCTTTTTTTTTTTTTAATCCATTCTGATACCTTATGTCTTCTGGTTGGAGCATTTAGTCCATTTACATTCAGTGTTATTATTGAAAGATGTGGGTTTAGAGTCATTGTGATGTATGTAGGTTTCATGCTTGTAGTGATGTCTCTGGTACTTTGTAGTCCTTGCAACAATTCACTCACAGAGTCCCCTTTAGGATCTCTTGTAGGGCTGGTTTACTGGTGATGAATTCCTTCAGTTTTTGCTTGTTTGGGAGAACCTTTATCTCTACTTCTATTCTGAATGACAAACTTGCTGGGTAAAAGATTCTTGGCTGCATATTTTTCCTGTTCATCACATTGAAGATTTCCTGCCATTCCTTTCTGGCCTTCCAAGTTTCAGTAGATAGGTCTGCCACTCCTCTTATGTGTCTACCTTTGTATGTTAGGGCCTGTTTATCCCTAGCTGCTTTCAGAATTCTCTCTTTATCATTGTATTTTGCCAGTTTCACCCTGATATGTCATGCAGAAGATCAATTCAAGTTATGTCTGAAGGGAGTTCTCTGTTCCCTCTTGGATATCAATGCCTGTTTCCTTCCCCAGATCAGGAACTTCTCAGCTATGATTTGTTCAAGTACAACTTCAGCCCCTTTCCCTCTCTTCTTCTTCTGGAATTCCTATGATACGGATATTATTCTGTTTGATTGCATCACTTAGTTCTCTAATTCTCCCCTCATACTCCTGGATTTTTTTATCTCTCTTTTTCTCAGCTTCCCCTTTTTCCATAATTTTATCTTCTAATTCACCTATTCTCTCCTCTGCCTCTTCAATCTGTGCTATAGCCACCTCCATTTTATTTTGCACCTCATTTATAGCATTTTTTAATTCCTCATGACTATTTTTTAGTCCCTTGATCTCTGTAGCAATAGATTCTCTGCAGTTCTCTATACTTTTTTTCAAGCCCAGCGATTAATTTTATGACTATTATTCTAAGTTCTTGTTCTGTTATATTTCTTAAATCAGTTTTGGTCAATTTTTTAGCTGTTGCTACTTCCTGGAGTTTCTTTTGAGGATAATTCTTCCATTTTGTCCTTTGGGTAGTCCCTGTGGTAGCTCCAACTTGAAGGGAACTTCCCCTGTGCTGTCTGGAGTAACTTGAGTTGGTGAGTGGGGCCGCAGTCAGACCTGATGTCTGCCCCTAGCCCACCACTGGGGCCACTGTCAGACAGGTGTGTACCTTATTTTCCCCTCTCCCAGGGGCAGGACTCACTGTGGAGTGGAGTGGCCCCTGTCTGGGCTGCTTGCACACTGCCAGGCTTGTGGTGCTGCTTAGATGGGATTTGGCCAAGGGCATATTAGACTGGGTGGATCCACAAGTTGCACAGGGGAGGGTGGGGCAGGCTTAGCTAGATTTGCCCTTTGTGGTCCTCTGTGGGAGGGACCCTGCAGCACTGGGAGGGAGGCACGCCCATCGGAGGCATGGATCCACAGAAGCACAGCATTGGGCGTTTGCAGGGTGCAAGCAAGTTTGGTGATGGGAACTAGTTCCCTTTAGAATTACGGTTGGGGGATGGGATAGGGAAATGGCACTTGCCAGTGCCTTTGTTCCCCTGCTGAGCTCTGTCCTTCTGGGGCTCAACAACTCTCCCTGCCGGTGTCCTCTCACCCTCCCCACTCTCTGAGAGCAGAGCTGTTGACTTTTAACATTCCAGATGTTAAGTCCCGCTGGCTGTCATAACTCACAGAATCCGGCCTCTTCTCTCTGCAAACCAGACTTCAGGGGCTCTGCCTTGTCCAGTGGGATGCCCCTCCACTGCCCTAGCTCCCTCCCGCCAGTCCATGTAACACTCAACACTTTTCTGCCCTTCCTACCCTCTTTGGTAGGCCTCTTGTCTACGCTTGGCTCCAGAGATTCTGTTCTGCTAGTCTTCTGGCGGTTTTCTGGGTTATCTAGGCCAATGTGGGTGGAATCTAAGTGATCAGCAGGACGCAGTGAGCCCAGCATCCTCCTACACCAATATCTTTGCCAATCTTGTATGGCTTTTTAAAAATCAATGGGTATGTTCCAAATATTGTTGGCTCTATTTAAAGTTTAATCGGCTATCCCAGTACATTTGTTTCATGTGGATCTCTCGCTGAGAAGTAGAGAATTCTATCATTTGTTTTAGTTACAAAATAAGATGTGGAAATTCTTCTTCTATCCCCACTACAAAGAAATATTTACATTGTGTCTACAAATATTGTAATTTATTTAAATGAACTACATGAAAGCTAATAGCAACCTCTCTGTGTCTTCCCAGAAGAGCTAACTGGAGTACATGGGCCAACAGAATCTAACATCACAGACGGAGTTCATTCTGATGGGAGTCACAAGGCAGCCTGAGCTACAGGTTCCCCTTTTTGGGGTCTTCCTCATCATCTATACAGTCACAGTGGTGGGCAACCTGGGCATGATCATCTTGACCCAGGTGGACTCCCGCCTACATACACCTATGTATTTTTTTATCAAACATCTGGCTTTCATTGATCTTGGTAATTCTACTGCCATTTGTCCCAAGATGTTGGTAAATTTTGTTGTGGATCAAAATGCCATTTCTTATTATGCATGTGCCACACAGTTGGCTTTCTTCCTTATGTTCATCATTAGTGAATTTTTCATCTTGTCGGCCATGGCCTATGACCGCTATTTGGCCATCTGTAACCCTCTGCTCTACAATGTTATTATGTCACAGAGACTTTGTCACATGCTAGTGGGCATTCCATACCTCTACAGTACCTTTCAGGCTCTAATGTTCACTATTAAAATTTTTACATTGACCTTCTGTGGTTCTAATGTCATCAGTCATTTCTACTGTGATGATGTTGCCTTGTTACTTATGCTCTGCTCAAATGCACAAGAAATAGAATTGTTGATCATACTATTTTCAGCATTTAATTTGATCTCTTCCCTGCTGGTAGTCCTCGTGTCTTACATACTAATTCTGATATCCATATTTCAAATGCATTCTGCAGAGGGTAGGAAAAAAGCTTTCTCCACGTGTGGGTCTCATTTGACAGTGGTGATTGTGTTCTATGGATCTCTACTATTTATGTACATGCAGCCCAAATCTGCCCACTCCTTTGATAATGATAAAATGGCTTCTGTGTTTTACACATTAGTGATCCCCATGCTAAACCCCTTGATCTACAGCTTAAGAAACAAAGAGGTAAAAATTGCCTTCCGCAGGGTCTTTAGGAATCAGCACAAACTTTGTATCTAATATTCAACATGGAATAATGTTCTAATAAACAATGATAAAGGCAAATATCACTTGATAATGTATCTAATTCTTTTTGACTCCAGAACAAAGACTAATTATCATGTACAAAGCAATCTCTTCTATTTAACCAATATACTTATATATATATTCAGTTCATATTTTGGATCTTAATTAAATGCACTCACCCAAAACATTCCTTGCTTTTGATTCAAAGTTTATTTTAGTTATCCCATAGAACTTTACATTATTCCCACTGGAAACCTTATTAAATGCTGCATAAGTAAACTAAGTGTGTGTTTGTTTCTTTCAAGTTTTTTTGGGGGGGGGCGAAGGGGATAGGGGGTAGGTATCTTCGCAATCTTATTTACTCTGTATTTTCTGAACCCACAACAAAGTATAAACACAGTGAATCTTTTGCAGATAATGTATAGTTGGATCATGATTCCTTAAAAATCCATTCCCCCAATTCCTACCTTTGGAGAATTGAATTTATTTACATTTAAAGTAATTACATTACAAGGTCTTCTTGAGTTTATGGCTCAACACTAACTTAGGAATGGTTATAGTAAAAGTCCACAAGTGATTAAAAGAACGAGCATGGAATTATGAGCTGAACAATTCCAGGGTCACATAAGGGCAGGAAGACATGAAAATTTCCGAAAGCCCGTGTGTAGAGTCCATGTTTAACACCTAGGCATCCAGTAGAGATCTGAGGTAAAAACTACTTCAGATTCCTGTTCGTATAGTTTGAAAACAAATCTCAAAAAAAGCCAAGTAATACTTGTTTACAACATTATGAACATTGTTTAACAGTGTTTATAACTTAGCATTATCTTAGGAAGATAAAAAATATATAGTCTTCATTAACAGACAATTCACAATATTCAGCATCCAATCACAAGTACTAGATATGAGTGAAGGCATGTGAAGAAAGAAACATGTGATTCTACCCAGGAAATAATTAAAATAGGTTCTAAAATGACAGTGATGATAGAATTACCAGGCAAGGACTTTATAACATATTAAACATATGAAAACATATGCTCCATGTATTGAATAATTTAATAAAAACACTCACCTTTTGAGGACACAAATGAAAGATTTAAAGATGACCAAAGGGAACTTCTATAAATTAAAATACAATATTAGACGCAAACACATAAATTGGACGAAAGTAACAACAGCTGAAAAAGAAATAACTTCACTTAAGCATATCACAATAGAGGCTACCCAAAATGAATCCAGAGGGAAAACAAAAATTAAATAAACACTTTGAAAATTGTCTAAGTGATCTCCAGAACAATAACAAGCTGTATACTATACATTTAAATGTAGGCCTAAGAAGAAAAAAGAGAGAATGTGGAACAGAAAACCCATTGCAAGAGATGTTGGCCAGAATGTTTTTTTTCCAAATTCATTGGAAAACATTAACTACAATCCCAAAGATTTAAGAAGCTAAAAATATTCTAAGCAGGGTAAACAGAAAGGGAAGTATACCCACATTACAATCAAATTTCCAAAACCCGATGATAATGAGAAATCCTTAAAAACAGAGATGAAAGATACTTCATGAACAGGGAAAGAAAAGATTTACCACTGATGCATTGGCAGAAACAATATAAGTCACAAAACATTGCCTTATGTGAGCCCATAATTATATATCTAGTAACAGTATATTTGGATAATGGATGCTGTACTATCCAATATCGCATTATCTTTTTCTAGGAAGCCATTCTTTCATTTACCCTTGCATAGTTGTGTGTGTGTATGTGTGTGTGTGTGTGTGTGTGTGAGAGAGAGAGAGAGAGAGAGAGAGAGAGAGTATGTGTGTAATATAACTAATATGTGCATGAACTGAAATGCTGAGCATATTTATGATTCCCAGTGTTCAATGATATTGTATAATTTATTCAGTTAGACACCCATACAAAACACTTCTGATCTTTCTCAATGGGATACTCCAGGAATAATTTCAGAGACCCATGGTACTCTCGCTCAAGTAATTACATGCATTTTTTTTTTTAATTCTGGAGTCAGATTAAAACTTTAACAGAATGAGTCTCAAGGGGGCAGGGAAATGCTTAAATACATTCTGCAGCAACCAGTGAGGATTAAAACAATAGGAAATGAAAGTTGATTCTCCAGTAAGGTAAGTAGAAAACACTGGTCTTGGAAAATGTCAGGACGTACAGCTTAAACTGGGTCATCACCAAAGTCTTGAAGGGCATTATGCTCTGCAAAATTGCTTTTTCCTTTGCAGTATACTTTTCTGCCATCAATAGGATTAATGTGTAGGACAGATCTATTATATACTCTCTGGTACTCTGAGCTGTGCTATTAGATCACCTTTGTTGTCAAATAACTTAACTGCTTTTGTCATTTGTTTTAACAAGAATCTTCCTGTATCCTTATTTACCTCATGTTCCTCTTGTTCAACTATTCATTTCCTACTGACTCAGGGTGACCTTAATAGAGAGAAAGACTCCTATTGTGTTTATGAGAATATACTCTGAAGACAGAATAACTTTTTTTTTAATTTTGACCCCACCACTTATTATCTGAGTGACCTTAGTTAAGTCATTTCCTTGACGTTCACATGGATACGGTCCTACCATCGATTTTCTAGAATTACTGTATGCATCATATGAGTTAATCTATGTAAAGTGCTCAGAAAAGTGTCAGGCACGTAATGAGTTCTCCATCAGTGCTTGATATCCATTTGTATTCTTCTTTCCACTGGGCCTCTTTGGATGTATCTCTATGAAGAATTCATAAATAATTAGATTGGCCAAATCCCTTTTAGTGCAAAAGGAGTGTATGATTGGAGGATCATTAGTATAAGTGATTCGCCAGGCAGAAATACCAGATGTGGCAAACGTGGACATGATACAAATAACAATATTCTGAAATTAATATAGTACAGCATTAGATTTTGTAGAGGGTAAATAGACTGAGCAGTAATGTGAGAATATTGAGATATATATTTAATGTCAAAGGTTTCCTGAACATCACCTTTTGCATCACTCCGTCAACCATTTGAAAAGTTTTTTTAATGTCTTGTTATTTTAAACAGATATGATCATTGTCAATAAGGTAAAGCTTATGGTTGAGGTGTATATGTTTGTTTTCTGGGCTTCAGAATTTTAGCAGACATATAGGGGTGCCAGGTGGTTCAGTCGGTTAAGCATCCGCCTTCAGCTCAGGTCATGAGCTCACCTTTCCTGAGTTCGATCCCCAAGTCAGGCTCTGTGCTGACAGCTCAGAGCCTGCAGCCTGTTTCAGATTCTGGGTCTCCCCCCCCCCGCCCCTCCCCCGCTCATGCTCTGTCTGCCTCTCTCAAAAATAAGTAAACATTGGGGTGCCTGGGTGGCTCAGTCAGTTGAGCATCTGACCTCGGCTCCGGTCATGATCTCAGGGTTTGTGAGTTTGAGCCCCAGGTCAGACTCTGTGCTGACAGCTCAGAGCCTGGAGCCTGCTTCAGATTCTGTGTCTCCCTCTCTTTCTGCCCCTCCCCTGCTCACGCTCTGTCTGTCTCTCTCTCAAAAATAAAAACATTAAACATTACGTTTAATAAAACATTAAAAAATATTTGCAAAATTAAATAAATAAATAAACATTAAAAAATTAAGTTTCCATCACTATGTGTTGTGTGTGGGTCTCAGTCTATCAAAGTGAAGCTATCAATTAGGAATGCCCAGGGACCCATGCTATTCTTGGTCTCAGAGAGGTGGGGAAAGGACTTGGAGTTCTGCCTTGATTGGGGTCAAGGATGGGATGTCTGCAGTTTCATGGGTTTGCTCGTCATCCGTGAATTTAAAACCTAGGAGGCAGGAATTAAAGCTTGGGAAGGGAAATGCAGGGTACCTCCAGCAGTAGGCCCTCTAGGTCACCCAGGGCCTTCCAAAAGGGGGACTTCATGAGTGAGGTGGTCTGATCTTTCCCTAGCTGTGTACCTGGCAACGTGCTTATCTGAAAGGGATGTTTTTGAAATCAATGCCTTGGCAATCAAAAGCTTAATCTCAGAGATTTACGTTATAATACATTACAATTAAAAAAGCTGATTGTTAGGCATTTGCACTACAGTGTGAGTGTAGGTGTGTGTAGTTTGGGCCTGAGGGGAAGAGGAGTTTTCATTTATGTTTCAAGGTAAAGAGAGTATATCTCTATCTCATGCACAGTATTTTAAATTCTTTTAAAAGATAGCCTCTCAAATATAATACATAGTGATTTTGTACCTTACACAGGTTACCAAGATGAATCCTATGGAGAAACAGAATCATTCTGCAGTGATTGAGGTGACTGAATTTATTCTCCTGGGGATCACCAGCAACCCTGGGCTGCAAGCACCTCTCCTTGCAATCTTCCTTATCATATATTTGATCACAGTGACAGGCAATCTGGGCATAGTTATCTTGACCCATTTGGACTCGAAGCTAAATACCCCCATGTACTTTTTCCTTAGACATCTGTCAATTACTGATCTTGGTTACTCCACTGTCATCTGCCCAAAAATGATGGTAAACTTTGTGGTGCACAAAAATACAATTTCCTACCATTTGTGTGCCACCCAGCTGGCAGTCTTTGAGATTTTCATCATCACCGAACTGTTCATTCTTTCAGCAATGGCCTATGATCGCTACGTAGCCATCTGCAAACCTCTCCTCTATGTGGTCATCATGGCAGAGAAGGTGCGTTGGGCGCTGGTCCTTATTCCTTATTGCTACAGCACATTTGTGTCACTCTTTCTCACAATCAAATTATTTAAATTGTCCTTCTGTGGCTCCAACATTATCAGTTATTTTTACTGTGACTGCCTTCCTCTCATATCCATGCTCTGTTCAGACACACATGAATTAGAATTGATCATTTTAAGTTTTTCAGGCTGTAATCTGCTCTCTTCCCTCTTGATTGTTCTTATATCCTACATGTTTATTCTTGTGGCCATCCTCAGAATGAACTCAACCGAGGGGAGATACAAAGCTTTCTCAACCTGTAGTTCCCACTTGACGGTGGTGGTCGTGTTCTATGGGACATTATTGTTTATTTACCTGCAGCCCAAATCCAGCCATACTTTTGATATTGATAAGATGGCCTCTGTGTTTTACACCTTGGTGATCCCTATGCTGAATCCATTGATCTACAGCTTAAGGAACAAAGAAGTAAAAGATGCTCTGAAGAGAATTTTAACCAACCGATGCAAAATTTCCACTTAATATCATACAGTTCAGTTGCAAAGGTGGGTCCAAAAGTCTTTGTTTAATGCGCTGCCAGTTCAATTATAGCATCAAAAAGTAGAAATGTTTTACCTAATTGATCGCGTTCCTCCTTTTTTGGGCAAAACTCCTCCTATATCTTCCTGTATTCTTCTCCATCCCAATTGAATAAATGAATGAATTAATTAATTAATATTATAGCCAGATAATTTAAGTTCCAAGTTATGTCCAAGGTCATATTGGAGGTTGTAGGCAAATCATATTGAACTTGGGTTTGTAGAGGTTAAAAAAAATCTTAGTCAAAATGGAATAAAACTTACCAGAAAATACTAATGTGTTTTTTATAGTAGTGATTTTGTATTGATGATAGGTAAGATTGTGTATGCTAGGCAGGAGGCAAGAAAGTAAGTAAATGTGTGATTATAACACAACATGATCAAATCGTTTCAAGAATCTAGGCTAAATAAGAAAGCATAACACTTCAGAATGATATTATCAGTTGGCTTGAGTTCATATTTTCTATTTCAAGGATACAGGGGTCATCTGGGAAGATTGTTTCATTAAGAACATGAGAAAAATATTGGCTGATTCTTGGTCCCCCTTGACAGGTCCTCATACTGTATAAGTAACTTTGATTTACCATAGGCTCCTGATAAGCTGATTTAGAATCAACAAACTCAAGATCAAGGAGTTATTTGGTCGTCTATCAAAATGACATCAAGATTTTGAAAAATCTATAGCAGTAATAGCAAAGATTAAAGATAAATAAGGCTATTTTTTAAGTTTATTTATTTTTTATATTTGAGAGAGAGAGAGAGAGAGAGAGAGAGAGCATGAGTGAAGTTGGGGCAGAGAAAGAGGGAGAAAGAGCCAAGCAGGCTCCATGTTCCTTATGCAGGTAGGGTTCAAACTCATAAACCATGAGGTTATGACCTGAGCTGAGATCAAGAGTAGGATGCTTAACTGACTGAGCCACCCAGGCGCCTGTGAAACATTCCTGTCTATTTGGTCCCCTTCCTCAGACTGTATATACAGTGATGCTTTTGCATGGACTATGCTAACGAGATGCTTCATTCACATTGTGCACTCACTCAGCGAATGGATGGACTCCTTACATTTTTGTATTATCTTTGTTATTTCATGGATATTTTTTAGACTTTTAAAATATGTACACTACCTCACTAGTGTTTGTTTCAATCTGCCCTCGTATTAAAAGTTAAAATTGTGGGGAATTAAATCAATACATGAACCATGCCTTCCTTGTGCTAAATCCATGCATTTTGCTTACTTTCCTCCTTTAATGTAGTTTACTTTGTTAAGAGAGTTGATCTCAAATTTTCTCACGACAAATAGAAAAAATAACTATGTGAGGTGATGGATATGATAATTAGCCTGACTGTAGCGATCATTCCATGATATATTACAAATATCAAACCATTGTTTTATAGTTTAGTTTTATATAATGTTTTTATTGATTATAATCTCAATAAAGCTAGACTTTTTAATTTTTTAAATAAAGTGAACTGACTAAAATAAAACATAAATTCAATACAATAAAATGAATACAAAGTTGTGTTCTCTGATGATATCAACTTTGTTTACCATGTTGACTTTGGATCTTATCTGTCAGCTTATTTGTTGTTATGAGCGCATTTTATTTTCTAGCATAACAGTTTATATTGTACTGCACAGTCTTTTTCATTTCCATTGTTATCCACAAAACAAAAAGTAACATCAAATAATATTAATAGCTTTCTCCAATACCATCCATTATAGAACGGTATTTTAAAAAATCATAATTCACCATGCCTCTGCAACTTACTTTCCTTACTTGACAATTCATCATCATCATCTTTCTTGGTCAATAACTGTTTTTTAATATTAGCATTTTTAATATCAGCATACTGTGAAGTACCCATCAGTCACTTTGTCTTTGCCATTCCTTGGTTGATGAACATTTGATTATTTGCAGCTTTTTATTTATTTAATCATTATTTTTAAAAAATCCCTAAAAAAATAGCCTTGTACTTAGGGCTTGATATTACTATCGCTTCTTATTTCAGAGTAAATATTTAGAGTTTTTCACATTCTTTTAAAAAAATTTTTAAAAATACTTATTTAGTTTTGAGAGAGAACACGAGTGGAAGGAGCAGAGACGGATGGGAACACAGAATCTGAGGCAAGCTGCAGGCTCTGAGCTGTCAGCACAGAGCCCCATGTGGGGCTCGAACTCACAAACTGCGAGATCGTGACCTGAGCCAAAGTCGGATGCTTAACCACCTGAGCCATCCAAACGCCCAGGGTTTTTTCACATTCTAATGATATGTTGGGTAAACATTTTATAAATATGCATAATAACTTGAAATAAAAAAAAAACACAGAAGTCCTATGCATTGTGATTTTACCAAAAGTATTTTTATTTTATTATTTTTTAAGAGATATGAACATTTACTGACTTATCATTTTCATTGTGTGATTGCATGATGATAAAATTGCAACATGTGACTAATAGGTGATTATTACTTTCAGCTGATAATCAGGTGATTATTATCGTCACTAGCTGATATTGTGAGCTATTTGATATTCTAGCTACATCAGGAATGGCTCTAAAACATTACCTTCTTTTCTCCAGGAAATTTATCACATTCCTGACTTCATTGGTTAGGGCTATTGTCCCTAATTGCCACGAAGTACCGATTCTCATCATAATTATAATGGTAAATAGTTTAGAAATAATGCAACCGGGGCACCTGGGTGGTTCAGCTGGTTAAACGTCTGACTTGATTTCAGTTCAGATCATGATCTCAGGGTTCGTGAGTTTGAGCCCCACATTGAGCTTTGCTCTGAAAGTGTGGAGCCTGCTTGGCATCCTTCCTCTCCCACTCCCTCTGCCCACTCCCTGATCATGTTGTAAATAAATAAATTAGTTAATTAATTAATTAAAAAAAAAAACAGAATGCTACCAACCTATATGAAAATCCTTTGGTATTTGTACACTCTCTTTCTCCCAAAGTTAGGACCTTTAGTTTTTCTTGTATTTTCACCCCATATCTAATCAATGGCTTCATGCATACAAATTTTTAGTTTGGAAATTGGAATATATTTGTATCAATGATTAAATGGAATTAGTTACAAGGCCCCAATGTCTCAATTGCAAAGCGCACGCTCCAATTATTTCTAAAAGTCCTTGAGATTGATTTCCTACATGGAATGTACATTGATTTCTTGAATTCCTTTCCTATCACCTCTGTTTAAAAAACAAAAAAACAAAAAAACCCAAAAAAACAAAAAAACAAAACAAAACAAGATATACTGTTTCTTGAAGGGGCTTTTGCAAACACTTAAAATTTCCCAAGAAACTGGAGAGAGTTGGCTCAAAAAAGAATGGTCTCTTTTACTATGTTATCCTAAGTATCCAAGTAGTTCATCCCTTAACTTAACATCATAGGGTCAAGACAAAAGTACAACTTTTAACAAGACTCAATGTTAAGTTTGGGATCAAATTTTGATATGAAAATAATTTAATAACTGCTACCAAATGTTCCTTTTCAGAGCAGAATGTTCTAAACCTAACCTCATGGTATGCAAGCTAGGTCCCGCATATGTGGCTTTAGGTCTGCTTTTAACACAGTACACAAAAGATCCAGAATAGCTAAAACAATTTTTGAAAAAGAATGAAGATGAAGAACTTACAATATTGATTTAAAGACCAACTATCAACCTGGAGTAATCGAGAGAATAGAGTGCCCCAAACATGTACACATATATGTTCAATTATCAGCTAAGAAACCAACGTGACTTAATAGGATCCAAGATGTATTCTACAAATCAGTAACAAAAGACACTATGCAAAAACTGGAGAAAAAGATTAGAAAATACATTTCACAGAAGAAATATAAAAGGCCAATACACACATATAAAAAGTTGAACATCCTTAGTCACCAGGGAAATGAAATTAAATAACTATGAGCTACCACTTGTCACCCACTAGGGTGGATACAATTTAAAATAGTAGGTTGCCAAAGAATCACATATACAAAGAATCATATCAGCTGCTACGTTCAGCTCCTGAAACTACCATACGTTGCTGATTTTAAGGTACAAAGGTACTTCACTTTGGAAAATGGACTGGCAGTTTTATGTAAAGTTAAACATGTTACTCCCAGGAATTCTTTTCCTAGATGCTTACACGAGAGGAATAAAAAGATCTCCAGCAAAACAGGTGTATGTTAATGATACTGATAACTTTACTCATGGCAGTACAACATGGAAATATTTCAACTGTCCATCAATAGATAAAACATAAATTGTAGTATATGCATCGACTGAAGTACAACTCAACAGTAACATGGAATACATGTCCATGTGTATAACAGAGTGTGTGAATTTCAATAGCATTACATCGAGCAAAAGAAACCAGACATAAACATTATTCCATTTACATCAAGTTCCGAAACAGGTAAAATTCAGCCATCGTGAAAGAAATCACAGTAATTGTGGCTTAGGATACAGTGTGGGGTAATTAGCTGCAAAGACACACATTTTAAGGTGATGAAACTCTAATTGGAAGCAGGAGTAATACTGGAAATGTTATTTTTCAAGTGGTGTCCATGCACAATCGGCATTTTATTTTCCCTAAGTTATACCTTAAAAACATATTGTCTTATTTACATTTTTATTTAATTTTTAAAAATACATCGTTTTAGAAAAAACCAGTATAATATGGTCATTTTTTCCTTTTTCTTTCCAAGTTTTTATTTAAATTCCAGTGAGTTGACGTACGGTGTAATGTTAGTTTCAGGTGTGCCATATAGCGACTCAACCCTTCCATACAACCCTTGGGGCTCGTCACAAGTGTCCTCTTTCATCCCCACCACCCTATTCCAACCACTGCCTCATCCACCTCCCCTCCAGGAACCATCAGTTTGTTCTGTAGAGTTAGAAGTCTGTTTCTTGGATTGCCTCTCTCTGCCCTCCCCCATATTCATTTGATTTATTTCTTGAATTCCACATATGATGAAATCATATGATACTTGTCTTTCTCTGACTTACTTTGCTTAGCATAATACTCTCTGACTCTATCCACATCACTGCAAATGGCAAGATTTTATTATTTTTGATGGCTAAGTAATATTCCGTTATATATATATATGTGTGTATAAGTATATATACACTATAGCTTCTTTAGCCATTCATCAGTTGATGGACATTTGGGTTCTTTCCATAATTTGACTATTGTTGATCATGCTGCTATAAACATCAGTGTGAATGTGTCCCTTTGAATTAGTATTTCTGTATCCTTTATTGTAAATACCTAATTGTGCAACTGCTGGATCGTAGAATATTTCTATTTTTAACATTTTGAGGAACCTCTATACTGCTTTAATATTGCCTTTTTAATACTATTTTCAGTTTGTTTCTCAGAAGCTTTTGGTTTGTTTGTTTGTTTGTTTTTCAGTTTTAATTCTTATTTTAGGTATATTATTTCGTTCACAATTTCTTCTTAGTTTCTACCTTCTTCCTTTAACAAAATTAAGAATTTTCAAAAAGGATCTTGCATTGAATATTTCCTGCTTTAGCAATTGAGCACTATAAGGCAAAACAATACATACATTTTATGTATATATAGTGGGAAGTACTAAATAGGACTATACAGTGGCAAAGTTTCTACGTTTTAAAGTAATACAATATTAACACTAATTAAAATGTGAAAAATTAGTGGTGTACATTGTGTTCCCTAGAGTCACCATTAAATATATATAAATGGAATTTTAAAAACTCTAGAAACATTTCTATAGTCCAAAATTAGACAGCAAAATAAAAACAGGAATAAAAAACAGAAGGAGAAAAGTGGAAAACAAAAGTTGTTTTTATACATTTCTTTCAAGTTTTTATTTCAATTACAGGTAGTTGACATATAGTGTAATATTAGTTTCAGGAGTAGAGTTTAGTGATTCATCACTTACATACAACACCCAGTGATCATCACAAGTGCCCTCCTTAATACCCAACCTAAATACTCTTTTAATCCATTCTCCCTGCCCACTTCCCCCTCCAGCAATGCTGTTTGTTCTCCATAGTGAAGAGTCTGTTTTATGGCTACTCTTTCTCTTTTCCCCCTATGTTCATCTCTTTCACGTCTTAAATCCCACATATGAATGGAATCGTATGGTATTTGTCTTTCTCTGACTAATTTATTTTGCTTAGCATAAGACACTCTAGGTCCATCCACATCATTGCAAATGGCAAAATTTCATCCTTATGGATGGCTGAGTAATATTCCATTGTGTATATACATTACGACTTCTTTCTTGTTAAAATGTCTATGCTACCCAGAGAAATCTACACAATTAATGCAATCCCTATCAAAAACCACCAGCATTTTTCACAGAGCGAGAACAATCTTAAAATGTGTATAGAACCACAAAAGATCCCAAATAGGAAAAGCAACCTTAAAAAAGCAAAACAAAGCTGGAACATGATAATTCCGGACTTCCAGACTTCAAGCTATATTACAAGTCTATAGACATCAAGACTGTATGGTACTGGCACAAAAACAGACACATAGATCAATGGAACAGAATAGAAAGCCAAGAAATGGACCCACAACTATATGGTCAATTAATCTTCAACAAAAGAAGAAAGAATATCCATTGGAAAAAATACAGTCTCTTCAACAAATAGTGTTGGGAAAACTGGACAGCAACATGCAAAAGAATAAACGTTTTTTTATAGCACACACACACACACACACACACACACACACACACATTCAAAATGGATGAAAGACCTAAATGTGCAAGAAGAAACCATAAAAATCCTAGAGAGAAAAACACAGGCAGCAATCTCCTTGAAATTGGTTATAGCAACTTTTTACTAGACGTGTATTCAGAGGTAAGGGAAACCAAGGCAAAAATGAATGATTGAGACTTCGCCAAGATTAAAAGTTTCTGCAGAATGAAGGAAACAATCAACAAAACTAAAAGGAAGCTTACAGAATGGGAGAAGATATTTGCAAATGATGTATGTGATAAAGGATTAGTATCCAAAATCTATAAAGAATTTGTCAAACTCAACACCCCAAAAATAAATAGTATAGTTAAGACATGGTCAGAAGACATGAATAGATATTTTACCAAAGAAAACATACAGGTGGTTAACAGACACGTGAAAAGATGCTCAATATCACTTATTATCAGGGAAATACAAATCAAAACCATAATGAAATATCACCTCACACCTGTCAGAATGGCTAATATTAACAACACAAGAAGCAACAGGCACTGACAAGGATATGAATGGATAAAGAAGCTTTTCAATTTCTATATAATAAATACAAAGTTTTAAAGAATATATAAAATTATATTAATTATGTATGTTTATAATTTACTTAATAAGTTTCCAAAATACTTAGTTTCTACTATTTTGCCATGCTAACAATATACTCATGAAGATTTTTATATAATTTAATAACTTGTATTATTTTGCAAAGCAGATTTCCAGAAGCAAGTTTTCTACATACTGAACATATGTATGTTTTCAACTGTTTTTGGACCTAAGGCAAGATGTTTAGAAAAATTATATTCCTCAGTTCATGACATTGTATCATCATTGGGCCAGGCAAAGGCCCTCTCTTTCCTTAGTTTATTTTTCATTCCAATTTGTTATTCGCTGAATTGTGTCGCACCCAAATCATATGTTGAAGCCTTAACCCTCAGCATTTCACAATGTGACTGTATTTGGAGGTAGAATCTTTAAAGAGGTAATTTGATTAAAATGGCTTGTTAAAGTCATTTGGATAGGGGCCCTATCCAATGTGACTGGTGTCCTTATAAGAAGAGGAGACTAGGACACCCAGAGAGAAGCTAGACATGTACCTAGAACCAACAATGACCATGTGAAGACAGAGCAAGAAGGTGGCCATTTACAAGCTAAGAGACTCCTCAGAAGAAACCAAACCTGTCAAGCCTGTGATCTTGGACTTCTAGATTCCACAATTGAAAAGATACATTTCTGTTGCTCAAGCCACCCAGTCTGTGTTTTTTTGTTATGCAGCCCCAGCAAACTCTACATCTTTCACCTTATTTCTTTATTCAGTTCCCTCTCCCACTACCAGCAGGTAACCTTCCTGATGTATTTAATATCTATCTGGTTTTTTTTGTGTGTGTGTTCTCACAGGACAGTTTCCTTTCTACATAATCCTATTGTTCATTGCATGCATAAATATGTATGTATAATTATTACACCTATATTATATATATATACATATATATGTGTATATATATATACATATACATACATATATATATACATACATATGTGTGTGTGTATATATATATATATATATATATATATATATATATATATATAAGATTTACTGGTTAAAATATATATGTAGGTGACAGGAAATTTATGGATATAACCAAGAGGCTTCCTTTTTAAAAAAAAATAATCTTTGGGGCGCCTGGGTGGCTCAGTCGGTTAAGCGTCCGACTTCAGCTCAGGTTACAATCTCGCGGTCGGTGAGTTTGAACCCCGCGCATGGGGCTCTGGGCTGATGGCTCAGAGCCTGGAGCCTGCTTCCGATTCTGTGTCTCCCTTTCTCTCTGTCCCTCCCCCGTTCATGCTCTGTCTCTCTCTGTCTCAAAAATAAATAAACGTTAAAAAAATATAAAATAAATAAAAAATAAATTAATTAATTAATCTTTATTTATTTTTGAGAGAGAGAGAGAGAGAGAGACAGAGTGTGAGCAGGGGAGGAACAGACAGAGAAGGAGACCAGAATCTGAAGCAGGTTCCAGGCTCTGAGCTGTCAGCACAGAGCCCGAAGTGGGGCTCGAACCCACAAACTGCAAGATCATGACCTGAGCCAAAGTCAGACGCTTAACCCACTGAGCCACCCAGGTGCCCCAAGGCTGACTTTTTAAATACTGTGTTTGATTCTTCCCTAGTAGTTACGTTCTACCTTTCCTCACCTGAAATATAATCATTAAGAAAAGATAAAATGATAATCTTACTACCTGAGGAATGTTTTTAGAGGACACATTCTCCTTTTAATATCTACTTCACCCCATGAAATAATGGTTAATTGTATTATTTGAAGCAAAAGTGAAGGAAAAAAAAGAAAAGGTGGTATAATAAAAATTTTTTAAATGTTTATTTATTTTTGAGAGAGAGACAGAGACAGAGCACAAGCAGGGAAGAGGCAGAGAGAGAGGGAGATACAGAATCCGAAGCAGGCTCCAGGCTCTGAGCTGTCAGCACAGAGCCCGACACAGGGCGCAAACCCATAGACTGGGAGTGATCATGACCTGAACCAAAGTCAGATGCCCAACTGACCGAGCCACCCAGGTGCCCCAAAAGTTGGCATAATATAATACTATTTATGGATAGAGATTGTTCTAACTTTACTGCTAGGCCATTGGTTTCTACCTCTTTAATATTGCATTTTTGCAATAATGAATCTCTGAATGCACATGAGTTACTTTGACACACACACTTTAATCACTGTGTCCCTGAGATATCAGGGAACTGAACTCACTTCATTAATGGAGGTTCCTAGTGCCACAAACAACACTCAAGGGAGGTCTGGTTGAATTCCTGCAGGGAGGTCTTGTTAAGGAGCTATTTCCAAGTGGCATCTTCCCCAAGGATATAAAAGGCAATTTGTGGATTCTAGAATCACCTGTGCTTCAGAGTTAGGTATTTTATTGAACCGCATTTAGAGACTGTCACTAAGAGCCTGAAGCAGATTCTCCATTAGAGGTGGGTAGAAAATATTTGTCTTGTTTTTGTATAATGGCTTTTGAAAGATCCAAAACTCAACCTCAAACTGAGCTCCTTCACTTCCATTTTGGAAGGCACTCGACACTATGAATAATCCAATAAGATAATACGTTAATCTGTTTCCAAGATTTGTAGCCTTTGGGCGAATACATGTTGTTAAATATGATCTGGCTATTATGTTTCCAAATCAGGGCTGGTATTGTTATGTCTTATGTACCTAAATAAGTTATATCCCTACTGAAGTCATAACTTTTGCTCACCGAGTTTATGTATACCATAGTTTTATTTCTTCCATATTAGCTAAAAGAAAACTGCATATTTCCCCTGACAATCTGTGAGAAAAAGAATTCCAAATGGCATTCCTTTTTGAGAATATAAAATCACAAATTATCTTGAGAAAATTCCCATTGAATATGATAACATACAGATATACTATCTCATAGTAAAACTAATGTGCCAATATTATAGTTGAGAAGATCTCACTCATAAAGAAAAACTGGTCTTTGAGGAGAGACGCTGCATAAGTAGAAGTGAGACTTTAACAAACTGCAAACTCCAAGATCCCTGGTTTTATAGGACAGAACCTCTATAACAAGGAAGAAAATGTTCACTTGCTGGGTTGCCCTTAGCTCACATGACCCAAAATAAGACGTTCAAAAATAAATTTACTTTTTAAAAAATTCTGCCTCGGGGCGCCTGGGTGGCTCAGTCCGTTAAGCGGCCGACTTCGGCTCAGGTCATGATCTCGCGGTCCGTGAGTTCGAGCCCCGCGTCAGGCTCTGTGCTGACAGCTCAGAGCCTGGAGCCTGTTTCAGATTCTGTGTCTCCCTCTCTCTGACCCTCCCCCATTCATGCTCTGTCTCTCTGTCTCAAAAATAAATAAACGTTAAAAAAAAATTCTGCCTCATAATTTTATAGTAAAAGAAGGCTCTAAGTACATGGAAACTATTTCCATATATACTTTTTAAGGTTATTATTATTAGCCATGAAACATTGGTGTTAATGAAAGCTCAACTTTTTACCCTCCACGTTACTCATTAGTATTCATAAGAAGATTGAAAATGCCTAGAGTATGATCAGAGATGACATTATTAAATACTCCAAAATTCACATTTGTTAGCTTCATTTGACACTACTTTTATTTCTATTTTCTGATCACATGGGGCTCCCTGCTACAAAGAATGAGCAAACTTCCTTCAGATAACATGTCACCTCTCACACATAAAGAATGGAGTCATCTCAGGAGAATCAACATGAGGACACAGACAGCCAGAGATGAAAATTATGTTCACTGTGTATCCGATAGGATAGTATGGCCAGAAAATTGGTATAGCCCTGAATGTGGAATGCACTGAAAATGAAGCTGAAGCATCTTTCAATTATTATTTTTTTTAAAAAGGCTCAGATTATATACCTTAATTACGCAAAAAGCTTTAATGACTGCCATTGTTCTACCAGCTAACCTGAGAGAATTATGATAGGGAAAGCAAGGCAGATGCAATAGTCAAGTCCAGTGATAAAGAAAGCTTGACCTAAGCAAGTAGAAGAGGAAGACGCTTAGGATGGGGAAGTATTTAGAGAAATTGGCCAACAATGCATATGGAGTTTTGAAAGAGCAAATTGGAGGATGAATAGGATGTTTGTCTTTTAAAATGGTTGCTTTTTAAAATGTATTTTTGCTCTTTAGTATGAAGGATATAATGAGCAACACATCAGATTCCAGCAGAAATGGAAGAGCTGATATAATTCAGATTTTTTTTTTTTTTTTTTTGCTTAGAGTTGATGTGTTTGCCAAGGGAGACAATGCAGAGCCAGAAAGCTGTGAACAAAATATTAAAAGTCATAAACAAAGAAGATAAGGTCATAAAGAGGCATGGAGGTGGGGACACAGAAGCAATATTCTGTAGTGTAATGTTTGAGGATAAAAGAAAAGCTAGAATCTCGAAACAGAGGGTTGTCCCTGTGTGGAAAAGGATGAAGATTGAGGAACATATTAGAAGTTAGGGTTTTTTGTTTGTTTGTTTGTTTGTTTTTTACAATTTTTTAAAAAATTCTTGAATTAGATGAAAAAAATGCTATCTTAAGTATCTATAAGACCAACCACACTAATGTGCTCCAGACTTAAATATTAGTTTGTGTAAATTACTGTTTAAATGTCTCATAAGCCTCTAACGCTTACTATGTTCAAAATGCCACTGTAATCACTCCATCTTAAACCACATTCTCTAATATTCAAAAACATCATGGCTATTGATCCAGTAGCAAAAACTTAAAAGAAAAAAATCACAAAGTCTTTCCTGATCTGGCCCCATCTGTTATTCCCTCATATCTGTCTCACATAATATGAATTATGTTGAAGATACCATTTTCTTTCTGCTATCAACTGTTAAATGTATCTCCTTCCCTCTACCTCCAGCTTCTCCACTTGAACCCAAGTCAACATTATCATCCCCAGGAGCCTTATAACAAATGCTTGACTCTCTTTCTAAATTTCTATTCATGTGTACCTCTTTCCAAACCTATAACGTATTATCTTCATGTCAGTAGGCGTTCTCATTTTAAATTTAAAGTTGATCATGTTATTTACCTACCTTAAAACTTCTTGTTTTTTTTTTCATTTTTTTAAATGTGTATTTATTTATTGAGGTGGGGGGCAAGGAGGGAGGGAGAGAGAATCCCAAGCAGGCTCTGCGCTGTCAGCTCAGAGCTCCATACTGTGCATGAACTATGAGATCATGACCTGAGCTGAAGTCAAGAGTTGGATGCTTGACCTACTAAGCCACCCTGGTGCCCCAAGTTCCCTTTTATTTTTTATTTTTATTTTTATTTGTTAAATGTTCATTTATTTTTGAGAGAGAGAGAGATAGCATGAGCAGGGGAGGGGCAGAGAGAGAGGGTCTTATCTGTCAGCACAAAGCCTGATGGGGGGCTTATACTCACAAACCACGAAATCATGACCTGAGCCAAAGTTGGACACGTTACCAACAGAGCCACCTAGGTGCCCTCAAGTTCCATTTTAAAAATGAACAAAACGCTGGGGCACCTGGGTGGCTCAGTCTGTTGAGCATATGATTCTGGATTTTAGCTCAGGTCATGATCCCAGGGACGTGGGTTCAAGCCCCACATGGGATTTTCTCTCTCTCTTTCCTTCTATCCCTCTCCCTGACTTGTTCTCTCTCAACCTCTCTCCTAAATCAATAAAAAAATAAACAGGAACAAGTTGTAGTATAAGTTGTAAACAGAGAAGACAAGTTATTTTCTACTCCTGTGAAGTATCTTCAAGAAATACATGCCTGCCTGAAATCCTGGAATGTTCTTCCTGTGATCTATGAAATAGTTGGTTCCTTCCAACACTTTAGGTTTCCGTTCAAATGTCACTCTCTCAGAAAGGCCTTCTGCTAACATCCTATGTGATATCATCATCCCAGGTTATACTAATGTATGTTTTCATTCAATTTATTTATTGTGTTTATTACAACCTTCAATTATCTCATTTATAATTTCCATTACCAGCCTTTGTCTCTTCTTTATTATTGGAATAGAAGTCTCATGAACTGAGGGACAAGTACTTTATCTGGAGATTGAACATTCTCTTGCACAAGTAGGAAATAAACAAATACTTGGTAAATAAATAAGTAAGGAGATGGCTCAGGTTCCTGGGTGGCTTGGTCAGTTGAGCATCCAACTTTGGCTCAGATCATGATCTTGTGGTCCATGAATTTGACTCCCGTGTCAGGCTCTGTGCTGTCAGCTAAGAGCCTGGAGACTGCTTCATATTCTGTCTCCCTCTCTGTCCACCTCTTCCCCACTCACAGTCTCTCTCTCTCTCTCTCTCTCTCTCTCTCTCTCCCTTGAATAAGAAAATGGCTCAAAGAAACCAAGAAAAGAGTAATGATGTAGTAAATACTCTAATGTTAGACGTTATTTTGGTCTTGTTTTTTCTGATTCTTTCTATATTGTTGCTTCATTCGTTTTTTTCTCACTGCAGAATGGTTCTCCATTCCATCCTATTGTAAGAGAGAAAATGTCAACAACTTTAGATTTAACAGTTCAGGCATTTATGACCTGTAGTCTTTTTTTTAGACCACTTTATTGAGGTATGGTTGACATACAAAAAGCTTATACATGTTTGATGGGTACAATTTGATGAGTCTGGAGTTACATCAGTGAATCCATCACCACAACATATCATAACCATATCCATCATGTCCGAACATTTCCTCCTACTCACTTTTATTATTATTATTATTATTATTATTATTATTCCTATTAATTTTGTGTGTTTATGTGCAAGAATACTTAAACTTCTGCTAAATGGTGGATGTTATGTTATATGATGATATAGTCTTGATTCTCTAGAATGTAACACAAGGTCTTCATATAAGAGACAATCATGGTACTCTTTTGGACAGGTGCCCACCACTGGAACTATCAGTTGTAATTGGGAAGGGATTCTAATTGGGTTAGTTAGGAACAGATGACCATTCTCGAAACAAGCAACTTTAGGAAAATATTCAGTCATATCATAATAGCATGCTGATCCGTTGGGAAATATATGCAATGAAATTATCATAGAGGTTTTATAATGTAAGGATGTTTATTATCATTGCAGTAGTGAAATATGTCAAAAGTAGGAAAATATGTCAAGATAAAGTTCAACTAAAAACAAAGGCCAGATATATTATGTTTTTAAAATAATGTTATAATATTCTATAAATTAAAAATACTGATTAAAAATAACCATGATGGAACTTTATAACTTGTGAGGTAAGAAGGAAAAGTTATGAGAAAAAAAAGGAAAAAGAAATAGTATCCAATAAAGCATAATGGGTTGTTTTACAAATATTTGTAATTTTTACAGGTCTTATTTTCTGAAAGCTGAAGAGAAAATAAGTCATCTAAAAAATAAAAGACATATTTCCAGGGCACCTGGGTGGCTTAGTCAGTAAAGCACCCAACTCTTGATTTTGGCTCAGGTCATGATCTCACAGTTTGTGAGTAGAGCTCTGCATTGGGCTCTGGAAGGACAGAGTGGAACCTGCTTGGGAGTCTCTCTCTCCCTCTCCCTTTGTCCTTCCCCTGCTTGTGTATGCTCTCTCTGTGTGTTTATCAAATAAATAAATAAATGAATAAATAAACGTAAAAAAAAAGACATATTTCCAAGTATTTTTGTCTGGGTTAATAAAATGGAAAATGAGAAAAAACAGTTAACAGATATGGATGGTAGAAATTGCAAATTCAATGTCCATCAGCTAGAAGTTATAGAAAGATAGGATAAAGAAAATGGGGCAGGATAGTGACTAGAATCATCCAATCTTACAATAAAGCAACAAGTCCCAGATTAAGAAATCACAAGGAGAAATTGGATTTTTTGAAGGCATACAATTCCTCAAGGCTTTTCACACTCAAGAGACATATAAGATAGAAATCATGGCTTCAAATACCTGGCAAGCTAATAAGATATTCAAAACTGAACAAGAATGTGAGGAAGGAAATCCTCCAATAATGAATGAAGCTGGGTCATCTATTTAATTTGCTGCACTTGCTTTTTCTCTCTTCCAAATGACTGTAGTTTATTTACTAGTCCTAGCACCTTGATTTCAATAACCGAGTTAGATTCATACATCATTCCAGGAAATCTCACCTAAGGAATTACCCTTACTGCCTAATGAAAGTCCTAAAAAATAAATCTTTAGAGTTTGTAACCACTTCTCCTTTTCTTCTCCAAACAGATGAGTTTCCAAACGCTTACATGGCTCCAGGGAACCTCACCCTGGTGACTGAGTTCATTCTCATGGGAGTCTCAGACCGCCCAGAGCTCCAGATTCCACTCTTCTTTGTTTTCCTGGTGATCTATGGGCTGACCATGGCAGGGAATCTGGGCATCATCACCCTCACCAGTGTTGACTCTCAACTTCAAACCCCCATGTACTTCTTCCTGCGCCATTTGGCTATCATCAATCTTGGCGATTCTACTGTCATTGCCCCTAAAATGCTGATCAATTTTTTAGTACAGAAGAAAACCACCTCATACTATGAATGCGCCACCCAACTGGGAGGGTTCTTATTTTTCATTGTAGCCGAGGTGCTCACGTTAGCTGTGATGGCTTATGACCGCTATGTGGCCATTTGTAACCCCCTGCTTTACATGGTGGTGGTATCTCCACAGATCTGCCTTCTGCTGGTATCCCTCACATACCTCTATGGCTTTTCCACAGGTATTGTGGTTTCATATTGTATATTTTCTCTGTCTTATTGCTCCTCCAATGTAATCAATCATTTCTTCTGTGATATTGTCCCACTGTTAACATTGTCCTGCTCTGATACTTACCTTCCAGAGACAATAGTATTTATATCCGCAGCTACAAATTTGGTCTTATCCTTGATAATAGTTGTAGTATCTTATTTCAACATTGTATTGTCCATTCTAAGGATGCGTTCATCAGAAGGAAGGAAAAAAGCCTTTTCCACATGTGCTTCACATATGATGGCTGTCACTGTGTTCTATGGGACCCTTCTCTTCATGTATTTGCAGCCTCAAACTAACTACTCATTGGACACTGATAAAATTGCTTCCGTGTTTTATACACTGGTGATCCCCATGTTGAATCCCATGATCTACAGCCTGCGGAATAAGGATGTGAAGGCCGCCTTACAGAGATTTCTAACAATTTCATGCTATTCCTTAAAATCAGTGTAATTTTAGAGCTCTATAGGTCAATGATGAGATGGTTAAGATAGGTTACCATATGTCGGAGAAAGCAAACAGGTGGCTGACATAGGTTTACAATTAATCCCAGGAATTAAAAGGAGCTAGGATTTGGGAAGCATTGAATTAAAAAGTCAACTCAAGTTCTTTGAAATGTGAGGTTGTTACAGAAACAAACATTGCTCACTAACTTCATACCCAATTTTAAAAGAAATATTTCGGGGCACCTGAGTGGCTCAATCAGTTGGGCGACCGACTTCGGCTCCAGTCATGATCTCACAGTTTGTGAGTTCAAGCCCCGAGTCGGTCTCTGTGATGACAGCTGAGAGGCTGGGTCCTGCTTCGGATTCTGTGTCTCCCCCTCCCCTGCTCACGCTCTGTGTCTCTCTGTCTCTCAATAATAAATAAATGTTAACAGAAAAATTTTAAAGAAATATTTCCAGGAATTGGGAGAGACATATGCTTAAAAAAAGTAAATAAACTTGAACAAAGTAATAAAATACAGCTGAGAGAAGTAAATTGATCCTTCTTATCCTTTGGTTTCTGTTTTTGCTTTGTACCTGGGTATGTTGGGGTATAGTGGATCACTGCGTTTTGAAGAACTATAATCCAGATAGTTAAAATCCTCTTCAAAGCCAAGTGAATAAAATTAAACTGAAAAATATATTTAAAATAAAACTCCTTACTATTGTCTGATTAAAAAAAACATATAATACTGATGAATTTACATTCTGAACACTAAATATGATTGACATTATTTGATTTTATTTTTAATTAAAAAAACTTTAACTTTTAATTTTTTTAATGTTTATTTATTTTTGAAAGAGAGAGACAGAGCTTGAGCAGGGGAGGGATAAAGACAGAGGGAGACACAGAATCTGAAGCAGGCTCCAGGCTCTGAGCTGTCAGCACAGAACCCAACACGGGGCTCGAACTCCTCAGCTGTGAGATCATGACCTGAGCTGAAGTTGGACACTTAACCAACTGAGCCACCCCCGCGCCCCTGATTGAAATTATTTTAATGAAATTAATATAATTTATATAACTTTTCAGTGAAAGACCCAGAGGACAGCCATTGATATTTTCATGTTGATTCATAAATTTACTGGAGGATTTTCTTTTTTCCCTATTCTCTCAGTCTTCTTTACTGTGTATAATATACGTCCTGTACTGTGATATCATTAGACATTCCAGGGATCATGTTTGTGAGAATTCCTTGTATCATTAGAGGGAAATTTTTGTTGTTGTAATAGACTTTTTTGCTGTTTTTTGAGAGTTTTTGATCAGTGAGTATACACCAGTCTCTATTGTACAATTTTGAATAGAGATAACCAGATGGTATTATGGACCTATTGAACCAGCATCACCAGAAAAAGGTTAATAAATCCATATTTTAATCAGCTCTATGGCTGATTTCGACACTTACCCTTAGGAATGAGTCTTGACAAATTGTCAAAGAACTAAACTGGAAGAGATATGGGCATCTGTCATTTCATTGCATTTTGCTTTATTGCACCTCACAGACATTCCTGTTTTTAAAAATGTTTGTGGCAACCCTGTTTTGAGCAAGTCTAGCAGCATGATTTTTCCAAAAGCATTTGCTTACTTTGTGTCTCTAGCACATTTTGGTAATTCTTGTGATATTCCAAACATTTGTTATGGTAATCTGTGGCCAGTGGTTATGAATTACTGAAAGTTCCATTGATGGTTAGCGTATTTTAGCAATAAAGTTTTTTTAAATTAAGTTATGTACATTGTTTTTTAGACATACTGCTATTGCACACTTAATAGACTATAGTGTAAACGTACTTTTTATATGCCTTAGGAAAACAAAAAAAAATTCATTTGATTTGCTTTATTGTGATACTTTATTTATAACAGTGGTGTGCAACCTAACCTTCAAAATCTTTGAGGTATGCCTGTATATGGAAAATCATGTTAACCTGCTATGGGTATGTTCACATTACTTATAAATGAATTCCAGTGTTGAAGATCTTCTTCAAGTATAGGCACTAAATATTTAGGCATAAGAATTATGATATAAGAAAAGAAATGCAATCCTACAAAACAAAATTAGACTCATAGACATGAAAGAATTGTAATTGAGGTATCCTTAGATTACCTGCCCCCTCAAATCCTTTTTAAACTCTTCCCTACTAATTTCCTCCCTAATTAAGTTAAATTCTTTCTAAACTACCCAATTTGGGGAGAAGAAATTTGAGGCATCCCAGAGAAATGTTGGTTTTTTTTTTAAGTTTATTTATTTTGAGAGAGAGAGAGACAGAGAGGGAGTGGAGTAGGGGGGAGAGAGGCAGAGAGAGAATCCCAAACCAAGGTTAAGAGGCAGATGCTTAGTCAGTTGAGACACCCAGGCTCCCCGAAAATGTTTTCTTTTATCAGTTATACTAACATCGTGACAAAGCCTTTAGTGGATACTTTGCATTGTCCCTTGTTTCCTTTAATTTGTTGTAAAATTATTGATGAATGGTCCTAGTTTTAGAATGGACAGCTAGAGCAGATGCTTTAGTAAGCAAGGAGAACACAAAGTCCTTTGGAATCTTCTTATTACCCTGAACTTAGGTATGGGAATGTATAGATCCACTAAATAATAGGAAAGAATAAAATTATGTAGCCTTTTATTTTTTTAAGTTTATTTATTTATTTTGAGAGAGAGAGAGAGATAGAACATGAGCAGGGGAGAGGCAGAGAGAGAGAGAGAATCCCAAGCAGTCTCTGCACTCATCATAGAGCCCGACATGTGGCTTCAACTCTTGAACCATGAGATCATGACCTGAGCTGAAATCAAGAGTCAGATGCTTAACTGACTGAGCCACCCATTCGTCCCATGTAGAGTCTTTTAGTATGCACCCACTGTTGATGTTAAAATATTATTGATCTAGTCTAATGTTACAAGATGGAAATCCTTAATTTACTACACTTGTCTGATCAGCCAAGTTCTGTTCACTGAGCATGGTTTTATTATACATTTATTCACAGACACTATGCCTTATAAATCTTGTTTGTGATGAGACATGAGTGAGGAAATGGACGCTTAGGAGGAGCTAAGCCATGAAATACTTATGGATACTGACAGTGATTGCTACAAGTCTGAATAGGAAGGTATGGATTGACATTAAACAGGACCATAGGGTAAATGTACATGCAGGATTCATGGAATAAAGTTTCTGGATTCCCATATAAAATGTAGGTATGGTTTTCCATGACCATTTATAAAATGTCTTCTATCAGTTGTATTTTATTTAATTGTTTTACCTGATACAATATTTTAAGATTAAAAAAAAGAATTGAGGAATCGAATGTAATTTCTGAACTCTTTACATATTTCTTTTTATTTTTTAATGTTTATTTATTTTTGAGAGACAGAGAGAGACAGCGCATGAATGGGGGAGGAGCAGAGAGAGAGGGAGACACAGAATTCAAAGCAGGCTCCAGGGTCTGAGCTATCAGTACAGAGCCAGATGCGGGGTTCGAACTCAGGAACCATGAGGTCATGACCTGAGCTGTAGTCAGACACTTAACCGAGGTGCCCCATACTCTTTAAATATTTCTGATTCAGAGGTGCCTGGGTGGCTCGGTCAGTTAAGTGTCTGACTTTGGTTCGGGTCATGATCTCATGGTTCCCGAGTTCGAGCCCTGCATCCGGCTCTGTGCTGACAGCTCAGAGCCTGGAGCGTTCGGATTCTGTGCCTCCCCATCTCTCGGCCCCTTCCCTGCTCATACTCTGTCTCTCTCTCTCTCTCTCTCAAAAATAAATAAACATTTAAAAAATAAACAAATATTTCTGATTCATTAGTAAGAGTGTCCTTTTAATTACATTCAGCATTGAATGCCTTGTTCAGAATCACTGCTCCTCAGGATTTTGTTAGTTTGTTTTTAAGTGTTGTACTGTACATAATGGACAAGCATCTCAATACCAAACCTCAAGTCGCAGCATTTTATAACAAGACACAAGTAGAGATGGGATATTTAGCCAATTGTACCAGATGTGCTCCCCAAACAGAGACGGGGAAGAAAAAGGCAGTATACATTCAAAGTATTATTTAATATCTGGAGCATGTAGTTCAAACACATACAATTCCCTATCTTGATCTTTCCCTAGCTTGATCATCATTTACACAATGTAAGCAGCATGTGATTTTTAAGCCTTTGCTATATTTTCTCCTTCACAGTGTCTTTTTAATACATCATGGAAAAGAAATGTAAGACTCCATCCCCTTCTTCATTATATCGCAGCCCAGTGTTATAGTTAACTTTTTGCTCAAAGGATAGGAGAAAATTTTAAATTCATAGCTAGTATATAAAATTCACATATCCACACTTCATTCCCCATGCACCATTGGCAACATATTTCTTATTCATCATCTAGGTCAAAGTGACTAGGGTGGAAACTAATGCCCAGAGCTTTTACCAAATGCCCTGTGCATACAGTATTAAGGGGGAGGTCCTTAAAGGAAATAGATACTCATATCACAGGAAGTTATGAGAGTTTTAAAAATGTAATTCACACCTGCCCTTTAAATCTCAAAGATTGACACTAATCATCTACTACCACAAAAATAATGTTTAAAAATTAACTAATCATAATATTTTAAGAGTTAGGAGAACCTTAGAGCAATAATACTATACTAATGGCAGAGATACAGATATGCAGTTCTTTAAAAACAGAGAATCACATCAATAAACCTTCAAAGCTTTCTCGAGGTATCAATTGAACAGGGACTGTAATTTTTCTAATAATCTTGCTTGCATCATGCTGTGAGGCAAGATCTTTTGGGACAGAGACACTAATAAATACGTGCAGTCACCTGCTATTCAGACCCATTGTGTGAAGAAAGAGGAGTGCCTTCTACCTGGGTAGATAAGAAGAATATATTTCAAAATGGTGGGCTTTGACTTATTGACTTATTAACAATCCTGTAGCAGCTCAAGATAAGAATTTTAAAAATTAAATAGAGGGTGCCTGGGTGGCTCAGTCGGTTAAGCATCTGACCTCAGCTCAGGTCATGATTTCATGGTCTGTGAGTTCATGCCCCACATTGGGCTCTGTGCTGACAACAGCTGAGAGCCCGGAGCCTGCTTCGGATTCTGTCTCCCTCTCTCTCTCTCTGCCCCTCCCCCACTCACGCTCTGTCTCTCTCAAATAAATAAATGTGAAAATTTTTTTTAATTAGAGTATAACATGATGGACTAGTGCATTTTGTAAAATAAAAGTAAACTGTTTTCTCTGATTTTACATTAGACATATTTATATTTATTTATATTTATATTTATGTGTTTCATTTTAGATTTAAATATATATTTATTTATACATATTTTTATTTTTAGATTATATATTTTATATGTATTTTATTTCATATATATAATTTCTTTTCAGATTAAAGAAAATAAAAATTTCATTTCAGAATCTCTGAAGAAATTTGGAAAAATCAGGCCCGTGATTTATCGGATTATAATCTATGCCAAAACTGTGTCCCTGCATTTATTATAGCTAGAGAATTCACGCAGGATTAGTGGGGAGTATATTGGACAAAGATCACCAGTGTGTCTTTAGAAATATTTTCCAAAGCAATGACTGTAACATAAGAATAAGAGGAAGAAATATTCAAATATAATTATTATGATATTAATCTTAAAATAGTTAACCGAATGTTACTATTTATTTCTTTATTATCTAACATGTAGAAGAGACTGCACTAAGAAATGACAAAAAACCATCATGGCTCTCAATTTTAAAATGTCTAACTAACATCTAGAAAAGGAAGACGTATGGATACAGATGGTCGTTATACACGTGGCGAGAACTATAAATGAATTATGTCTCAAGTGATTCTAGAAAAAACATATGAAATATGTTAACATGGGAAGTAGCTCTTCACAGAATAGATGATGTTTCAACAGGCATTAAGGATAAAAGAATGTTCCTTTCATCATCCATTTTTCTTGTAAAGAAGAGTACAGTAAAACCTTGGATTGCAAGTAACTTGCTCTGTGAGTGTTCCACAAGATGAGCAAACATTTATAATAATTTAATTTGATAAATGAGTGATGTCTTGCAATGCAAGCAGTACATGATGCTGAAAGTAACATGATCACGAATAAGCCAAAGGATCTTCAATCTCTCTCTCTCTCTCTCTCTCACTGTGGGATTGTGGGTGATCATCTCCCATGCTTGGATGCTCAGTCTCAGGCTCTGGTGCCTGGCAGAAATCAGTGATTTTTCAGAACGTTGGATGGAGCCCACAACTGGCGCTAGTGTATTTTTTGTCACTTCGAAGCACCTACGGACAGTCCTTTGCTTTTCCATACAAGACTAAGCTTGGGAATGTTTTGCTTCATTCTAGATCATTGGATAAGTTCTTTGTTGGGGCGCCTGGGTGGCGCAGTCGGTTAAGCGTCCGACTTCAGCCAGGTCACGATCTCGCGGTCCGTGAGTTCGAGCCCGCGTCGGGCTCTGGGCTGATGGCTCAGAGCCTGGAGCCTGTTTCCGATTCTGTGTCTCCCTCTCTCTCTGCCCCTCCCCCGTTCATGCTCTGTCTCTCTCTGTCCCAAAAATAAATAAAACGTTGAAAAAAAAAAGTTCTTTGTTAAAGTTGCAGGAAAATAAAGATTCCATCGAGCCAATAGATAGCAGTGGTTCCGTTAGTTGTAGTGAAAGTTGTCCCAGACAATAACCCTCCTGTCATTCATCTCCCTCACATCAACCAAGAAGGTTTTCAAAGGTAAATGCAGGTTAATTGTTTATTTGTCTTTATATTTTGTATTTTCTTTATTATTCTGTATTATATTACAGTATTGTAATTCATTTTTTATATGAATATTTTGGAGTTTGACAATGAATCATCTGAGTTTCCACTATTTCTTAAGGGGAAATTCACTTTGATAAACAAGTGCTTTAAATTACAAGCCTATTTCTGGAATGAGTTATGCTTGCAAACCAAGGTTTTACTGCACTGGAAATGGCAAGAACAAAGTAGAGAAGCAAGGAAGGGCATGCTGTTATTGACAAGTGGAGACCAGTTTGATTAACTGGACCAGTGGATGTCCACTGCTCGTAGAGAGAATTGAATGGAATTGTGATTATAAAGATATTAAGGGATGAGATTATAAAAGTTTACATATACTTTTAAATATAATTCATGCTTTACTTTTAATACAAAGTAAAATGGTTTGTCTGTACAAATGTCAGAATTTTGTGTGTTGTAGTGAAGCAAAACAATTGAGAAGAAAAGAGACCAGAAAAATAAAGGAAATTGAGGTAAAGCTTTCTTTCCAGTCTAGTCTACTGCCTATTCTTTGGCTGCTCGGTTTTCAGACAGTAGTGCTTGGAAATGAATGGTTCTCAATATATATTATTGAAAGAGTGAATGAGTTAATTGAGATAGGCTCCTAAGGGAGTAGCAGTTGGACATAACCAAGAAAAGGGTGGAATGTGCACAGTCTTGCTTATTGATCAGGATGGGAGGTGTTGCTTAGATCTGTTTATAGGTAAATTGCTCATCTACTCAGATTAGTGAGATTGGTGATGGTGTGTGTTATGCTAGCGTGTAGCTTTTGGAACTGTGTTGTAACTACTAGTAAGTAGATCATGATTCCATTTTTAGAATCTTAACTGTAATATTTCAATTAATTAGAACAGGTTCTTTGTTTGAAATATTTTTTGTAGTTATATATTTTTCTAATTTTTTAAATTTACATCCAAATTAGTTAGCATATAGTGCAGCAATGATTTCAGGAGTATATTCGTTAATGTCCCTTACCCATTTAGCCCATCCCCCCTCCCACAACCCCTCCAGTAACCCTCTGTTTGTTCTCCATATTTAAGAGTCTCTTATGTTTTGTCCTCCTCCCTGTTTTTACGTTATTTTTGCTTCCCTTCCCTTATGTTCATGTGTTCTGTGTCTTAAGGTACTCATATGAGTGTAGTTGTATGATATTTGTCTTTCTCTGACTGACTAATTTCACTTAGCCTAAGTTCCATCCACATGGTTGCAAATGGCAAGATTTCATTCTTTTTGATTGCTGAGGAATACTTCATTGTGTATATATATATATATATATATATATATATATATATATATATATATATACCACATCTTCTTTATCCATTCATCCATCAATAGACATTTGGGCTCTTTCCATACTTTGGTTATTATTGATAGCGCTGCAATAAACATTGGGTGCATGTGCCCCTTCGAAACAGCACACCTGTATCCCGTGGATAAATGCCTAATAGTGCAATTGCGGGGTCATAGGGTAGTTCTAGTTTTAGTTTTTTGAGGAACCTCCATACTGTTTTCCAGAGTGGCTGCACCAGCTTGCATTCCCACCAGCAATTCAAAAGAGATCCTCTTTCTCCACATCCTCACCAACATCTATTGTTGCCTGAGTTGTTAATGTTAGCCATTCTGACAGGTGTGAGGTGGTATCCCATTGTGGTTTTGATTTGTATTTCCATGATGATGAGTGATGTGGAGCATTTTCTCATGTGTCAGTTGGCCATCTGGATGTCTTCTTTGGTGAAGTGTCTATTCATGTCTTTTGCCCATTTCTTCACCAGATTCTTTGTTTTTCGGGTGTTGAGTTTGAGAAGTTCTTTATAGATTTTGGGTATTAACTCTTCATATGATATGTAGAACAGTTTCTATTCGAACACAAAAGAACATGCAAGGTAAGTGCATGCCCGGTAATGAGAGTATCATTCTGGATATATTTATTAATTTCATTGCCATCATGTAATAACTATTTATTTCTGTGGTTTCTGACACAAAAATGTTGAGTCTGAAAGCTAATAGTCTACAGAAAGATCTTTTATGAGCAGACCAATAAATAAAAATTTTATTTTACTGCCTCCCCCCCCCCCTTTTTAGAGTGTGGGGGGAGAGGGGCAGAAGAAGAGAGAGAGAGAATGAATCTTAAGTCCTGAGCATGGAGCCCAACTCAGAGCTGAATCCACAATGCTGGGATCATGACCTGAGCCAAAATCAAGAGTTGGAAACTCAATCAACTGAGCCTCCAGGCACCCCATTATTTTCCCTTTCTCGTTCCTTTCTCCTTTTAAAAAAACATTTTGCTTAGATTGACTTTCATTTTTAATATGAAAATTAGATATCTGGAATAGATGGGTTGCTAATTCTTATTTATATCAATTTCCATCTTGCTGTAATTAGACATTAAAACTCCATGAATATTAATGTTTTAGAAAGGAATATACAATTTATTTATGATAAAATTAAAGTAAATAAGTATTTCTTAAAAGTTTTTACTTACCCCACAGTGTTTCCCAATAAACATACTGATTGAAACAAACAAAAAATAACTAAAATGCGTTTTTGGATAAGTTGAATAATAGTTGTAAGAGCTACAAAAGAGCTATTAGTAAACTCTGGATAAAATTTGAAGAAACATAAGTTTTTATTAGATTTGTATATTTATTCCCTGTTCAATTTCCAGAGTGTCTAAAGCAGTTTGCATGAGTTTATCTAAGAAAGATTTGTTTTCATTTCTCAGGTATAAAGATGAGACAGAGAGATAGAAGGAGAGAAAAAGAGGGAGAGAGGGAGAGTGAGAGACAGTCAGAGAGAGAGGGAGAGAAAGAGAGAGGGAGAAGAAAAGGAGAAGAGAGATGACATTTAACAGTATGAACACAGTTCTATAATTCTTATGCTTTCCTACAATAGATTTCCACAAATTATATTTAGATGTTCAATAGTTCAATTAGGAAAGTCAGTCAAAATGAATAAGAAAAATAAATATCCAACCTAAGGTAAGAAAATGAGGATGAATACAAAAACATAATTTAAATTTATATTTCCTTAATAAAAGGTAAAAAGAATTGAAAGAAACATAAATTGACTTATAAAGAGACATACATTTTCAAATCTCTTGGAAAGCAAATATCAGTTTATTTTCATTCGAAATATATTGTAAAATTTGTGAGGGTTCATTCCCTTGGATCATGTAGGTTCATGTTTCAGAGATAGTGATGTGTGGGCAGTATGATAGAAAGCAAAATTTGAAAATGATGAGATATGGTCTCCTGAGTGAAAAACATACGAGTGTGAAACCAAACTACCTATACTCAGACCAGTTATCTGCTTTTGTTTCAGGTGTTACTACTTCAGTTTCCTCTTCCTCGTGTGTAAAGTGGGCATTACAATATGGTTTTTACATAAAGGTCTAGCAAGATCAAATGAGACCAATAAACATCTCACTGTACCCTCTCTACCCATTTTTAGTATTTGAATTGTTAATATAACTATGAAGATTATTCTGCAACCTAGAAGGGACTTTAAGTGACAAATTATTAAAGTAAGATAAAAAATACAAACCATTTTTCTGTCAGCTTTGGGACAACAATGTGGACTATTCCATGGGTCCCATCTTTCTATAGACAATGGATTTGAGAGAAGGGAAATATGCCTTTCCCGCATATATTTCTTTCTGTTCTCCATCTCATTCCCAGAATCACAATATGCTAACAATCACTATTTTGGCAACTAAACCTCTTCACAAGACAGTAAAGTATAAAATTACTACTCATAGGAGCAGCAACTTGAATGTAACTCTTTTCTCTGCTTTCCTATGCAGAAGCCTTGGAAAGATATGGCTCAGATAAATTGCACCCACGTAAAGGATTTTATTCTCACGGGCCTCACAGATCGAAAGGAATTAAAGACGCCCTTCTTTGTGGTTTTCTTATCTATCTACCTCTTCACAGTAGTTGGTAACCTCAGCTTGATCCTAGTCATTAGAACAGACTCAAGACTCAACACACCGATGTACTTCTTTCTTAGCAACCTGGCATTTGTTGACTTTTGCTACTCTTCTGTCATTACACCTAAAATGCTTGGGAATTTCTTGTACAAACAAAATGTTATCTCCTTCAATGCATGTGCTGCTCAATTAGGCTGTTTCCTGGCCTTCATGACTGCTGAATGCTTGCTACTGGCTTCCATGGCCTATGACAGGTACGTGGCCATTTGTAACCCTCTCCTCTACCTGGTTGTCATGTCCCCAGGAATCTGCATTCAGCTTGTGGTTGTCCCCTACAGCTATAGCTTCCTGGTTGCACTATTTCATACTATCCTCACCTTTCGCCTCTCCTATTGCCACTCCAATGTCATCAATCATTTCTATTGTGATGACATGCCTCTCCTCAGGCTAACCTGCTCAGACACTCACTCCAAACAGCTATGGATCTTTGTCTGTGCTGGGATCATGTTCAGTTCTTCCCTTCTGGTCGTCTTTGTCTCCTACACGTACATTATTTCTGCCATCCTGAGGATGCGCTCAGCTGAGGGCAGGCGCAAGGCTTTCTCCACGTGTGGCTCTCACATGCTGGCGGTCACCATATTCTATGGGACCCTTATCTTTATGTACTTACAGCCAAGCTCAAACCATTCCCTAGACACGGATAAGATGGCCTCAGTCTTCTATACAGTGATCATTCCTATGTTGAACCCTTTGATCTACAGCCTTAGGAACAAGGAGGTGAAAGATGCTCTGAAGAAGGTCATTGCCAATAGAAACCAGGCTTTTGTGTTCATTAAATTAAGGAAGTAACTTGAGTAAATCTAAACAGGCTTTTCTTCATGGTCTGCTCTTTAAAAACTATCAGAATGTCTGTTTTTAATATGCAACTTCTGCATATGTGTTCACTGTAGAATGAAATTTTCAAAATATTTTCACTTAAAATGAGATTTTAGATGTGAAAACAACTGTAAGAATTTATATCCATTCTCATTTTGCAATGGAAAATGTATTAAGAATAATTAATTTTTGGTCCATAGAGAAGTACTGATTTTCTCAATTCTCAAATAAATGAAAAAGCCTCTAGTTATCTACATAACTAGTTGCAGGCAACACATGGACAAAAGTTCAGACTTTTCACCTCTCGGAAATTCCCAGTTCAGAAATCTCTGGCTACATTACCAGTATCCCACATAAAAAGCAATGATACATGGTATAAATATTCTTTTCCTGACTTGCTAATTTCTTAGAAAAAATATGACAATATAAAGCTGTTCCATATTATAATTTAGCATACTGCATTTATTAAAAAGAATAGTACTACATCCTAACTTTACTTTGTGACTGATTTAACACAACTTTCTACTGACCTGTAAGCCTGGCTTGGTCCCAAAAGACTCTTTTTGTAAAGAGCAGTAAACTGCTTTTTTTTTAAGCCTATGAGAGCTCACTATATTTTTTCCAATTATCTAAATTAAAAAATAATAATAATTAGGCAGTTCAGGGATAGCATCCCAAGGGCATCATCCATTCCATATAAATTCCATATAAATATACTTAAAATAATGGAAACATCATAAACATTTGGCCAGTAGCAAGGATCATATGATTCATAGTGGGCAAACCTTCAGTAAGTTGGTCCTTATTAATCAAGGTATAGCTTAAAACAAAAGGAACCCATTGGACAATGTAGCCTGTGTGTGGGCTTTCACTCGCTTATCAATTAAATGAGGACAATGATACTCATTTTGGAGTCTTCTTAAGGATTAAACAACATGGAAAGGGTAACGGTCAATAATGGGTACTTGTATATCTTCCTTCCTTCTATGAACCTAAAGACCTGAGTTCTAGTTCCAGCTGTACTGATGAACTTGAGGAAGCAATATATAAATAAGGGTTACCACACACAACTGATAACTGTGATATCGATACATAGATATAGATACAGATGTATAGATTATATAATATCTATATACAGATATGACATATAATATACAATAGATATAGATATAGATATGCATGCATCTGTTTCAAATAAATGCAACAATAATTTTATAATGTTTAATGACATAGAGAATGATTTTTAGTTTGCCACTCATGCAAATCATTAAATATTTCTTTTCAGTCTAGGGGTCATATTAATGCTTAATGACAAAAAACTAGGATGTTATTAAGAGCTAGAGAGAGAAGATCATATTTAAACTTGCCTTAGGTCAGGGTTCACTTTTGATCTTACTATACATTTTGATGGATCATAGAGATACAGGGCTACTCTGATCCAAGGTTCTCAAAAGTTTATGCCTTGTCTTTTCATGAAGCACATTTATCTACTATTTGAACATTTCAGTGCTCCCTGTTTTTTTTTTTACAAAACTCCTGCAGCAGATTGTGAGTCTGTATTCTATATACCAAAAGCCTATCATTAACATCTTTGACTTCACAATCTCCTGCCTTGTCAGGCTGTGGGTTCACTGTGCCACCACTATGCTATTAAAAAGCATGGATTGAGGGAGATAACTAGCTCAGTCAGTTAGAGCATGTGACTCTTAATCTCATGGTTGTGAGTTTGGATCCCCATGTTGGGTGTAGAGTATACTAAAACAGAACCAAACAAAAAACAAAACAAAACAAACATGGATTCTTTGGAGTCTACAAGCCCGAATGTGAATAGTGAGTCTAACATTTGCTGAATGAAAAGATCTTAGACAATTTAGTATGCTTACATATGCCTCAGTTTCCTCAGCAGTTAAGAAGATGAAAAAAGTATTGATGAATCAATCTATTACCATAGGATTTTAAAAGGCAAAGGATAAAAAAAAAATTCAGAATAAATACCTTTTTTAAACTGACAATGTTTAGATTTCTTACTCTTCTTTTTAAAATGTTAAACATTCAGAAAACTATATAAAGTGAAATTTAAGAACTTCAGATTAAAAGTGAAGATTTGTCATATAATTTTAATATGAGGAAAAATAGTTACCATGATTTTCACTTAGAATTTGATGATTTTGTAAATTAGTTTTGTCCTCTTTGAGGAGAAGTGTTTTCAATTTGTTAACAAATTATTCCACCGTGGCAACGTATTATAATGAAATATTTCCCCCCCAAAATGTGGGATTATGAAGGTATTTATAGTGGTAAATGATTAGAAACACTTCACACATCCAAATGGGCACCAGATAAACACAAATTACAGGAATAACTAATATGAAAAATTAAGTTGTCAGTCCTTAGAAACATGGAATGCATGGTAAAACAGAAACGTACATTTGAAATTGAAATCAAGTTTAATGAAGTAGTGTATAGTGCGAAATGTAAAGGATGGTCAAAATGCATAGGAAGGAAGAAAAGGCCACAATACCATCTCACAGATATAACCACTGTTAACATTGCGATATCTATGGTTTGCATAGTTTTCCTCCGTGTGTGAAGGATCTGTAGGTCATAATGTGATGTGTGTCTACAGAAATCACTTATGACTATATAACCTGTTTAGCCCGCTGCCCTTTTTTAACATCCTGTATTGTGAACATTTGTCAATATCACAGGGGGTGCCCGAGTGGTTCAGTCCATTGAACGTCTGACTTCGGCTCAGGTCCTGATCTCATTCACAGTCGGTGGGTTTGAGCCCCGCATGGGGCTCTGTGCTGACAGCTCAGAGCCTGGAGCCTGTTTTGGATTCTGTGTCTCCCTCTCTCTGCCCCTCCCACACTGACCCTCTGTCTCTCAAAAATGAATAAATGTTAAAAAATTTTTTAAAAATAATAAATCCAGGCTTGTTTCAACTTTTGAATGGCTACCTAATATTTTACTGAGATGTGCAGTAACTGAGTAACTATCAGAGTATTGACAACTTTCATGTTTTGGGAAGTAAAAATGAAACCATTCATATACTTGAATACTTTTATTATTCCACTAATTGCCTAGCATTAAAACCATTGTATCAATCAACGGCAGGACTAATTTAAACAATTTTGATGCTTACTATTACACTACCTTCTAGAAAGATGAACACAAATTTCACCTCCCTTGATTGTGCAAGGCTATATTTGTTTGCTCACATCTTTACCAACCGCGGATAGTATCATCTTTTAATTTGGTCAACCTAACGAACAAGCTATTGCTGGCTGATTCTTTCATATTTGGTAAAATGAACCTTTTCTCTTTGAAATTAATCAATATAAGCATATGAGTGTAAGTGACACTTATAATTATAGATAGAAATGCATTATGAAAAGAGACTCATCATTGATTTGAGTATTTCTTTAGCATATGGTATAATATGCATGTGTTTTATTAAATGATATTTTCTATGATTTTGCTTATAATACCAACTTATTTTTGTATAACTACCACTCTCTCTTAACAGCTTGCAAAAGCTGTCATCTGAATTTATTTCCCAACTCCAGGTTCCGTGACTTTAACTTTGTAGCCTGAAGTCAGCAATAGTCGGAATATTTATACCACAGAAATCAGAAAAACAACAGATGCTATAAATCAATACTTTTTGAACGCCAGTTGACAAACATTCACTGGTCTGGCAGAGTCCCACTCTATTTTACATTCTATAGCTTATAACACAGTTTACTATTTGTAGGGATAAATAAGTCTTCATTACATTTTAGAGAAATGTCCAGGGGCACCTGAGTGGCTCTCTTGGTTAAGCATATGACCAATTTTAGCTCAGGTCATGATCTCATGGTTTGTGAGCTCAAGCCCCACAGTTGGGCTCTACATTGGTGGTACAGAGCCTACTTGAGATTCTTTCTCTCTCTTTCTGTGTGTGTGTGTGTGTGTGTGTGTGTGTGTGTGTGTGTCCCCTGCTCACACTCTATCAAAGGAAGAAAGAAAGAAAGAAAGAAAGAAAGAAAGAAAGAAAGAAAGAAAGAAAGAAAGAAAACAAAAGAAAGGAAGAAAGGGAGAAAGAAAGAAAACTCCAGACTGTTCTTATAGCTTTATTTAGTAGATTTGTGGGTTACCCACCATGCATTACATATCTGAATTAACTTGTAAGGCTTTTCTCCTTTCCCAAATACCATTCAACTAATAAATATGTGAAACTATGAATTTATTGAGCTCAAACGTAAACAACAGGAACATATAGGGCCAACACTGTGTGAAGTTAAATATTAAATCAAACACGAGGCTTTAAATTTATTATTTAAAATGAAATCTTAAAAACTATATTTTCACATTTATTGAAAGTTACATTTTTTATTATAGCATCATTTTCATTATATTTATAACAGAAGACTTTTCCACAATAATAATAAATATATATTTCCACTGAACTGGTACAGATACAATATCATGTACTTTATAAGTAATATTTTTACCCCTTCCTTTATTGCATTGGCTAGTACACTAAGAATAATGTCTAGTCAGATTTATAATTGTTTTCTCAGTGGAGTTGAAATGTTTAGTATTTAATCTTAATATATTACTCTGAAATGTGCCCCCATTTCTTTTATCGTTGATAAAATGATATGCCTATAATACTGGGTTTTCATTGTATATGAGATTCCACATTTTAATTCAAGACATTCGTCTTCAACAATTCCCTACATCACTAAACATGTTAGAATTTCTGCCTGGAGCAACTCTGTTGAAGTTAAAAACAGGTGGTATTGAAACCTGAGAATGGCCCACAGGACCAGTGAGGATTATCTTTCCAATCCGGTCACCATAAAATAAGTATGAGTTAAGTTCTTAATGCCAGAAGTGGAAGATTATCCAGCATGAATGTTCCACAGATAAGAATATGAAATGCTTCTACACGTATTCCATGGCTGAAAGCAATAATTCGGAAGTGACTGAATTCATCCTCTTGGGACTCACACAAAGTCCAGAGCTTCAAGCCCTTCTTTTCGGGATCTTGCTAGTGATCTACTTAATTAGTGTCATAGGTAATCTTGGGTTAATTATGCTAATTTATACCCGTTCTCAGCTTCACACACCCATGTATTCTTTTCTCAGCAATCTAGCTTTTGTTACTTTTTGCTACACCTCCCTAACACCCTGGTGAACTTCCTCCAAGAAATTAAGAGAATATCCTTACCTGCTTGTGCCACTCAGTTGTGTTGCTTTATCATGTTTGTGGTCTGTGAAGTGTATATGCTCTCAATCATGGCGTATGATAGGTATGTAGCCATTTCTAAACCTTTACTCTATACCATTATCATGAACAGAAGGGTCTGTATTCAAGTGGTGGTCACTACACATTTGTATGGCTTTTCTGTGGGATTCCTCCAGGCAATTCTAACATTCCACTTACCTTTCTGTAATGCAAACATAATAAATCACTTCTACTGTGATGATGTGCCCTGGTTGGTCTGGCCTGCCGTAAAACCCATTATAAAGATATCAAAGAGCTGATATTGTTCACACTTGCTGCTTTCAATACCCTTTTCTCTCTCTTTATCGTCCTCATCTCCTGCATAGTCATTCTATTTGCCATTCTGAGGATTCATTCAGCTGAAGGCCGACAAAAGGCATTTTCTACTTGTGCCTCCCACCTGACTTCATCACCATATTTTATGGTACCGTCATCTTCATTATATGCAGCCGAAACAAGCCATTCTCTGGATACTGACAAAATAGCTTCTGTTTTCTATATTGTGGTGATCCCCATGATGAATCCTTTGATATACAGCCTGAGGAACCAGGAAGTCAAAATGCTTTGAAGAGAATTATAGAAAAGGTGTGCTTTGCTATAAAATAAAAGACCTATGGTCTAACTGAAAGCCCTCAGAGTCGGGATGTGAAACAAAAAATGTGAAACAAAAACAAAAACAAAAGAAACAACGTTAAAAAAAACAGTTCTCGGGTGTTCTGCATTAGCATACTATTAGTAACATGCTTTCCTATAGATATAGAGTGTACAGTAATTTTCTGATTTTATTTTCTATTATTATGAAAATTATGACTCCCGAAATTATTGAAAGATAAGAAAATAAAATAAATTCAATTGCAAATAGTGGGTTAAATTTTGTTCCATAGATCATTAAAAATAAATTTCTTTTCCATAGAGGAATTTTTCCATAGAGGAACACTCCAACTCATGGCATTGGTAAAAAGCACATCTATTTCAGATCACTAAAGCAATTAAAGTTATTAACATTGCCTAAAAAATACACATGAGCACACACACATACGTGCACATGCACACACACACACACGTACATGCACATGCATGCACACACACACGTACTCCCAGTAAGATGAATCTGAAAAAAATTGTTGGTTCTGATGACCTTACGGGGACAATGACATCAATGCTGGTGGAACACCTAACAAAGAGACTAAAAGAGAGGGGAGGCCTGGGCAGCTAAGTCAGTTAAGTCTGACTTCAGCTAAGATCATGATCTCACCATTCCTGAGTTCGATCCCTGAGTCAGGCTCTGTGCTGACAACTTAGAGCCTGGGGCCTGCTTCAGATTCTGTATCTCCCTCTCTCTCTGCACCCCCCCACCCACTCACACTCTGTCTCTCAAAAATAAAATAAAAGCTTAAAAAATAATTAAAAAAAGACTAAAAGAGCAAACTCAATTTTTTGCAAATGAGACAAGTCCTTCAGAGCAGAATAAGGTCTGTGGTTTAAATAGTAATGCTGTGCCAGTGTTAACTTGCCTATTTTTATAATAGGACTGTCGTCATTTAAGAATACCCCTGCTTTTAGTAAATATAGACAGAAAAGTATATACGAAAATGAAGCATTACGTCTTCAACTGGTTATTAAACAGTTAAGGATAAAAAGTGTGGTAAAATGTTAACATTTGGGGAAATCTGGGTCAAGCATGTACAAGAATTCTTCGTAAAATGTAAGCATCTTTTCTGTAATTCTGAAATTATGTCAAAATAAAAAGTTAAAATGAAAATATGACCTCAGAATTTATTATTTAATTTTAGTATTTAGTTGATTGGTATCTTTTAACACATTTCTCATTTTGGTGTTTCAGTTTCAGATTCTTTGTAAATCTTATAAAACTCTAACTTTGTGCCAATAATACAAACATTTTGATGGAAGTTTATTCATTTTAAGAGTGGGAAGAGAAAACTTTATTAATGACCTTCTGATTTGGAGACCTCTGTATTCTGGCCAAGAGAAAAATTACCCATTAAAGTTACACACAGCTGCCACTTTTAATCAGTCGGCAACAGGCCATTGCAAAATTTTGTCACATGCAGTACGTCGAGGAAGACAAGCAAATTTCATGCTCGTGAATATATTTCATGCTTCATTTTTTATAAAGTAAACTTCTTGAGGGGCGCCTGGGTGGCGCAGTCGGTTAAGCGTCCGACTTCAGCCAGGTCATGATCTCGTGGTCCGGGAGTTCGAGCCCCGCATCAGGCTCTGGGCTGATGGCTCAGAGCCTGGAACCTGTTTCCGATTCTGTGTCTCCCTCTCTCTCTCTGCCCCTCCCCCGTTCATGCTCTGTCTCTCTCTGTCCCAAAAATAAATAAACGTTGAAAAAAAAAATTAAAAAAAAATAAAAAAAATAAAGTAAACTTCTTGCTCAGAAGCCATGTTGCTCAGAATATTTTAATAGGAAAGACAACACTCCCCTAACTTGCCTGTTTTTTCAGAAGCATGGCGAGCAGGAAAGGGAAATCCCTAATCACAATAAGGGTCCATTCTGGTGATGACACACTGTTGTTTCTTCTATATTTGAAGTGGCTAATAGAACAAGTTTGCCGCTAGAAGTCTGGCTGGCTCCTGTGTGGACATTGTCAAACTGGACACAGAGTTTATTCTCTACTATTGACAGGTTGAGCACCGAGTGGTGCATGTACAGGAATCAGCCAAAGAGAGTACAGGGTCTTTTACTGAGCCAAAGAATGACCACTATCCATCCTGCCATGGCTACCTTATTTAAGAGCACATCGCATCAGGATGCAGGTGGCTCAGTATAACAATGGACTACATGCTCAGTATTATGTTTATAGTTGCTTGACTATGAAGCAGCTTCTCTGGTAAAAGTAACTTAAGTGACCATTCCATGAACATATATACCTCCCCGCATCGGTACATTCAGAAAAATCTCTCCCCATATCGCTTATCCAGAACTACTTGTGTGAAGTTTTTATTTTCTTACTTCCAAATCCCTGATCCTCAGGCCAAACTGTTAGCCACTACTCATGAAGTACAGTCATACTTCTGGATATCCCTTCTGTGGGGAAAGTCAACAACCAAGTGCATTGCTTGGAATTAAGTTCTTACAGGGCGTTTTGCTTCTCCAGTGTCTTTTATGGCTACCCTTGAATAGAGCTATATAACTGTCAAAGAATGTCAAGGGTGTGAAATTTTGTCACACTTCTAGCCAACAAGTTAGTCTTCTATAGTTCACAGATTCTGGCACAAGACCCAAGACACCAAAGTGACAGAGGACTTTATTACTCATGACTCAGCAAGCTCCATGAATTCCATGTTTGTATCTGTTACCCTTGTCCCCCAAAGTCTCAAGCGGATGTTGTAGAGCAGCCCAGGTTGATGGTGGACACGAAGCAAGATTATGTCACTGCCGAGAAACCCTGAACTCAGGGTTTTGTATAGTGTTGTGTAATGTAAAGAAGCCTGCTTAAAATATTCCCCGAAGGGAGAAATTATCTTTAATAAGTTGCACAGTAAAACAAAACTTTCCTCCCCTCAAAGAAAGACATCATTTCTATTTCCCAAAGTCATTTCATACATAAACATGCTTACACAATATTCTGGAATAAAGGGTGTCTGCTTAAAAGAGAGTCAGAAAGAGAGGCGCCTGGGTCACTGGGTCGGTTAAGCGTCCAACTTTGGCTCAGGTCATGATCTCATGCTTCATGAGTTCGAGTCCAGTATCAGGCTCTATGCTGACAGCTCAGAGCCTGGATGTTTTGGATTCTGTCTCCCTCTCTCTCTACCCTCCCCCGCTCACAGTCCATCTTTCTCTCTCAAAAATAAATAAACATTAAAAAGTAAAAATAAATAAAAGACAGAAACATAAGAAACGCATGAAGAATTGTCTGTCTACATCCACCCTTCATTTCTACATGGGCTTGGCTTCTGGACAATTTACCCAAGAATACGCCGTTTCATAGCCAATCTGACAGGGGTTGAAACCAAATATGTTCAAATTTCCCAATACAGTTTAATTAAGGTAACTCTCAACAGGACTCCAAGAAACAGGATAAGGTCAACCTGTGGTATTAGTCGCAACCAGACTTATCAGAATCCCAGACACAGGCAGGTGAACGAACCCCATAAATCACGGTATTTTGAGAAAAGTAGGTGTCTTTCTCCTGACTCTTCTGCAATAACTTGTCCCCTTATCCCAACACATTAATCCAGGTACAGCAGGATGTATTAGTAATTGCATGGACTCCATCTTAACCAATTTGGATAAAGCCTAAGACAAATTTATCAGCAATAGCTATTTGCTTCCACTATTTACGGCCACAAAGAAGGATGTCTTGAATTTACCAGCAGGCGGTCTAATTTACCATTTAAACAGCTAGGCCATCGCCAATAGCCCAAGAACCAGACACATAACATATATACCAAGGTTCATCAAGGGGAGTATTATCCAGAATTAGTATCTTGAGCTCTGCTTACTGAGTACAGTAACCTCCTCTGTTTTCTGTTCTGCTTAGGTGCTGCTGAGGCTAAACAGCCACCGCAGTCCTGTGGACACAACCGGTTTTCAACTAAAGCACATTCAGTTAGAGAGGTTCATCAGTTTCCGTGGAGTGACTACAACAAAGTATCAACTGACCTACGATTGGTGTGCCTTTGGTCTCCTAGAGACTAGAGAGGAAGATGCACATTCTTTTAAATTAATCTTTGCAGTTGTACTGAAATATCAATCATAACCACAATTTGAGACACTAATCTCAGAAGAAAGGTTTCAATGTGACTAACTGGGAAATTCATTTTTGTCTGATGGCTTTCAAAAGCTGCTACTAAATAGAAGACCATGAACTGAATGTTTATTTTTTAAAAAATCATAATTTTACTATGAAACCAATGTGACACAAATTAAAGCAGAGATAGCAATTAATCAAACTGTTTTCCCAAAAGAGATAATTAAAATGTTCTTCTACCCTAGATTCTTTCATTAACTAATAACCTAGAAAGTGATCTACCATTTCAAGGGAAATAACTTTGTCCCTAAACCCTAAATATAAAATAATTGTCTGCTCTTGAATATGTATAATTATATTGTTTTTCAATGTTTGCTAAGAATAATTTAATACCCAAAAAAAGCTTCCTGGGGGACCACACACACATAATAGAAAGGTATCTCATAATATCCAGGTAATTTTAAATTCTACTGGCTTCACAAAGATTTCTTTCAGGTGCACGGGTACACTAGACTGGACTACTTGAAGGTTTGTGGTTGAACTGAATGGCAGTGTATTGAATATTGAAAAATATCAGATCATAGGAAAAATATGTTCTATCTTAGTGAGAAAGCCTTTGGACTTATATATCTATAGCTTTTATTCACTTAATCATCTAACAGAGTTACTGATCATCTTCTTTGTATTAGATACTATAAAAGGTAGGTGATTCGCTTGGGCACAAAATACAAATATTAGTGCTTAACAATATCAGTTTCAAGTTTAGGATGTGTTACAGACATGTTAACCGTTGGTTACCATATAGTGTGGCAAGTGCTACAAAGAAGAAATCAATGGATGAAAAACCTATAGATGGGAAACACTTACTCTACCCTGAAAAGTCAGGAAAGCCTCCAAGAAGAAGCAGCACAACAGGGTACTGGAAGTTTAGTGGGAGGAAAGTCAGACATAGGGAATGATGGCAAAGGGAAAGTGTTCTGCGCAGAGATTAGAAACATGTATAAAATTGGGGCACCTGGGTGGCTCACTCAGTCAAGGGTCCGGCTTCCACTCAGGTCATGATCTCATGGCTCTTGGGTTTGAGCCCCGCGGCGGACTCTGTGCTGACAGTTAAGAACCTGGAGCCTGCTTCGGAATCTGTCCCTCCCTCTCTCTCTGCCCCCCACCTCTCTCTGTCTCTCTCTCTCGCTCTCAAAAATAAATAGACATTTTTAAACAAGTGTATAAAACTCTGGCTTACATTCGAATAGCAATGGTGGCTTGGAATACCTGTGACATAAACACTATACGAAGAGAACCACAAAAGATGAGCCTGATCTGAGATGTAGGAACCGGATTTTCAAGAGTTATGTCAGCCATGTGGAAGAAAGGCTTTTACCTTGAGAAGAATAGGAAGACATTGAAGAATTACACCAGGAGAACATAAAAATGAAGTTCGTGTCTATAAAAGTTTACATACGCCAAACTGTGAGGAACAGAGAGACACAGGAAAGATTGGAGGCAAGAATAAAAATTCAGGGTCAGTTGTAACCAAATAACAAGTCATTGTGGTTGGATCAAGGAACCGATATCAGTGAAAAGATGTGTAAAGTGTGTAAAGTATGAAATAGGTATCAGGGACAAATTGAATATTGGCATGGGAAATAGGAAAGCAAAGTAAAAGATAATCGGTCCGATTTGGAAAACTGAATGGATAATGGCACTGTTAGTTGAAGATGTAAAATATATACTTCAGGTCTGAGTATTAGGTTCAATGCGCAGAGATACCAAGTTATTTTGTACATGTGATACTCTTGATGGCCGTCTAGAATATATAAGTGGGAATTTCTGGGAGGCATTTAGATGTAATATAGAACATAGAAAATAAATGAGGGATAGAAATACATGTTTGTGCTTAAGCAATGTATAGGTGTCTACTGAAGACATAGGATTGGATAAAATCACCAAACAAGAAGGTATAAAAGGGAAAGGCTGAAGGCTTTGATAAAAGCATGAATAATATGTTGTCTAAATAGAAGCAGAGACTCCAAGGTAGAAAATCAGAATGGACAAATAATAAACACAGAGACTGCTCTGTTCAGGAAACCAAAGGTGTATTCAATAGGGGTCAGTGCTACAAAGCCGCTAAGGTAAAAAGAGCTTTATTGGATTTGGGAATAGGGAAGCTAATAGTAAACTTGATGAGGGGATTCCTTGGTTTAATGGAAAAGGAAGGTAGGTTATATTTGGTTAAGTCATAAATATGATTGAGAAATCAGGGGTAGATGCTTTTCCTAAGGCATATGGTTGAAAAGTGCTAAAGAGGAGAGAAAAAAATGAAATAGTAACCAAGATAAAGTTTCCAAGGGGATATTAATCAGAATTTAAGGGGACGGAGTGCTTTTTATATTTTACTATCTTTTACTTGTCTTGACCATCATGTGCATGCAAAGTAACCTGAGGCAATGTGGTGATAAAGGAAAATCAAATTAACTTATCCTCTGCTATGCTTGAGAAAGGAGGGGGGATGGTTTCAGTTCTGCTAGCTAGCATGCCTTCAGAGTCCAGCCTGGGTTTATGGAAGTGTTCTGTAGCATTTAGTTGTTCTAAAAGTTGCTTCAGTTCTATTCGCCTTGGGCCATTTAGATACCTGAAGAAGGAAGGTAAAATAATGTCTCGTAATCATTGAAAGCTGTTTGAAATGTGGAAAACTATTCTCTTGAAATTTGGCAAATTATTCTCTGGTGTGCGTTTTGCCAAAAGACAAAGCCAGAAAAATTACAGTCCTGTTTTTCCTTGAAATCAATATTATGGGTGTATTGAAAAAAAAAAAAAAAGACAATGGATAGAAGTAAAACGAAGAAACTTTAAAGACTATACCAAACAGGATGCCTATAAATAATAGTACTCAGATTTGTTTCTTTCATTTTATATGTTCTGCACTTGATTTGGGGAATTTTTAACATTCTTATAAAGTAATGAATTTGTAACAACTTCATGAGATAAACTTACAACTTAAATCGTTTTTGCATATGCTGCCAAAGCCACTCACATTCTTTGTTTTTTAATGTTTATTTATTTTTGAGAGAGAGAAAGACAGAATATGAGTGGGAGAGGGGTAGAGAGAGGGAGACACAGAATCTGTAGCAGGCTTCAGGCTGTGAGCTGTCAGCACAGGGCCCAACACGGGGCTCAAACCCACAAACCAGGAGATCATGACCTGAGCCGAGGTCGGATGCTCAACCGACTGAGCCACCCAGGTGCCCCAAGCCACTTACATGCTTAATGTCCCTTTTTATTTCTGTATATTTAAAGAAAAGTAGAACGAAAATGTTGCCATTATCTTGATTATAACATTTTAATTGAAATGCTCTCTTTCTACTTATACAGCTTCCTGGTGAATTTTTGTATCACAGAATTTTTCCTGGACCAAACCCTTCACACTGAAAGCATAAGTGAAATCCACACATAATTCTGAGTGCTTATCAATATTCTTCTTTGGCCGAATTTAACATAACACCCTGATGAGCCAGGACTCTCTTCTCACAATTGAATTGATTATTGCTTAAAAGTAAAGATTATTCAGAGCCTGTGCTCTAGACGAGTTTATTGTAGATTTGTTGTTTATTGTTTATTGTTCATCTCTTTCATGGCAAAAGGCAATCAGTCAGCAGTCACCGAGTTTATTCTCTTGGGCCTCACAGAGAATCCAGAGTTTCAGGCCATCCTCTTTTGTGTATTCCTATTGATTTACTCATTTACTGTCCTGGGTAATCTTGGCTTGATTGTGTTAATCCAAATAAGTCCCCAGCTTCACACACCCATGTATTTTTTCCTCTGTCATCTGGCTTTTGTTGATTTTTATGGTGCCTCCACCGTCACTCCAAACACCCTTGCAAACTCGTTACGTGAAATTAAAAGTATGCCATTTTATGCATGTGCCACTCAAGTGTGTTGCTTTATCACATTTTCAGTTTGGGAATTATTAATGCTGTCTGTCATGGCCTATGATCGCTATGTGGCCATCTGCAACCCTTTACTCTACGTCATTCTCATGCCCAGGAAACTCTGCCTCCAAATGGTCACTAGCTCTTATATTTATGGACTCACTGTAGGACTCGTACAAGCAGTGGCTACATTCCACATGTCTTTCTGTGACTCTAATGTGGTCAACCAGTTCTACTGTGATGATGTCCCCTTGATTGCTCTGGCTTGCTCTGATACCCAAGTCAAAGAGTTGATGCTGTGGATCATTGCTGGGTTCAATGTGTTCTTTTCTCTTATCATTGTTCTCATATCCTATGTGTTCATTGTCTTCACCATCTTAAAGATCCATTCTGCTGCAGGAAGGCATAAAGCCTTTTCCACCTGCGCTTCTCACCTGTTTTCTATTACCATGTATTATGGGACCCTCAGTTTTATGTACCTGCGTCCCAAGTCAAGCCACTCACTGGATAAAGACAAATTTGCCTCAGTGTTCTATGCAGTGGTGATTCCCATGTTAAACCCATTGATCTACAGCTTGAGGAATCAGGATGTAAAAAAGGCTTTCAAGAAAATCTTTGACAAAGCACATTCTGATAATAGATAATCAGCTGTGCTGTTCCTAAAGAAACGCTGGAAATTAGGAACTTTTAAACGAAGGCTTGTACATGGGACAGTGCCAGGAAGTGTAGAAAGCTTTGTCTTCTGAAGCTCAGTTCCCTGACTCTATTTCCTTGAAAATAGGCCTTTCTTGTTTCTGCTTACACATAGTAGACACTTTAGAAACGTTTATTAGTTTTACTGTTGAATTCTAAAAAGAGAGATGAAAACAACCCATTCTGTTTTTCCATGAGATGCTTCCACAATAGAGGTGAAGAATAAAGCACCTTAAAATCGTAACTTGATCTTATTTCACGATGATATGGGGAATTTTAGGTTGTCTTCACAGACATCAACCATGCACATATGATTGAAAATACCAGGCAAGATTTTCCGCCATAGTTGAACCGAAGTGCAAAAATAACAAGGTGTTCGGTTGAAGGGTTTGGGTTTGAAGATGCCTGAAAAGTGACCTTGCTCTTTACTTTAAATGTCCCTGTTGATACGGTTGAACGTTTTTCATCAGACCTCATTTTTTTAGAGCAGTTTTAGTTTTACCACAAACTATACGTCTGAATTTCCTTACCTACAAAGGAAGGATGGTCTTGATGTTTTTACGTGTTTTGTACGTGACATGTGAGAATGTATCCATCCGTATAGATACACCCACCAGGAAAAGTGTGGTGAATAGAAACACCACACGTCTCTGTCAAACCTACTTTAAAAATAGAAGATTTCATGCAATGCACAAAGTTCTCCGGCACCTCAAAGAGCACGTCTGCACTATGTTCGCATTAAGTGCAGAAGGGGAAATAATCATCTGCATGAGAGGTTGCATTCTATATAATTACTGCAACTATCACAATTTCCTTCTAAAGTGGAAAAATAAGAAGATAATATTAAGAAACCAGGGGCTCCTGGGTGGTTTAGTCGGTTAGGCATCTGACTTCAGCTCAGGTCATGATCTCTGTGAATTCGAACCCCGTGTCAGGCTCTGTGCTGACAGCTCAGAGCCTGGAGCCTGCTTTGGATTCTGTGTCTCCCTCTCTCTTTCCCTCCCCTGTTCATGACTCTGTCTGTCTGTCTCTCTGTCTCTCTCTCTCAAAAGTAAATAAAGATTTAGAAAAAAGAAACTAATTTAATCGCTTTTTGCAAATATTAAAATGATAAAATCTTACAAATTACTGTTTTCATTAAATTTTATGGCATGATCCTATAACATTCATTGAATAAATTACAGGCACACATAAATAACCTTATAACTTAAGATTATTTCTATCTGAACAAATGTGCAGGTACACTGAACTTATTAATTCATTTAATAACATAATTTCTTATAAACAAATACCTCCCATTATATTTAAAAATCAGAGGGGGCGCCTGGGTGGCTCAGTTGGTTAAGCATCTGACTTCGGCTCAGGTCATCGCGATCTGTGGGTTCGAGCCTCGTGTCGGGCTCTGTGCTGACAGCTCAGAGCCTGAAGCCTGTTTCAGATTCTGTGTCTCCCTCTTTCTCTGACCCTCCCCTGTTCATGCTCTCTCTCTCTCTCTCTGTCTCAAAAATAAATAAATGTTAAAAAAAAAAATTAAAAATCAGATAATGACCATTTAAGATTAGATCATCTGTATTGCAGTATCTTTTTAAAATCTACAATGTTAAGAAAGAAAAATGCAAATAAACTTACATTTGCATTTAGAATTGTCATATTACTAGTGATGTGAACTTAGGCACTTTACATATAACTGAGACCCAGAAGTAAACCCTCAGACATTTCTTAGGTTTATTTTATTGTATTAGGTAGGAGTGCTTGATTCAGTGCTTGGAAGCTAGTAGAAACCTGACCAGGCTTTGTCCCTCTTTCTTCAAGACTGATAAGCTTTTGAGAGCTCGGTGAATTAATCTTTAATTATATACAACAAACATTTATGTAACAAACATATACATACCACTTGTTATCACAGGATATTTTTGTAAGCACTTCATAAATATTAACTCGTTTCATCTTTAAAACAAACCAATTAGTAGGGTCTTCTTATTTTCTAGAATTAGAAACAGAGTCACACAGTTTAAGCCGATTGTCCAAGGGGTCATAGTTAATAAAGGAAAGGCTTGGCAATCAAGCTCAGGCAGCCTTCCTTCCAGAATAGTAAGTTCTACCAAAGACACGCTGCTATCTTTGCTTGAGCTACACAAAGGTGTGTTTGAGGGTGTATTTGAACATAATTTCAGTGGTCTGTCAAGGCTGCAGTGGCCTGAACCAGACTCTTTGGATCATGCTGACGTCCCAGAATTGGCCTGGGTTCTTGTAGAAAAAGTCAAGGTTAGCTGAACTACAGTCACGTTTTTAGTTGATTGGGAAAGAATTACAAGAAATATCAGGAGGAGGAAGTTTGATTTATTTACCCTCTTGTATTAAATTAAGCATTCGTTATGCTTATTTTCTTAACTTTAACAGCTTTAAGGTTTCACAACCTTTATCCAAGGCTTTCCTTGAGGCATCTTTAACCTCTTTGTTCCTTAGACTATAGATCAGGGGGTTCAACATCGGGATCACCACCGTGTAGAATACAGACGCCATTTTGTCCGTGTCCAGGGAGTGATTTGATTTGGGCTGTAGGTACATAAAGATCAAGGTGCCGTAGAAAATAGTGACAGTCACCATATGGGAGCCACAGGTGGAAATGGCCTTGCGTCGCCCCTGAGTAGAGCGGATCCTTAAGATGGCAGCAATGATAAAGATGTAGGAGGTGAGAACAATGGAAGAGGAGCAGATCATATCAAAACCAGCAAAGGCAAAGATCAGAATTTCCTTCACGTGTGTGTCTGAGCAGGACAGAGCCAAGAGAGGAAGGTCATCACAGTAGAAATGGTTAATTACATTGGGGCCACAGTAAGTTAGATGGAAGGTGATAATGGTATGGAATAGTGCAACCAGAAAGCTGTATATATATGGAACTGCCACTAATTGAATGCAGAGTCTTTTTGACATCAGGGTTGAATAGTGCAGGGGACTACAGATGGCCACATAGCGATCATAGGCCATAGAAGCCAACAGGAAACACTCGGTGATCATGAAGGTGAGAAAGCAGCCCAGTTGTGTTGCACAAGCATAGAAAGGAATAGTGTTGATTTCCACAACAAAATTCACCATCATCTTTGGTGTGATAGCAGAGGAGTAGCAAAGGTCAACAAAGGCCAAGTGACTGAGGAAATAATACATAGGCGAGTGGAGTCGAGCATCAATCCTGATTAAAGTTATCAACCCCAGGTTGCCCAGCACTGTGACCAGATAGATGATGAAAAACACCACAAAGCATGGGGCCTGAAGCTCTGGCTGGTCTGTGATTCCCTGGAGAATGAATTCAGTGACATGGGTGATATTGGTCTCAGCCATTTATTTAAGTGAATTTTACTGATTTCACTCCAAGTTGAAGAATAAAAATGGCACTTCTCATGGCCACTGCCACTGTTGGCAAAAGGTGATCGCTGGTGTCTTCTTGCCTTAAATCGTGTTGTCTTGTGGGCAAAAAGTACACCTTATATCTTGGATAACATGCAGAGGACTCTTGGCTCAGGGAGAGGAGTCCTTTACTCTCACAATAGCCTTCTTAAATGTTGTTTTGCCTTGTAATTTTAGAAAATATGGAAGGGTGCTGGTTAAAATTATAATGCTACCTGAAAGAAAACACTTGAGACAACAAACACTGACATTTCAGCATTTTTGCTGCCACTATCTTTTTTCTGTATTTATAAATATGGCAGCACAAAAATGTGTAACTCATAAATGAAGCTATTTTAACTTTTTTCAACATATTTGCATGTTTCCACAGGCTTAAAAACATCAAAATAATCTACTATGACTTACTTGCTTTCCTATATCCCCTCCTTCACTTACATAGACTAAGTACTTGAGGCTGTAGAAACTAGAAGAATATTAATCAGAAATATAGAAGAAACATGCAATTTTATTTGTATAGCAATTAGGGACTCATTATTTTTTTCCAATTCAAAATTCACAACATTCTAATGTTTCTTGTCCAAAGAATTAACATTAATTAAGTAGTCTATCATATAACTTGTTAAACTACAGGGAGATAGCCATCTTTCCCCATAAACATGTGTCTGTATACTCCAAGGGCTTAAAATATCAAAGCACTTACTCTAGTAGGTTCTAGACATATCAACAACATAGCCTAAGGAAATAATCAGCGGCAAGCAGAGTTTAATAGAAACATGTATAGCTAGGTGGAGTTCTTAATGCATGCTTCAGAATAATTGCAACTCTTTCTAGTTCTACCAGCCTTAAAAAGAGGACTAATCTCATTAAGCTCAATATTAGCCTATTTGAATTTAGTTTTGTCCTTTGCTTTATATTCTACAGAATGTAACTACAAAATATTAATAAAGAAAGGCACCTTGAGAAATTCATCATGTCTACTGCCTTCATATTTCAAATTTTATTTTTTTCTACTGTTATTATGTACCTGCTGCCACTGAAGGCTGTTCTTATCAGATACTCTATTTTTTGTCATACATGAATTAACTTATGCCAGTCTCTTGCTAATGCTATGACGAAGGTTCTATCCCAACATCCCTGATTGACATTTGCAAAAACCCAGGCTTATGGCTGTGGTCAGAGTAGGTGGTATAATGTGAGAGTGGCTGGGTTTGTTTGAAAGCAGAGCCCAGGGGGTGCCTGGGTGGCTCAGTAGGTTAAGCAGAGGACTCTTGATGTCGACTCAGGTCATGATCTCATGGTTGGAGAGATCAAGCCCCGTGTTGGGCTCTGTGCTGACAGCGTGGAGTCTGCTTGGGATTCTCTCCCCCCACCCCTTTCTCTGCCCCACTTCTCATTCACATGCATGCATGTGCTCTCTTCCTCTCTCTCTCAAAATAAATATAAACTTTAAAAAAAAAGCAGAGCCCATATTCCTAATTATCATGCTACACTGCCCAAAGTGCATGGCTTGCTCTTTTAGCTTTAATCACTAGGATAGAATTTTAAATCTGGAAGATGTATTCATTTTTCTGTAATATCAAACAGAATGTTTCAAACTTAGAGAAGACAAATACGAAAGTGGTATTTTTTTTGAAGAGTCCTGGGCTTTCTATGCAGTTTGCCAAAGTAAAGTTGCAGGAGTCTGAGCTTTTAAAAAGTTGTCAAGTAATGCTGTCCATTCTGCTAAATAACTGTTTCATTCAAGAATATTCAGAATTAAGGCCTCTCTTACTTGCTTATAGGGCTTGAACGCATTGAACGTTTTCTCACAAAGTCTTTTATTTCAATTCCATATGTGAAGTTATAATGTCAAACTTAATTGAAAATAATTATAAGACTGCCATGAGATGTATAAGTAAAGGAGACCTTCACTGAAAAAAATGGTGTCAGAGGAAAAGACCCATTTATAATTTGATAATATTTTACATAAAACAGCAAAGTCCATCTGTGCATTAGAATTTCTTATATCATTGCTTTTATTAACTTGATTGTAAAGTTTGTGGTGGTTACAAGGTGCATGTCAAATAAAATCAGAGGGAACCTTTTGAGAAGAAAAATACATCAATTAAAGCATTAAATATGGTGGTTATTTACTATTAATCAGAATATTTATGCACCACATTACTGCTAGAAGAACAAAGTTTACAGTGGAGGTGCCTATTAAGGAGGAGTTTTGGATTTCTAACTCAAGAAACTTAAATCACCTAGAAATAAAATTACTTATAAGCATCTGTTAAAGTTCTCATAAAATCCAGCATTTATGATTTTGTATCTACCTTAGAACTCTATGGATTATTTTATCAATCCCCCTAATTTTTCAAAAGTAATTATTTTTCTCATAGCTTCCAATTAGTCTCAGTAGGTTGTTCTGAAGCGACCACTATTTCAAAGTATTGCTAATATTTCTGTCATTTCCACATCTCTGGAATAGGGAAGTCCTCAAAATCATTGACGTATTTCACCTAAAGATTTATTTAAGAAGCGTTGTTGTTTCTTGTTTTATTGCATCCTTCCTGAAGTGGGTTTTTCCTGGAACTTTACAGCACATTGGAAACACCTATGAAGTTTTTAACTCAGTGCCCCGGTACCCCCCAGCAATTTAACCAGAACATTTGGGCCTTACCCAGGCATCAGCATTTGCAAAGCCCCCTAGGTGGTTCCAATGTACAGACATGTTTGGGAATAAGTAGCCTGAAGAACGAATTTGTTAGAATGGCCAGCAGAGATCAACCATTCTTTGAAACTTACTTTTACTTCTCTTTTGGGTTTGTTTGCCTGGCCTATGGCTGAATTAGTTTGAATACTAATGACTCCACCAATGCAGTGGAATTCAAATTGGAGTATGGCTGTTTCTACTGACATGAAAAGACTCACCAAGGGTTATGTGGGCAAGAATACTTTGAAGAAAATTAATTTACAGGTCCTCCATTTTTTTTTATCTGTTCCTTTCCAAATATCATTTGCCTGAGAAGGCACTCGTACTCTTGGTTTTTGTTTGTATCGTCCCTTTTCAAACCCCACACTTCTCACACTTGACAAATGAAAGGCATATCTCTCACCCATCTGGAATCCTATTATGTTTCCTGGCTCCAACATTTGGTCATTTAGATGATTCTTTTCAGATCAACCTATAAATATACCCCTGGTTCATTAATAAATTCAATTTCAAATGAAAATTAAATATATATTGAATAATTATCCACCAACAATGGACGTATATAGATGATTTTAATCATTTAATTGTGATAATAACTCAAATAGAAATATTTTACCACAATGACATGTAGAAGGTATAGAATCTATTATTACACAAATTAAATTCTAATCAGTGTGTGTATATTTGAATTTCAGAGAAGCAAAGCGAAGTAACCAGGGAAATAGTTACATTATAAAATATAATAAAATACATTATTATGGTGAAAATTGAATGGACAAATGAATTGAAAGAGAAAAAAAAAGAAATGCTCTATTCTCTCTAATTGTACAAAGGAGTCTCTGTGTTTTCAATGGATGATGACAATTATTGGTTACAATAATATTACACTATTTTTAATGAATTTAACTTTATATAGACATATATATGTATGTATGTAAAAATTCATATATATAAATATACAATGCCAATATTTATAATATAAAATTATCTTTTGTACTTATTTAAACTATTGGTGAAACATTTTAGGTGTTTACTTAACTATATATAATGAGGCAAATACTTTTTATTTTTAGTTATTTGAGTACGAAGATTAATCAGTAATAATCATTTTTATTTCTTTCTGGTAGTTGACTACTTTGTTAACAACTAGCAACTTCATTTATTTGATTCTCCATCATCTGTCTTTGTAGATTCTATTTTGCCCATCCGGTTTCTCAAAACACCGTTGCAAAACAAATTAAATATTTCCTTTATACTAATTCTTAAAGGCTTTGCCTTGCTTATTAAGGATTAGGGATGTATCTCTGACGTTCTACACAGGCTTTGGCAATTAACACAATGGCAAGCTTTGCACAGAGCAAGTGTGAAAAGAAGAAGGAAATAGTTACTGGGAAACATCTTCTTTCCTATCCACAGCTCTATTAGTCAATAAATTGACTTGATTTACTTGGTGTCTCATCTTATCCAGGTCCTGCTCCCTGCTTTATAAGGGTCGGTATAGCTTTTCCAAGCCAAGCATCCTTCGTCCTTCACCAAGCTTGGTTTCCTCCCCAGAGGTGACCATCTTGCAAAGGCACACTGCACACCATCAGTGTACTGGGCATACAGATGTACAGATTGGAGACATTGTGACTTCTTTAGCCATAAGATGCTCCCTCTGTGTATCCCAAAACACGTACAACTGACATGACATGACATGACAAGATGTGACGTGATGTGATGTGACATGACACGACATGAAAAAGGGTGAGGAAGCACTTGGTGTGAGTCTGACTGCCTTAAAGCCCTGCTTGAGGCCAAACACCTCTTCTGAGAAGGAATATTAGAAAAATGAAATACCAGGGGCACCTGGTTAAGCCAGGTTAAAGGTCCGACTCAGGTTCAGGTCACGATCTCACAGTTCAGGTCACGATCTCACAGTTCCTGGGTTCCAGCCCGGAGTCAGTCTCTGTGCTGACAGCTCACAGCCCAGAGCCTGTTTCAGATCCTGTCTCCCTCTCTCTCTCTCTGCCCTTCCCCCACTCACGTCCTGTCTTTCTCAAAAACAAATACACATTAAAAAAATTTAAAGTCAAATGAAATACTAGTGGATTTCTATTTTATTTCAAGTTTCAAAAATTACAGTGAGTATCCATTCTTTATTTAAAAGGGAAATTTTTACCATATATCTGGTGTTTTCCAAGAATAGAAAAACACTGTTACCATTACTTCAGTTTAGAAACATTCCTGGTCACCCACTCTTATAAGAGAATTTTAGACAGGAGAGCCACCTGCCTTTGTATCTCTCCTCGGTTGGCCATATAACAACTAGCTTTTACGAGTACTGCTGTAGAGGAGAGGGTGGTTCTAGATGACCTGGATAACTCAATATGAGGTCATTTAAGGAGTGTGTGTGTGAGAGAGAGAGACAGAGAGAGAGAGAGAGAGAGAAGGGAGACAGAGGGGGCAAGAGGGAAGGGCAGAGGGTTAGAGACAAAGTAGTATTTTAAGTACAAGTAGACATCCTTTAGAAAGTACTGGCAAACAGAGTATGGAACTAAGAAATGTAGTTAGGATGTTATAGGTGTTATCTCTAAAAGCATACTGATTCTGGGGCACCTGCATGGCTCAGGGTCGGTTAAGCATCCTACTCTTGACTTGGGCTCAGGTCATGGTTTTGTTGTTCATGAGTTCCAGCTGCATGTCTGGCTCTGCATTGACAGTTAGGAGCCTGCTTGGGATTCTCTCTCTCTCTCTCTCTCTTTCTGCCTCTCTCTCTCTCTCAAAATAAATAAATAAACTTAAAAAAATATATTGAAAGCAGATGGATTCCATCAGATACCACAGCTTGCAAAGGGGAGAGGTTCCTCACGGGAAGCTAGGTTATGGGTGGAAGGTTGGCAATTCGCTCCATGTACAAATTCCATGACTCACCTGCTTAGCCATGATCCTGGCTCTTAGTGAGTTCATTCTGAAGGTGTTTGGGTGATTTACTAGTTCCTGGATCCCTTCGGGTTTAAATTTGATCCTCTGGAGATATCAGAAAGCTGCAGTATTTATTTTCCTATTTTTCTCAAATTAAGATAAGCTGGACAAATTATATTGAGGAGTTAAAAAATGTTTAATTATCTGTATTCCTGAAGGAACAATTTCCATGAAGGTAAAGGTAGACTATACTACTAGAAACAACACAAAAAGACTGTAAACCTGGTTCATTTGAATAAAAATTCAAGTTTTTTGAGAGGAAAACATCAACCCTTAAATACTGAGTAACTCACTTATGAGACCTTGGACAATGTCCAAATTCTTTCTAAGCCTCAATTTCCTGAATTGTAACATTCAGTAAAAGTGGTCCATATTTTATGATTTTGTGAGTATTGAATAAATTACTGTATGGGAAGGACTCAGTAAACTCTATGGTAAATATTAAGTGTTCAAAAGATATTTCCTTTGAAAAGTAAGAGGAGACAAAAAAATAAATAACACCAAAATAACCCAAAAACCTACCTAAAAACTAGAACTGCTTTCACCATAGTTTCAGATTTTGTCTTTGTGAATCTATACAAGAAGGGAAATGTGTTTTTATGAATGGTGAAATTCAGTTTCTCACCAAATTTCAAACTAGAAAGCCATTTTCAAGTCTAATATACATCATGTTACTAGATACATGAGTGCATAATACAAAACTCATAGCAGAAGCCAAAACCACTGGAAAATCTGCCTACTGCTTCCAATTTGCCCCAATCATTTGCCCCTTCCAATCCAGCTTTGCCCCCCACCACTGAAGTCCGTTCTTTGTAGCTTGTCTGCCTATCATCTCACTGGTAAATACAACAGACGCTTTTCAACTCTTTGTCGGATTTCCTCTGAAATCTGAAAACGTTGTATATGGTCTCACTCCTTGTCATTTGTTAAGCCACACTTTTTTTTTCAGTTTTGTTTCTTTTTTTAATCATGGGAAAAACGCTTTTATATAAGATCAAACCCATAACAACATTGTAACTGCACAATACAGCACTGTCAGCTATAGACAAAATGTAGTACAGCAGAACTCTAGAACTTATTCATCTTACATAATTGACCTTTTCTATCCTTTAGCAATCAACTCTTATCTCCCCCACCCCCCTCCTTGGAAACCACCATTCTACTCTTTCTATGAGTCTGACTATGTCAGATACCTCATATCTAACATGAAGAATAGAATAATGCGGTACTCGTCCTTCTGTAACTGGCTTATTACACTTAGCATAATGCCTTCCAGGCTCATTCATGTTGGCACATATGCAGAATTACCTTCTTTATTAAGGCTGTGTGATATCCCATGGTAGATCCGTGCCACATTTTCTTTATTCATCACCCATCAGTGGGCATTCAAGTTGTTGCCACCATGTGACTACTGTGAATACTGATGCAAGGAACATGAGGACTCAGATATCTCTTGCAGATATTGATTTCAATTTTTGGGGAATACATATCCAGAAGTGAGACTAATGAATGATATAGTAGTTCTATTCCCACTTTTTGAGGAATCTCTATAATGTGGTCAAGAGCAGCGATACCATTTTGTATTCCTACCAATCATATACAAGGCAATTTCTCCACATCCTTACCAGCACCAACCCTTGCTTGCAATTTCTCAAGGCTTTACAACGAATTATTTGCATCATCCTTGATATAAATATTTGAGGTCATCTAATTTGACATGATCATTTAAACAGATGAGGAAACTAAGGCTCCTCGACCTTGAGTAATTCTGTCTCTCAGTTTCCCCCTAAGAGCAAATAAAAGAGCGTCACAGTCGTCATTAACAATAATATCCACAAACTCCTATTTAAGGTCACTTTTATTGCTCCAGACTCCACTCTGTGTATGTGTGTGTGTGTGTGTGTGTGTGTGTGTGTGTGTGTGTGACATATTTTATAAATATATTTTTATGTATTATATATAATTATATACAGCAGTACATTTACTTTTCACAACAATCCTGCGACATAAGTGCCATTATTATTCCCATTTTAGAATGAGGAAACCAGACTACAGAGATTGGGCACCTTGCTCAAGGTCACCCGTTAAGTGGAAAAGCCGTGTTTTGACTGGCTGTAGAGTCGTAACCACTAACTGACACTCCTCTTCCTTCCCTTCTCTGCTCTAAACACAACCAGAATGACTGCATCTTCCAGTCATGGGTGAGGGCTGGCTCTAACTGGATGCAGCCAAAAGGGAGTTGTGACAAGAGGTGAGACTGCACCAGGAGAGGAAGGGCAGGGCACTTGTCCCCTGCCCCTGCTCTCTCCTCGCTTTGGCACCATGTCTCAGACAGCAGATCAACCCTCTGTCCGGCTCCCTCCAGGAGCTCCATATCCACAACCTTGATCCCATCGGGCTCCTACATCTCCCAACGTCCCGTCAGACCTTTCGGTGGTGATGAGGTGGCACCGTTGTTAGGCTCTAGGCGCCTCACTAATCTTTCCTTATTGACGTCTCTTCATTTGAATTATATGGGTTGGTTCTCAAGATTCTGATCAACAATTCTCTAACTGCATTGCGATCAGGCTCATTTTGTGGTTGTTGTTTTTGAAAACTAAATGCTTTGGGAATTTGTTAGGAAGTAAGATCACGTCTATTTATTTAAGTGAGAGTGGGTACATTCTAAGACCTTTGGAAAAATCAAACACTTCGGCCAGGACTTAAAGAACAGATACGATTACCATTCTTAGAAATAGGGAAATGATCTGTGAGGTGCATGGATCTTAACCATCTGCTTAAGATATGAACTGTTTACATTTTATCCATGTAATCAAAATTATTTATCTTAAGTGAGATCAGTGTAGATATGAGGAAGAAAAAACATCTCTTGACAACTGCTAGGTGAGCCCTGGTCTGGTGCTAAAAGTTAAGCTGTACTATCATATCAATAATATTATTAATAATAATATTGCTAATAAATTAATATCAATAATACCAATAATTTCACAGAACACCAACATGACAAAAGTTTACTTGGTAACAGTAATGAAGCAAGACAAAAACAGGGTCACTCAGTAATAGTGTCAGAGATCTAGACAAAATCAAGAACACTGTTTAGACCACAAAAATGGTCCAACATTCTTTTCCTCTGGCTACTGTAAGGGACTGTTGCTTCATTACCAATTAAAGCTTTATCCCTACTCCAATTTGTCCGTGTTCTATATAGGAACCATTAACGTACCAAATCATAAAAATGTGTCACTCCATGACAATACCCAATCCAGAGTGCCACCATGCTTTCTTGAACCCTACTCTAAATAACCTCATAGGATGCAATCCCATAGCAAGCTTGATTCCCGTGGTGTACAACGTCCATTGTTAAAACACACAAAAGTAACACAACTTTGACCAGAGATTGTTCCTGGTGATCTTTGCCTGGAGCACACTGACAGATGAAATGGAGTGAATTCTGGGATTTATTTATTTGGAAATAAAGATGTATTTATTTCCAAATAACTTTGGGGGCTAATGTATGAGGTAAGTAAGAAGTATGGATAACATATACCTGACCATTGGGCACCTGGGTGGCTCAGTCAGTTAAGCGGCTGACTTTGACTCAGGTAATGATCTCATGGTTGGTGAGTTCAAGCCCCATATTGGCCTCGCAAAGCCCACTTCAGATCCTCTGTCTCCTCTCTCTCTGCCCACCCCCACTCTCTCTCTCTAAAAAATAAACATTTCATATATATATATATATATATATATATATATATATATATATACCTTATCATGAATGGAGACACTGAAGCTGGACAATTGTTATTGGGGTAAGGATTATTGTATCAAATCTTCTAATTCTGTATATGTTTGAAAATGTCCATAATAAAAATGGTTATTAATAATAATTAGTCCATTTACTGAAGGGAGAAAAATGTTTTAAAAGTTGTAAGTAGTCATATTAGTTGGGAGGGTTAAAATATCAGTACACATCTATTAAAAATATGATCATAGGGGTGCCTGGGTAGCTCAATTGGTTAAGCTTCCAACTCTTGATTTCAGCTCAGGTCATGATCTCAAGTTCATGGGCTTGAGCCCCTTATGGGGCTCTGCACTGAGAGCATCTAACCAGCTTGAGATTCTCTCTATCCCTCTGTCTACCCCTCCCCCACTCACACTCTCTCTGTCTCTTTGAAGTACTATCACAGAGGCCAAAAAATCTGTAGAATGGAAAGATAGCAGACATAGATTTTTTTTTTAAAGAAAGAAATAAAAATATGTTTCACAAATAATGTGATCAGTAAAACCCAAGGAAATCAGTGAATTGGAATAATAAAATTTCACCAGAAATAGCACCTTTATATACTAGAAATGTGAAAAACACAATAGGAAAAGATTTATGAACAATATTGTGAGGTGTATTATATATGTGTGTATTAGACTAATACATACATTAAAAATATTCAAATAAAAAATCACTAAGGAAATACAATTTTTGCCTTAGAAATAATAATAATCTCCGATATTGTTTCTTTTCTCTTAGATCATTTTTTCTAATAGTTCCATTATTTACTAAAAATTATTAAAATTATTTATTTTTTTATATTATTTTCCAAGTAGCTTAGAGTCCAATGAGAGAGACAGACATGGAAAATCTATATTATGATGTAGCATGAAAAATACAATAGTGACATAAAGAAGAAATAGAGTATCCTGCAAAATGATCATTCAACAATCTTCCCCCTTTGGGGAGAATCAGGTAAAGAGAAAATTGTGAATTGCCTGAAAATTTTACCGAGATGTTAACTGTGACGTTGTACTAGGAAGGTGAGAAGGTATTAGCCATTACAGAGAGGAAAAGCTGTGGGAAAGTATTTCAGTGACGCAGGATATGCAGAGACAAGATGTGCAGCCACAGTCAAAGAAGGAGAGGCATTTTATAGTGGACAGTGAGAGAGAAAAAGCAGGGGAAATTAGAAAAGACATCCAGGGCCATGAACACAGAACATTGTAGATCATAATAAACAGTTTTGCCTAAACCTCATAATAGAAACGATAGAAATGTCTTCTATACAAGATTGATATATCAGATGCATTTCAAAAGCTCCCTCAAAAAAAAAAAAAACATAATGGCTTAACATTATGGAATTACATGCAATGAATTTGAAAGAGACTGATATGTAGAAACATTAAAGCTTGTGGAATTTGAAATAAATAAAAAAGAAAACTACATGTTGCAGCTGATGTGTACACCTTGAAAAATGAGAGAATTTAGGAGTGTGATTGATAGTTTACTATTCCCTGGGACTGATGCAAAATCCATTGTTTGAGTGAGATTCTTGTTTGGGGGAGAATAAGAATTTCTTTTTGATCACTATGTATGTGGATCTTTTTAGTACCTTGCCAGGCACATAATAAGCACCAACAAATTCTCGTCACTGTTATTATTATGATCATTATCATGCTACTCATAACCATTGCAACATCACCAACTTGGCAGTTTGCAAAGCAATTTAATAGCCATTATGAGTTAACGCCCCAAAGTAGCCCTGTGCGACGTTAGTATTTTCATTTCTTAATTTAGGTTCAGAATTTATTTCCTTCCCAAGAGCACACAGGTAGGTAGTAGTAGAAAGGTGTGTGTGCAAACCTAGATCTGGCTTCACATCCCCTTTTCTTCCCCCTACACTACTTCGTCTCCCGGAGGAGGGTGGTTTAAGGTAGAGGAAATGGCCATCCCTGAGGAATCAGATGATTAATTTCACACACTCACACTAAACTGTAGATTCATTCATCCTAAGCTGAAACTTTAAGTTTGCTGAGGTGGGTTTCAATTAAAACGTCCCCATGAAAAAGCTGAAAACCTAGTCATTTTAATAAGGCCCCTTGAAACTGATTAGCAAGTAGTCTACTTGAAGCAATGCCCGTAGGGAATTGATTGCAACGAAGAGTTTTATAATAAGACACAGAGAGACCGTTTCATCATCAACGCTGAAGCAAACTCTGACTTGGTTTTTTTTTCTTAATGACCACCAATTATTGAATTAAAATCACCAGATGAACAATGGTGGTGACAGAAGCTGACATTTTTCTTGACTTCTCAGATATGCAGAACCTTTGTAGCCTGAGTAAAAATGGAAATGCTAACTAATGGCTTTCATATTCTGTAGTAGGGAGGGCAGTAGGCCCTCTGGAACTTCTCGATCCTGTCAAGATACTGCATAGCCACCAGGAACACATAACTTGGAAACATAATCAGTAATGGAAATCGTTCAAGTTCCATGTCAAACTATTACTTTTTTCACAATTCCCATTTTGACATGTGCTGTGACCAGACGGTCCTGCTAGAATGCACTAAAGGAAAATAATGGCTATTAAATCCTTCAGTGAACAAAGAAAGCCAAAAGAGTCTGCGAGGCAAAAGCCTACTCAAAAGAAGAGAAGATAGAAACATGAAATAGAAAACATGCATACTAGCGGTGAAGTGTGGGATATGAGACACGTGCACACTTAGGATGCAAGTGACCGTCTCTGAGCTGCAATAATTAGGTGAAGCCTTGGTTTCTGCAAACCTTCTGAATGTGCATTATAGGCTGAGCTATGAGAAGATACTCAGGGCTATGTCTGATCATTTTCTAGAAACAGAACAGGACCCAAAAACCTCATCACAATGCAAACATTATATTGAAAGGTATCAAACAGTCACTCCATGAAAAACAAATAAACGTGCTTGGAGGAATAAATCAAATTTGAGCTTTAAAAGTATCAGGCAAGGGGCACCTGACCTGGGTGGTTCAGTTGGTTAAGTATCTGACTCTTGAATTTGGCTCAGGTCATGATCCCAGGGTCATGGGATTGAGCCCGAGGGCACTGAGGGTGGAGGCTGCTTAAGACCCTCTCTCTCTCTCTCTCTCTCTTTGCTCCTCTCTCCCCTCTTGCACGCACGCATGCTCTCTCTCTCTAAAAAATAAAAAAAATAATAATAAAAAATACAAGTATCAGGGGAATAACAGCATAAGTGTGTGTATTTAAATAAAAACTGAAAAAAAAAATGAAAGACATGTGGAAGATTATTAAGTGCCAAACTGGGTAAAGAAAAAAAAAAAAGCCTTATGTAAATTGTTAGTGATTAAAAATACAAGGAAAAAAAGAACAAAACAGAAGTCTTGTTTTAGCTGTTTTTTCTTTTTCTGTAGTTCCTGACAAAAATGGGGACCTAATAAAGTATTATTGAACAATATAAATAAATCTCTTGGAAAATTTTTGGCAACTTGACTCCAGAAGTGGCAAGCTTATAATTTTAAAATGGTGTTTCCTCTTTTATTATATTTATTTAATCATTAGATTAAATAATGGATCTTATTGGTAAGTAATTGGATTTTACTCTGGTAAGATATAAATTTCTAATATTTAAATATTATTAAATATTTAAAATATAAATGACTAATTTACATTTTACCAATGATTAAATAAATAAATAAATAAATATAGAGTAAAAACCTCGATTTGTGAGCACAATTTGTTCCAGAAATGAGCTTATAATCCAAAGCACTTGTATATCAAAGAGAATTTCGAGAACCATTGGCTCAGTTGTGATCATGTGACATTCGGCATCACGTACTACTTGTATCACATGACATCGCTTATTTATCAAATTAAAATTTATTAGAAACGTTTGCTTGTCCTGCAGAATACTTGCAGGTGCAATTCAAGGTTTTAATCCATATTTATTTAATCATAAAAGAGAAAACACCATTTGTAAGGAGTGAATCAGGCAAAGTGATATATATATATATATATATGTAATTATTAATGTTAGTGCAGAAACAATACAGCAGTGTTGGGAATCAAATTTGTTGAGTCTCTACTTAGTATCAGAAACTACAGATAAAGAGACCCGAATCTGCCCACACAATAAATAACAAAGAGATGACAAACTAACCAAGTAAAAATATTGTACATGATATTGAGAAAAATAAAGTAAATTGAGGAAAGGCAGCAGTAGTCGTGTCAATGTTTATAAAGCACATATGCTAATCCAAACACGATTCTAGGTCTTTTCACACTTTTATTCATTTAATTCTCAAGCAGCAGTTGAGGCAACTACTATTACCATTACATTTACATTTATTTGTTTGGGGAGAGAGAGAATCCCAAGCAGGCTCCACACTGTCAGTTCAGAGCCCTACACAGGGCTCAAACTCAGGAACCATAAGACCATGATCCGAGCCAAAATTAAGAGTCAGATGCTTAACCAACTGAATTACCCAGGCATCCCACTATTTTTGTTTCGAAGATGATGAAAACAAGACCCAGGATGTTACATGACCAGGTACTATAATGGCAGATTGAAGAGTTTAAGACCCAGATAATCTGGTTCCAGTGTTCTCACACTTTACCACTGTGAAGGAGTGGAGGAGCAAGGCATCTAAAAGCACTATAATACTGGAATAAAAACAAATTCCTAAGGCTGGTGTGACCTGGGGTATTCCAAGCCAGTGTGGACAGAAAGACAGGAAGGGGATATAGGGATTAACATAGCTGAGGTTCAGAAAGCCAACAACGGCCAGATCATTCCTAGTCTTGTACACCCGTGTAAGAATTTTGGGTTTTACTCCAGGTGAAATGGGCAACCATTGCAGGATTATGTGCCAGGGAGTAAAAGCGCATGGGATACTATTTAGAATAATTACTGTGTTGAAACACAACTGTAGAGGGAAAGGGAGATGGATGAGATGATGGAAGGGTAGAGTAACACAGTGGTTGGTAAAAAGATGCTGGATACAGTGAATGTAACAGCAACTAGAATTCCTATCAGATTGGAGTAGGATAGGAGCAAGAGGAGTCAAGGGTCACTCCAAGGATTTTTGCCTGGAGCAGCTAGAGAGAGAGAGAGAGAGAGAGAGAGAGAGAGAGAGAGAGAGTTGAAATAAGAAGAGCTATAGAGGAGAAGTCTTGTGGTGGAACTCAGTTTTGGACAATAAACCCGAGATGCTTGTACACATCCAAGTAAAGATGTCAGGTAGGCTGCTGAATGTTTGAATCTAGAAATCAGAGGAGTGTACTGGGATGAAGACTCACACTGGGAGTCACTGACATACGGACACTCTTAGATGGAATAAGGCTGATGAAATTGGCAAGTAAAGGAAAATGTATAGATATAAACAGACAAAATGGCAAAGAACTGAACTTGTGACTTGCCAACACAGAGAGGTGAAGGTGACAAGGAGGAACCAGCCAGCCAGAGAAAGAACATCCAGGAGGAATATCAGAGGATATGGGAAACCAAGTGAAGAAAGCTAATCCAGGAATCATCAATTTGGCAAATATTGTTGATAAAAGTTGTTAACTACATAATATACTCTTGTTAAGGGGATTTTGGAAAGAATAATGGGGTGAAAGTCTACTGGAATGATTTGGAGAGAAGTAGGAGGATATAAATTGCAGGCCAGGGGCGCCTGGGTGGCGCAGTCGGTTAAGCGTCCGACTTCAGCCAGGTCACGATCTCGCGGTCCGTGAGTTCGAGCCCCGCGTCGGGCTCTGGGCTGATGGCTCGGAGCCTGGAGCCTGTTTCCGATTCTGTGTCTCCCTCTCTCTCTGCCCCTCCCCTGTTCATGCTCTGTCTCTCTCTGTCCCAAAAAATAAATAAACGTTGAAAAAAAAATTAAAAAAAAAAAATTGCAGGCAATGTGTAAACACAAACAGCTTTCTAAGGAACACTGCCAGGAAAAAGAAAAAAAAAAAAAAAAAGCAATAAGCAAAAAGTTTTAAACTAGACATATCCTGTTATTCAGCATTTCTATTTTTTATCATTCTACCCTAAAATACTGGATCATTCTAAACAAATTTTGAATAAAAGAATTATTATTTTACTAATTAAAAATCATAAACTGTATAAATAGGAAGTGTTATATATATATATAGCAGAAAACATGCTTTGGGAAGAAATTTGAATAGTATGTAAAATCCTGATGCACTGCTGGTAAAAAATGGTAATTATATGTAGTAAATTGTCATGCACTCTATGACTCCAATTTAGTAAAATACATAAAAATATAAAGAAAAAAGTAAAGCAAAAGTCTCCCTAAACTTGAAGAACAGTTACCTCTGGTAGATGATATATATTTATATGTGACTTTTTCTTTTATTAAAAAACATTTTTAATGTTTATTTATTTTTGAGAGAAAGAAAGAGAGAGAGAGAGAGAGAGAGAGAGAGAGAGCGAGCATGAGTGGGGGAGAGGCAGAGAGAGAGGGAGACAGAATCCGAAGCAGGCTCCAGGCTCTGAGCTGTCAGTGCAGAACCCCATGCAGAGCTTGAACCCACGAACCATGAGATCATGACCTGAGCCAAAGTCAGCCCCTTAACCAATTGAGTCACCCAGACACCCCGACATGTGTTTATTTTTGTATTTGTATGTATATCTTCCTACATGTAAAATTTCACAATCAGCATATATATGCATGTACTTTATATTATGCAAAAGATTTTCTTTTTTCTTTTTTTTTTAAAGAAAGTATATATAAAATATTTTTGATAGGTTTCTAAAACTCTAAGATCTTTACTATAATCAGAAGCTGGTTGATTTTATTTCATTGTTTTAGTAAATAAAATGATATTTTCAAATTGTAAATTAATAAGAAAGACATGGATTATTCAATTAAATAACATCAGGGCAATTAACTATTTGGACAACCTATTAGCTCAGGTTCTTGCCTCAGGTCATCAACTAATTAATGCTACATGACCTTAAAAAATTAAATGTCAACTCCCCAAAATATAAATAAAGAGGGTTTGTTATTATTTCAATGCCTATGCTCAGCAAAGAAAAAATAAACAGAATTGTTTGCTTAAACACTTAAAACATCTGGGTGTAAAACACATTCAGTTAGATAAGACAAATGATTAAATCAGAATCCCTCTAAGGTCACACGGACAGGAAGGGACAATTATAAATAAATGATGAAAATATTTCGGAAATGGTGGTGAGCTTTCAACTGCTTGCCATTTGGTTTTGATTTTCTTTGTTTTGTTTATACAAATTAGATTGGACATAGGTAACCAAAGACTAGTGATTTCATGGTGAGATCATTCTAGTTTGAATATGAACTAATGCTAACTTTGTTTTTATGGACTAATCTTTTTCTAATTAGAACTTTGTAATCGTAGTTGTCCCCTGGAGGGTCAGTGACCCTAGGGAAGTCATGTCTGGGGAAAACTGGGAATTAACTCTCTAAGGAAAAAAGACTGTTGTCTAAAGGCCTATATCACACATTCACATACCCTTCCTATCTGAGCATCATTGAAAGGAGGCTTCTGCAAAAACCTTCAGGGGAAGATTTTTTTCTACAACTAGGTAGGTTAAATAGGTACAGTTGGTCATTTGCACAGACTTCCTTCCCCAAGTCATCCAGTTTTCCCCACTAAAAAGAAAGTGGATGACCCTATCTAATTCTGCTCCAACTGGATGAAGCTGGCATTTATACACAAGAATGAGTGAAATAACCCTCCTAACACTCCCAAAATAAATGTATTTATTTATTTATCCCCCTCAATAGCTCCCTGAGACTCAGGCTTCCTTTCAAAGAAAACATGTTTTATCTGCTGATAAAATTTCAGAAACCAGTCTCTGTAGAAGACAAGCATTTGTGGGTGAGAATTGCCTTTCTCTTAGGAGAAAAAAAAAAATGTGTATCAAAAAGACATTCATAAGTGAAGGTAATACATAAAAACGGGAGTGGGCCTTTTCAAAATTTGAAATTGATGGAAGTGTGGGTTTTGAAGGTCCCCCCCCTTTTTTTTTTAATGGATGTACAAGGAAAGAAAATCAGCCTGATTCCAGTATGTGTGTGCAAAAAAAAGTAACCCAATACCAAAACTTACACCTCTCAAACATCAAAGGCATCCCATGTCTCGAAGTGGGGAATGCTGACCATATCTGTCCACATCTGTACTTTCTCTTTTCCTTTTTTTACAATTTGTTTCTTTGTTTGTTTATGGAGGGAGGGGATGCGCAAGGAGAAAGGGAGAGAGAGAATCCCAAGCAGGCCCCGCAATGCGGGCTCAATCTCATGAGCCATGAGATCATGTCCTGAGCCAAAATCAAGAGTTGGACGCTTAATCGACTGAGCCACCCAGGTGCCCTTTCCACTTTTCCTTTTGTTCCACATCTAGAACAGGGAACTCTAGCACTAACAGCTGTGGTAAGACGCCAGCTCAGAAAGGCAAGCCAATTCAAAAATTCTGTCCAAAAACACCTCTCACAAGGTGAGTTTTTCTTCTACGGAGGAGAAAGTAAATGGATGAGACAGAAAACTGCTTTCATGTCAGATATTATGTATGCAGGTATGTATGTGTTGTGTGTGTTTGTAGGCATACATATATATGTGTTTATCTACATCTGTACACATTACATATATGTCTGTATGAATGCATATATGTATTTGTGTGTATATATATGTGTGTATGCATACATATACATTTAATTTGGAGAATGTATTAGGTATCATTTACAGTATTAAGCTGAATTAATAAATGAAGAAGATAAAATTTGAAAGGCTATTTTTCTGTCCACTCATACAAAACTGTTACAAAAAAGCTTCTCTTGGGTTAATGTGTTTGGGGAGGAAAGGAGATTATTCTATTTCCCACACTTTTGTGTGTTTTAGCTTCAGAATGTACAGTTCATTGAGGTGAAATATGAGGAGAAATAAACACATCCCATTTCAAATCTCCTTTCTAGCTATCATAATTTTATGAGAACAAAAATTGAAGGCCCATTAGAATTAAAGAATTAATCTTATTTCTTTGTATGTGACTCATCTATGGTTATCATAACTTATGTGGTGTGGTTATTGGGAGTTATATGCCTCTTTCCACCTCTGAGACTGTGAATGCCAACTTTAATTTTGGGAGGAAAATGAAAGATGAAAAATTCTCACCGTATTAAATACATACCTACCTACATACATACATACATACATACATACATATAATTTTTTCTTTGTTATTTTTTTGCCATCAATTGATTTTTTTTATTGGCCCTCATTCTTTGGTCTCATAAAATTATGATAGCTAGAAAGGAGAGTTCGAAATGGGATGTGTTTACTTGTTCTCATATTCCACCTCAATGAACTATAATTTCTGAAGCTAAAACATAAGAGTTGGCATCTGGTGACAATTCCTTGACCTAATAACTTGTCTCTGACTCTATTTTGTCTTTTTTCAGCAGCCAAGAGACTGGAATAAATGGTTGAAAGGAATAACACCAGGGTGACAGAATTCATTCTTTTGGGCTTTTCTGTCCATAGAGAGATTGAAATCACTCTCTTTTTTCTCATTTCAGTAGTGTATACTCTAACTTTGGTAGGGAACCTTGGGATGATTTCATTAATACGATTGGATTCTCGACTTCACACACCCATGTACTTTTTTCTCAGCAATCTGGCCTTTGTAGACCTCTGTTACTCTTCATCAATAGCCCCCAAGTTCCTGCAGACCCTCCTGACCAAGCACAGGTCTATACCTTTCTATGCATGTGCAACACAGTTGGGCTTTTTCCTGAACTTCTTGATTTCAGAGATGCTCCTTCTTGCAGTGATGGCTTATGACCGCTATGTGGCCATCTGCAATCCTCTTCTCTACATGGTGAGCATGTCCCCAAAAGTGTGTATGCAACTAGTAACAGGCCCCTACTTATACAGCTTTTCTGTTGCTTTGCTCCACACAACCGTTACTTTCCAACTGATTTATTGTGGCCCAAATATCATCAATCACTTTTATTGTGATGATGTCCCTTTGATGGCCCTCGCCTGCTCAGACACCAGTCTCAAAGAAATCTTGATTTTCATCTTTGCGGGTTTCAACATGATCAGCTCTTTGACCACTGTTCTTATTTCTTACTTATACATCGTGGCTGCCATCTTGAAAATCCAATCTACAGAAGGAAGGTTCAGAGCTTTCTCAACCTGTGCATATCATCTGACTGCTGTGACTATATTCTATGGGACTCTGATCTTCATGTATCTGCAGCCAAAATCAAACCATTCCCTTGACACAGACAAAATGGCCTCTGTGTTCTACACAATTGTAATTCCTATGCTGAACCCAATGATCTATAGCTTGAGGAACAAAGAGGTGAAAAATGCCTTGAGGAAGTTAATTGACAAATGTTATATCCTGCTTCTAACAAACTTTAAAAAATGACTCGGGGCAGTGTCTGACTTGGGGTACTGCCACATGTAGATATATTGTTTTTATAATCTTTTCAGTCTCTTGATGGAGTAAGTTCATTTTTATCATCCTTTATGGGAGTAAAATTATTTTGTACATGAATTCCATTTTTAATACCGTCTTTACTAAGATGAAATATTTAAAGGAGTAGAATTTAGACTTCTAGTAAATTCCAACTGTTTAGGTGTAGGACACTGAGAGCCCTTCCTGTTCCACTGATAGTAAGAATCAACAGTTTCTTTCAAAAGTGTTTCTGCTTTGTATACTGGTGGAGGACCGAGAAAGGGGCAAGGAAGGGAGTGAAGTAAATCTTTTGTCCATCCCCATGTCATTTTGTGCAAAAGCCTGTCCCCAACTGTATCTGGTCTGCTAACCATCACTCCTCACTCTGCCTCTGACTACCACTGGTTCACTACTGGCCATTCCCTGGTATGACACAATTATCATGCCCTTTGAAAAGATGCCATTTTTTGCTATGTAAATCTGTGGATCAAGAGTACCTTTTAGAAAGCTATACTCCCCTTGGTAACCCTATCAAAGCAAAAATGTAGACCTATCCCGAAATTCCCTAAGCAAAGCTGTACTTTCCAAAGTTTCTCTGAAGTTGTGGGGATATGGGGACTTTACAAAGTGCTGGGGGACAGGCAGGGGTAGCTTAAAACAACATGATAATTATGGTTGTTGTCACATTTCAAGAATATAGCTCTATGTTGGGTTGATTATGTATAAAGCAAAATAATCCAAAACCACTTAAACTGTCAACTGTAATGTCATAGATTTGTGGGTTTTTTTTTTTTTTCACTCAAAAATTCAAATGTATAATGTCTACTGTCTGCTTCATATTGCGAGCTAAAACAAACACATTCCCTGCCTGATAGGGCTGAACAGTCTGGTACAGGAGACAAACGTCAATCAAATAACTACAAAAACAAATGTTTAATTCTGATATGAGTTCGGCTCAGAGGGAGTCAAAGGATCAGAAAAAAAAAGGTGATTAAGTCCATTAATGCGCAACCAAGGCAAAATTCCAGCAGCATGAGCAAGTAGCCATAAGTGCCTTGAGAGGTCTGTTAAGTGTGGGAGCATTGTATTCATGTTCTCCTTGGAAAATAAGGGCACATGTAGGATAAGAAGGTCCCAGTAGGGAAAACAAGTATTCTAAGCCTGTTAAAAAGAAATAAAGGACACATGATCAGTCCTGATTGTTTTTGGCGAAGCCCACCAGACTCCAGTACAAAAATCTCTTCCACTTTGCTAGTCTGCAGTATGTTATGACATGTTTGGGTCTGGCTCAGACATATAGTTTAGGCTTTCATTCTGGCATGCTCGATACCCAGGATTTGGTGGGATGAATTTATCTTCTACAATGTATCGCTCTCGTCCGATACAACCTCCATAACTACTCTGAATGGTAGTGGCGGCGGTGGTGGAGGGAGAGTGGAGTGAAGGAATGAGTGAGTAAACAAAAGAAGCGCAGTATAGACTGCTTTCCTACCTACAAAAGCCCTGTCCCCTCTGAAAATCTCCTTCACAGAGGCGGAATGTGACAACGGTCATTGCACTAGTAGACCTACCCCATAAGCACAGTACCTGGGAGTGATCACATGACTGAGGATAAGCCAACCAGATGTCTTTCAAGGGACTTTGACATAATTCTGTAATTCCAGTGAGAGTCAACTGATCACTTAATCTTAGGTTAAGTGAATTCTGGAGCTGGGGTTGCCAGTGTGACTTCCCCATGCACTGAGAAACAGAAAACTGGTCTATAGAGAAAGAAAAATAAGAAATCCAAACAAGAGAAATCTTTGTTCTTATCTTTCAAGGCCCAAGTACTTGTTTTTTGTGAAACCTGGTTACATTCTCTGCTCTTGAGTTTCATAAAATACCATGGTGATTTTACTTAAAAACAAAACACACTTCCTTGTTATTTATTTTCATTAAGATACTTTGGGTGGTTTCTGTGGCTTTAAACTGAAACAATTTTTTTTTTATAAGTGTTAATTCCTAACCTTGGGAGTTTCCTTGGTGAAATCTGAAACTGGCCCCATTACACAAGGGCAAAAAGAGACCAAAGAAAGAGGCAGAGCACCTCAGATGGGTAAGTGTCACTTTTATACAAGGAAACTTACATGTGAGGCTTGTCTTGGGTGGCCATAAGACAAGTAAATGTCCACTGTCACCTGCCACAATCTTAAAAGTTTCTGTGGAGGCCTTAATGGGTTTCAGTCATGTATGTGTTGAGATGGTCTTCAACAACAACTTGCTCTTTCCAGTCTGTATCCTTGAAAATGATTCCTACTGTGGGAGAACCTTCCAAGGACAGGAGAAGGAGTGAGGAGCCTCCCATGGCCCAGGTCCAGCTCAATGATCAACTGGCGGTCGTGTCCTCTCAATGACCTCCCCCATTTACTCTAAATAAATCAGTCTGCTGAATTATAAGACTGTGCCTTTCTGACCTATGTACTGTAGCATGTGTTAGAATGGATCTAATGGCCCAGGCAATATATTTTGTTCATTCAATAATGAAGTTAGGAACAATTAACGGTGAATAAAGTGAACAAACAACAAACAAAATGAAGTTCGTTATCAAATGAACAAAATAAAGCCAAGGTAACATATGAGTGCTTACCTTCCATGAGCTGATTCCCCTTTTTATTCTCTGTCATCCCTGTTTTCATCTCAAGAGCCTTGCGATTCGAACCAAGGCATGACCCGAAATCAAAATCTGTCAGCCTTCAAGCTAGAGAATCTTAGTAAAACAATAGTTACTTCCTGGAATATTATGGGCTTCAAACCTGTTTTACCATTTGTAACTGACATTGGATAATATCCCTGACTTCTATCAAACAGGCTTCTCAGAACCTTAAGATGAAAAGTTGCTTTAACATTTTTAAGTTCTGACTTCATGGTGCTTATGAAACTCAGAAACTCAGAGCTGGTTTTGTCCTAAGGCAGATGTCCTAAGGCATTGTTCATTGAACAATGTGGGAAGCATACTGGATACCTGAGTTCTTTCCAGTGCTGTTCGAATATTATATGACTAAAATTAAAGAATGGTATAACTACAGATTTACTGGATTTTGTCTTATTTGAACAACTTAAAAAAAAAGAAATCGGTGATAACAAGATTAACTTAAGTTATCCCAAGTTATCTTAGTACAGATTTCATAGTTAAGTTTAGACTTGAGATTTATGTGAAAATATCAATACTGTCATATTAAGGTACATGTTTTTAAAATTATTTTTATATTTGCCTCATACAACCCAACACCATTATTAAAACGGCCATAATGTGTTCTAAGTGACTGTAAATGGTACAGATTCTGGAGAGAAAGCAATAAATTAGAATTATGACTTTCAAACTCTTAAACTTTTGGAGGGGAGGATGCGACAGCCGAGAAATTAATCTTGGGAATTATGACTCTCAATTGTCAAGGGCAAGAACTCAACGGAGGGAGATATCTTTGTTGTTGGTTTCGTTTTGGTTGTTATAATATTAAATAGCTAAAACCTTGTACAGTGAACTGGAGAGTGGGAGAGAACTCATAACAACGAAAGAGTTTTTTTGTTTTGTTTTGTTTTTTCCACAAGCAGTAAGAGCTCAACCTGAGACTGGCAATGTGAGGAGAATTTAAAGGTGAGTGAATCATTGCAAAGAAGCTGCCCCATCCTCTGGGTAGCATACCAGATTCGGGTGAGGTTGCTACAAAAACACACAGCTACTGAGGCTAAGTTCAGTGAGTTTGAAGCGCTCCCAGAGCAGAAAGGATGATAGCTTACCTTCCCAGGGTAGAGCCTGGGAGACTAAAAAAAGCCTCATAGAAAAAACAGAGTCCCAACACGGCAGCAACAAAACATAGAGTTTTTTCAGTCCGCCTTAACAAAGTACCACAACCTAAGTGGCTTAAAACAATAAAAATTTATTTCTTACCGTTCTGGAATCTAAAGTCTGAAATCAAGGAATCGGCAGGGCCTTGCTCCCAGGAAGTTCTGAGGGAGGATCTGTTCTTGCCTCTTGCTTCTTCTAGTAGCCCCAGTGTTTCTTGACTTGTGGCCGCATCACTCCAATCTCTGCCTCTCTTCATATGGCCATCTTCTGTCTATGCCTGTGTCCGTATTTCCTTCTTATAAGGATACCAGTCATACCGGATTAAGGGTCCACCCTACTCCAAGGTGACCATATCTTAGCTAATTATATATGTAGTGACCCTATCTGCAAATGTTATTCTGAGGTACCTAAGATTAGGACAGCAACATATATTTTGGGGGAACACAATTCAATCCACAGTAAGTAACAGTATGTGTTGGCTAAAATGACTGATGGAAGATCACTCAGTCTATACCTACAAACACAGGGCAGGTGAAACAGCTGAGAATTCCTGGGCCCAAGAAAGAAACTTGTATATGAAAATGTCAGGGGAGAAAAGTGGCCTAGAAGCTGGAACAAAATGGATTTATAACCAACTAAAGTGACCATTGGAGGCTGTGACAAGTCCAAGGACTCATCAAGCAGTGAGGGAAAGAAGATACAACCTAATATCTAAGACAGCAGAGTTAAGTTTTTGCTTTTTTCTGGTTAGGATAGAGGACCAGATGCACCTCACCCAATACCAGACTATGAAAGAATCTTAGGAGACGCAATTATCTTCAAAGGAAAAATTTCCCTAGGAAGTAGTAACAGGCAGAGATGAGACACTAAAGATCATGTTTCTGGAAAGTATTATTGGAACACTTGGAGAGAGGCTTAGGATACTGACTAAGTCGTATAACTAGTGAACCCTCAAAATAACAAGAGGATTTTCGTCTTTTCTCTGGCAATTGTGTGAATCAGGGGTTTGAGTAAGGCAATTATTCCCTGAATATAGGGCTTCTATGTCTGGCTGTGGAGCAACCATTTCAGCGGCAACGTTTTTGAGTGTGAAGGGGGAGGAAAAAATTCAGGTCTGGTGGCTTTGACCTTGAAAAGATGACCCTTAGGTTTTGCACATAAATTTCTACTGATGGCTCATTGGTAAAATTGATAACACGGTTGCATACCTGGCTAATAAGGAAAGATGGAAACTGTGGTCAAGAGTTTTCTAGATGCCAAGAGTTTTATTCCTACAACACAGAATAAAACAGTAGGGATATGTCTGTCATAAAGATCACAGAAAATATGGTCTTAGAATATTGTCAACATCTGTGAAAGTTGTTCCTTGAGCAGCCCTCATTTTTTTTTTCAACGTTTATTTATTTTTGGGACAGAGAGAGACAGAGCATGAACGGGGGAGGGGCAGAGAGAGAGGGAGACACAGAATCGGAAACAGGCTCCAGGCTCTGAGCCATCAGCCCAGAGCCCGACGCGGGGCTCGAACTCACGGACCGCGAGATCGTGACCTGGCTGAAGTCGGACGCTTAACCGACTGCGCCACCCATGCGCCCCAGAGCAGCCCTCATTTTTATACTTGACACAAATTCCTTTTAGAAGCAAAACCGGGTGGTCTAAAATATACAGCCAAAAACAAAGAAACAAAAACCCTTTATTGACATGGTTTCTGGTGCCAACCAATGGAACTCTTTCCTCCTGTTCAGAATCTAATGTTACCAAAGAGAACTTCACGACCCCTGCCATCTCCCTTTCCTCCAATCCATTCTGAAGGACAGTGGCCCATGGTTGATTAGTAAGTTAGCCCAAGTAATAATACTCTCTTCTGTGCTTGAATTAGTCCATGTTGGTGGTGGTATTACCACAGCTATATGTTATTGCTCATTCTGCGAGTCCACTGTGCACGTTCAATTGTGCACACCTTTTAATTGGATTAGCATTTACACAAGAATAATCTCACTCACCAGGAATCGTTTATATTTCCCATTTTCCTCTACGCTGGTAAATCAGCAAAGTTGTCAAAGGTAGACAGATCTATTCTACCTGCAGCCAGAATGGAATATAGACTAAGTAGGCTATAGGTGCATCAATCAAGATAAATTGAGTAGTGAGCTTTTGAGGATGTTTAACCAGGTCCAATGGGGTACCATTTTAAATGCTATTGATCAAGTTTGAATGCATGCTTCATGCAATAGCATTTGGTTAAACAGTGCTTTGGTATGACTGATCCATCTAGGCACTGAAACCTTGACTTAAGCTGCTAAATACAGAGCCAAAGAATGTAATATTAGTGGCAAGAAACTAGGATCCAGCAATAATTCCAAATCATAGCAACCAAAGATTTAATAGGACAAAGTCTAGAGGCCAAAGTCAGATTGTATATGTCAGAATATTCACAGTCTCTTTTTTCCATTATGATTAGGGACACAAAACTCCTTTGTTATAAGTATTCCCCCTTTTCACATCAGGATATTTATATCAGATCCCAAACTAAGGAGTAGAGTTAGAGTAATTGAAACAGCTTATGGAAGCAGGAACATTGTTAGCTATCAAACAACCCATACCTGAGGACAGACCTTATGATCGTACCAAGACATGGGTTGAAGATCGTGAATGCAATTCCATTTGCAAAAGTCCATGTATGGGG